>NW_011889041.1:1399768-1424210 GCF_000151845.1 Pteropus vampyrus
GTAATATTTTATGTTTTTAGTTCTTCATGATTAATCCAGCTTTTACTTCTTAGGTAATACTTCATTTTAAATTAGTATTTAAACTATATACTTCCTGTGATAGTCAATCAAAATAATATTAGTTACTAATGTAAACTAACATTTCCTGAGAATTTACAAAACACCAGGCATTTGCTAACCACTTTAAAATGATTGTCTACTTTATCTTCACTGTTATTATCCCACTTTATATGTGAGTAAACCTAGCCTTAGAAAGTTTAAGAATCTTGCCTATGAATCTAAAATGATTTGTTTTCAGAACCAGCTCTTATATACTACAATTCTCACAAATTAAATAAATTTTATATAAATTCCAAAATGAAAAAAGTGTATTTTTACAATTTCCAACTAAAACAATGCTATTAATAATGCTTATTATGGAACAAAATTGAATTTTAATGTTGGCTCTGTTGGGAATTACCTTTGGGTTTTTATATTTTCTGTCTGGAATTTAATTGTGAGCTGGCCCTCAAATGGTAATAGCATTTTTATCATACTTTTTGTATTCTAAATCTAACTACAATAGTTCATTGGTTATTTCAGCCCCTTACACAATTATGGTTAATTTCATAAATTCATAAATTGAAAAAAAGGAAAAGTAATTTTTCTTCTGCTGGTGATCGACCTCAACATGTAATTAAATTTAGCCAATTTAATTTCTTTATTTTTAACTTGATAATGAACTTCCCTCTTCCTTTGTACCTTGTACTACTCACTAATGTATTGTGATAGACTCTCCTCCCCTTGTTTTCTCTCCTTCTCTGCTTTACTCTCGCTTAATCCATGCTCCCTACTATTAGATCCTCATATCTACCTCCCCTGTCACCCTTTGTGAGGCTAGTCAGGCATCCAGTTTCCAAAACAAGTATTAGTTTATGATTTTGTAAAACATCATTATGAAATTAGTCCTTTCTCTCATTACACCATCCCCCTCTCAGCATAAAAACTGATAGTGAGTTGGAATTGTTTCACCCTTAAAGAGATATTTGGCTGCCTAAATTGTGTTTTGGGAAATGACACACTAGGGTAATTCTTCTCTTCAAAAAATGAAAAAAAAAAACCCAAAATCCTCTAGCAATAAAACACATTTTTAATTCATCAGTGTGGCATTTCCCACCCCCCTCCCCCTAAAAGCAGAGCTTAATTGAGTGAACCATGACTGCTCTTCTAAAAATCCTATATTTTGAGCAAAAATGATTTGAGTCCAATTTACAGATAGCTTAGTTTGGTTGAAAATGAATAATCATGATTCTGATCGCTTTTAAAATATCCGTATTTATTTTTAATATCTATATTTTTCTCTGGTCAGAACTCTGAAATGGACCTCTCATAGTTTAGTCTTATATAATAATTTGCAGTGAGAAAATATTTTTTCTTTATAAATAGATGCTATTATAGAACATAATGAGTACTAAATTAAAAATTTGAATTTGCCGTTTTATCATATACACAATAAATACAATGTTTTAAAACTAGGTTTTAAAGTCAATTTCCTTTGTTTTAATTTATAGTATGTTTATATTTGAATGAGTGCCACATGGTAAACATAATTTGCTTATTCAAATTTTAGCATCACAACTCAGAACGTACACAAAAAAGAGTTTTGAAATCAGTGACTTAAAATAAGCAGGGGAAAGCAGGAGTTAGTCTTGCTTCATTATCTGGTGAAAGATATATTTTACAATTTTTTAGATTTTCCTTGATGAAAATGGATATGGAAGTGTTTGGCTACATCTATATTTCTGTTTTTGATTTTCTGTAATTAAGAACAGTAATCGTGGAGCACCAATCTTGCCCAATAAATGCCAAGGTCAGAAACGTATTCCAGTTTTTGTTGTTTGCTATATTCCTTATTCTAGACTCTGATCTGGTTTAATTAATGATCTGAGGAGTAAATACTTTCATGGTAATATCAATTTAGGGCCATGAAGAATATGAGCTTCTTCTTATTCTTTTCATACACTGGCATTAACTCTTTCTCATTGTTTTTAACACTGTAAGTTTAATTTATTGCTGGTGCATATTTCTTAAAGACATATGCAAAAATACAGTAGTGCTGCTTATGTATTGTGAGCAGAGAGCACAATGAAAAGAGAACCTTTAATCAGTATAAGATATGAGGAGTCACTGTGGTTCTGTGTGGCTGAAGTTAAACTTTGACACACCTGGTGTAAGCTCACAGGGCATAAAAGAACAAAAACAGAATAAAAAAGCATCAGACAATAGTATGTATCCAAGTGGTGATCAAAATTTGAAATTAGAGGGAAAATACTTTGAATGGGAAATTACATATCCCTCCTCCTTGAAGATGCATACTAATTTCTCTGCAGTGTGACAAGTTTCAATTTGAGTGGCTCGAAATCTGGAGAAACCACCTGCCCTCTCATGGCTGGCAAGGAGTATTGAGTGCCTTCCTTCCCACTTGTGAAGGAAAGCTCAGTCTTGAACTTAACAAATCAAGCAGATATAACAGTTCTTAACAGTCACAGTGTTTCTGTCACTGACAAACCTGTGATATAGAGGGTTTTCCTCCAGTCTTCTCAAGGTGAAAAGCAGAGATCTAAGACGAAGCAATCCCAAAGAAAGGAAAACACCGTGTGCTTAAAGGAATAGCATACTACTTTAGAGTTGCAAGGCTGAGTTAAACATCTGATGTTTCTCTGAGCCTATTTTATTCATTTGTAAAATATAACCATTGTTTTGTTATGAGTAGTAAAGAAGATGAGGTATGTAAATCAACTGGTGAAATACCTAGATAGATGACTTCAGAAGAATTGAATTAACTAAACTTCTCAATTCCCCATTTCTCTGATCCTTTTGAAGCCATGCTTATTACTCCTTTTGAGTACCAGCTATATTTATATGTAGAGATAGTGACATGATTTCTCTGAGAAGGAATACAAGTTATAGAAATATGAAATTTCTACTTATGTTATGAGATCAGATGATGCTGATGACCCAGGTTCACCAAAAGGTAAACATTCTTGAAATCCAGTTGTAATTTTGCTGTAGACAGCTCAAAGGGATTCTTTAGTTCAGGGTTGGGTACACCATGGAATCATGGTGGTATGAGATCGCACCTTGGGACCAGTCCCTGTGTAGGGCGGGCAAGTTGACATTTTTGCCATAGGAAAAGACATGAGAAATTGGTGAAGGAAAGTTCTGCTTCTCTTTACTCAGAAGAATGTTTTGTGATTCAACCTTCATATGTATAAGAAAGAATTAAGTCCCAAATGTCTTTTTTTGGGAGGGTGGGGTGGGGATACAGAAGTAGACACTTATCATGGCATATGTATTAGGTATTTCAGTATTCATTCTTCACTTCATATTTTGGAAAATACTTTTTACTCTTTTCACTCTTTATAACATATCAAAATAATATATTTATTTTCCACTTTGGTAGTACTGGACTATTCTGAAGATTCTAGAAGTAGCTTGTGATCATTTCACAAGTTAATACATCAAACAGAAGGGAAGGTCAAACATTTAATAAACCATGCTTTTCTATATGATAAAAATTCTTTTGAATAATATATAATATAGGTTGGTAAAAAATGTTTCCTTTAGATACTCATAAATTTCCCAATTAACTGCATTAATTTCATGCCAAAGGCTACTTTCCCTCACAATAGATAAAATAAAGATGTAAAATTAAATAATTTTCTCGGCTATGAAACAAACTAAAACAAGTTTAAAGCCTAGAAGCTTTTTTTTTTTTTTTACTGATATCTTAACACACTGAATGAGTTTTAAGAGAACTTTTGGTTAATTTCTGCTGAAACCACTTCATTATGGTTTTATTTAAATCTATGATTCTCAAGGAAAGAAGTATGTGTGTATGTATACACTTTTTTTATTTTAAAAAGTCACATAATAACTGGAAAAAAGGTTAAAAATAATTCACTCTTCCCATGGTTTTGTGAAAAGAATGTTTCTGCTTTCTTAAAATAAATGAGGGCTGTAAGACCAACTGCTAACCAGTCTTTTCGGGGCATGTGACAGATGATGTCTGCAAAGCTTGTGGGGCCTCAGGGGAAAGGTGCTATATATAAAGAGAAGAGCTATTAAAAAGTAAATGCTTATGTGAAGGTAAACTGCAAATCTTAGTTCGAGATTCATATTTCCAGTATTTGAAAACAGAGCCCTAGTAAAACTAATTCGTTGGGCTTGTCACGACTGAGACAGTATGCCTCCTCATTTCAGACTGATGTCCCCAAGAAGACTAATTGTTTTCCATCACCTCAGTCCCACCCTCAGTGCAATAAAATATTTGAGCATTCTGGACAACTTCCACAACTAGGCACACACCTCTGGCCTTAGTCCTTTATGGTTCTCGGCCTTTCTTTCCTTAAGCCCTTCCTCCTGGAGTCCCATGAATTTCAGTTCTCAGCTGTTTTCATTTTCTCCTCACAACGCCTTTAGTCATCATGCTAGTGTTTCTGACCAAATATTCACTTTTCTAATCCCCACCACTTTCTCAAACTGTAGGGAATTGCAGTCCATTTTCCACATTTTTTACAAAAAATTTCAACTCTTTTTAAATCTCTTCCTCCTTTGAACTTCTCTACCCCTCATACACACCCAATCATAGAGGAAAATGAATTCCTTCTACTGCCATATTACCAGGAATTGTAACCACATTTCTTATCTGCACATAACTTTCAACTCACATTTCATGTCAGTGCGTCAGATTACGGTTCCCTCTTGCCCTCTGTGGATTTCATGCCTCCAGTGTGTCTTTTCTCCTTTAATATCAGCTACATAAATCCTATCCTTATTCACATATATTATTACATTTTCCTTCTTTTGTTTTTGATACTTTTAAATATTGAATATAGAATTGTAAATATATAATATTTATGTTAAATATTATATATTTACAAAATATGTAAGAATCGAAAAACTTACTACCATGAACTATAAAGTTTAAAAATATATTTTTCAAATACCGTTTAACTGTGAATTTCCAGTGCCACTGAAATACTTTAATATCCTAGCTTCTTTGTTTTTGAGTTTATAAGGCAATGTAAACTATCTTAAAAACAAAAAAGTTCTGAACACAAATGTAAAATATTGTTTGTGATACTTCAAATCCACTTGCTTATATCCAGTAAGCTTTTACTCTAAAACTAGAAACCGTGCAAATTTTTCATCGAATTATAACAGAGATGAAATTCAGAGCTGGATTGCAACATGCTTAAATTAAGGTTATGCTGAGTTAAAGTGCATATGGAATTTAAGTAGACAAATTGTATCTTCTGACATTCCTTAAAATCTGATATAAAAATGATTTAGTCTATATGCTGGGTAGAGAATTCTGCACATCTGCTTCTATAAAGGGTGAAATTCCTGTAAAATTTAGAGTCACAGAAACTATAATTTAAGAGGACCAAAATCAAATTTAATCATAGATTGAAAATAAGCAAAGATTAGGAAGATATTTGAATGTGAAATTATGCATTGATTTGTTTTTTGTGAAGCAGTCCATCAAGGATGCTGCAAGAATATGTTTTGAAACGAAAGAAAGGTAATTTGTGCACAAGTTCTATCACAGGTGTTTTGGGTTAAGCAGTCAATTACTGTGGATTTCTAGGAGAAAAAAACAAACTGGAATTTATGCTAACATCTTAGAGTGATATCAACGTTTAGACTTTGATAAATCCTCAAATGAATGTTTTTCAAACTGTGTATTCTGGAGGAAAACTAAATGCTCCTATTTGGAGCCACTTATCCTTGTAACATCAACATGTGTCTAAAGAGCTGTTTAATGTCAGAATGTCCTTTAATAACCCTGTTTTTAAAGAAATAAACATTTCAAAAGTCACGTTTTCCAAAGAGAATGGTCTGAAATACAAAACCAGTGAGTTTGGGATAGATCTTTGGTTTGCCAGCTTACCTCTTCTATGACTAAATTTGAAATAGTTCTGTCCTTAGGCAGATGTAAATACAATGTCCTGACCCTAGTGCTTATACAAAGTCGCAAGGGTCAGGGTAGCAGATCTGGAAGTCTTGAATCTCCAGCTTCAATTATGACAAAATTTAGTAGGTGTGAGCTCTGGCCTCACCTATGTTTCTGTTGATGGCTGTGTGAAGAGAAAAAGAATATTTCTTTTTAGAAGATATCCTTAGAGCCCCATCTTTATTCATTCTGTAGCTAATACAATTGTGAAGTTGTATGACTATGTATTTGCTGTTCAGATGATTTATCTTCTCTTGTTATCTGTACAATCATTTTGAGAGAAAATAAGATGACCAAGATATGAATAGTTCTAAAAATTTTTTACACGCAAAGATTTAATGGGTATTCTTTTTGTAAATGCTAACAATAAATACTTCTGCTGATGCCAAAGTCTGGACTCTCATTTTTGTTCTCATTACCCCTTTCATTTTATAATCCAAGGATTTTATGATACACAAACTTAGGATAATTGGTCACAAACAATGTTTCATTGGATCTACTGGCATTAGCGAAATCACTGGAATGCTGGTACATCCTTCAAAAAACCTTTCCTATCTCCTCTCCCCTGCCATTCTTGTGGGAGACACCAAGTGTATTTAAGCTTAAGCAACTCTCAACAACCAAATTCTTCTCTTGTTCCTACAATATCCATTTAGCGGATCATATCCCTTCCCTCTTCCTAGTACACAACATCAGGGCATGGATATTATGGAAGGATAGTGTCCTCTTTATCTAAGAGCAACTTCATCCCTTCACCTGCACTGTCTCTTGCTTTGGTACAGTTGTTGATGCACCTTAAAATTCCCAGAGACATCAGATTACTGCTTGGCTCACCTTTGAGCTGCTGCCACTCTCTGCAGCTCACGATGATGCTGATGCTGGCGCAGGAGATAATCTTAGACCTATATTCTGTTTTTGCCATTCTGTACCGATGTGGAGCTGCTTGGAGGCCTCTCTTCTGATGTAGGGAGAACCTTTTTCCATCACTTATCACTTTGTTAACTAAGCTCCAAAGTAGTGATACCTTGCCCTCCCAGTATTTTACTTTAGGTAAAAGGACTTTAGGTAAAAGCAGTTCTGTTATATTTTCTTGACTTCCCTTTGTTCTTTAGCAGTTAGTCATGCAAACTTATCGGAGCTGCACTGGAAGGAACTCTGAGTTATAGCTTCAAAATCAGTGCTTCTTAATACTCACTGAAACATTTATTCTGAATCTATGAGTTAGGGATTCACCTTTTCCTTAGTATGAGTTCTTTCCCATGAGGTTGCTTCATCCTTAGTCATGTATATGCCTGGCGAATTACACTTGCCAATGTTCTAGCTATGCCTAGACATGTTCGAATATTTATATGACTAAGTTTGGGCTCAAGCTGATGTCCTAACCACCTTTCAAATTTAATACTCTTTTCATTAACCCCCATTTTTATCATCACATTATCTATTATCTATCTATCATCAATCTATATTGATCCATCTATCCATCTATCTATCCATCTATCATTCTGTATATTTTTAACTAGAAATCAAAAATAAGGATCAACTTTAAAAAGTAAAATCACAGTGATGCACACTACATATAGTTTTTCTAAATCAAAATGTTTTAGGTAGGCTTCTTTATTTATATATTTCCAATGTCTAAAATTTACTATACATTTAATAAAAAAATTTAACATGTTCAAATAAATTTTATAAAAGATCCACTATTCTCAATACATATATTAGAGTCTGGGTTCCCATTAGCACTTTTAACAAAAACAGCTGTTCAGCCATTCAAAAAGTTTAGTCTATATAATCTATGTAGGTATATTGTGTCTGAAAGAGTAGGTCAAATAATTAATGCTTCTATGGTGTAGCTCAAGACCAAGAGTAACTGAGCAAGCATTAACTTATGGAATCTTAATAGTCACCTCATTGCCGAAGTAAAAAGGAAACCAAGAGGAAACTTAATAATATCAAAAGTTATTTTAAAGGGAGTTCACATTGGTTTGAAGAGTACTTTGCTTCACACACAATATCCACCTTTGTAAAGCCCAAGAAACCCATATTTGTAACATACACACATCTTTACAGTTTTCAGGACATAAATCTTTAGAGCAGTATTATTTCTCCACAGATAAAAATTAAAATATTGAAAGTCTTTAGAATAATAATAAAAGAAACCCTCTTGCAAACCAAAGGAAACTTGGAACGTTGTGTTAAGTGCTTATTTAACTATAAAAGGGTCTGTGTGTTGTAATGAATGGAAAACCAATTTTACTGTATTCCATTTGTGAACATCTTGCAGCAACCTATTTCAGTATTAGAAAGATCATATATTAAAAATGATTTCTTCAATCATCGATGTATACAAGTAAAAATTTAGTTCCTGTTAAATTAACACTTCATTAAAAAATCAAAATAAAAGCTCGACAAATACTTTTTATGTTGTACTCCAGGACAGGAAAAAAAAAATCAAAAATTTGAAGAACAGATTGCCAGTTATGCTATTCCATAACAGTTAAGTTTCTCAGTTCTTTTTTTTTTTTTTTTGCTGAGTTCTCTGTCATTGGAAACATCTTAAACCAATTTCAAGTGCTACACCTGAATAAACATGTTGTAAAAGTGTTTATGTATTGAAGTGGGTCAGTTCAAGGTATGGTATTTGGCTGGAACTTCTAATTTCTCTTTTTACAGCAAAAGGGCTGCCAGAAGGAGGAAGTCTGAGCTGAATTAATACATTTGTTACAGTGGAAGTAGAATGGAAACTGCTCTGACCACAAATCAAACTGCCTCTTTCACTTATGCCAGTGATAGAGTTTTTCTAAGAAATATAGACTCTGGCATAAAGCCACTGTAAGTTTGCCTTTAAAAGAGAAACCTATATGTTCATTTGTTTAAGGTTTACTGCTTTGATTATTTGTAAGTTCTTTCTTTGGTAGGACCGAGTATAGTGGCATGTGTGAGGTGGATGGCCATTTTAGTAATTGTAGGAACCGAACAAGTTTTCCCAATACATTGTAGAACAATTGTTGAGGACTCCGATGCTGACTGGATTGGTGCACACGTTTCTTTTTTAACCGATACCTCCACATTTAAAGGACCTCTGTGTCTGTCGCAACAGCTGCACAGCCTCACATGACACAGTCTCATTTTCTGACGGTAGAAGGTCTCTGCACAATACAAGTATACACAAAAGTGTTTATGCTGCCAAAATAAATTTTGTCAAGAGCAAGAGTTTATTTGCTGAAATGCCATTGATGCCGTTTCAGGGACTTGTTTTCCTTTTCTTTCTTCCAAGGTGAGTCAGGTCTTACAATGTACTGAGGTTGCTCCACAGTCTTTACTAAATAAATATTTTAAGAAAACATGCTCATCTCTCATGGGGCAAGGCAGAGTCAATCATGCACATATTTCAAACCACATTATATATTACTCTTCAAAGGTTGGTATTTTCTGTATCTAGAGTAGAAACTTTGCATGAATTTTGATTAATTCTCAAAGTTACAATATAAGATTAAATAGTTCATCCTCTTTGGGTAATTTTCATAGAACTAGATATCAGCCAATGGTTTTCTTTACATATATTATTAATATATTATTATATATTTATATTATATATAATGTCCTTTTGAGTGATAATTATTTTAAACTAGAAAATAATAACAAAAGGGAATTGTAAAAAGTGGAAAGTAGTAATACATAATTTCTAGAGTATTTGTGGACTCAAATTAACTAAACATGAGAAATAGTAAAATGCCTAGCACATACACAGCAAATGATCCAAATATATTTGGCATTATTATTACTATTCCAATGGGAGAGGTACTTTATCTATTTTTAGTCTACAGGACACCTGGATTTCTAACTCCTGTATAAATGGGCCCTTCTTCTCTGATACACAACCACACTAATTGGCTCAGAAGGGTATGGGATAGAGGCTGGTTTAGAGACAAAGGTCAGTCTCCAAGCTCATCTGAAATTTTTCTCCTTTCTGAAAATCTCCACGTTTGGTTTGAATTTTCTGAAATCCTTTTAGTAAACATTCCTCAATGGGAGAGGAATTCTGAAATTTTCTTATTTACTTCAAATTATTTCACATTGAGAAAAAAATGGAGCTAACACCAAACCCCAATCACTATGTAGCAGGAGCTTTTAGATTGACCTGCAAAGAGCTTTAAGTGGAGCACAGCTTTGTAAAGTTTGCTGGGCACAGGCCAGAGGTGAAGTGGGAGAGGCTATCAGCGCTAATTAACACTTGAAAGGCTTGAAGTAAGCTGGAGAAAGTAGAAACATCCAGCCAACCATTCAGCTTTTACCACTTAGAGAAAACTTACAGAGAATTTAATGCAGAAGAGCCCATAGCTAATATTTCTGAAATTGTTACATAACGTGCACATTTCCAGGCTGATGATAGTCAAGTCTTCCCATGTATCGTATTGCTGACTTCTAGGTCTGAGAAGTTTGTAGAGGCAGCTGGAGGGTGTTCTGTGGTGGAAGAATAATGCAACCCGAAAAACCAAGCATGGATAATTGTCTGTAATAGTAAACTTTGAATGTTTATAAGAATTTTTGGCCTGAGAAGGAAACATTCCGATAATGTTTTAAAACTTTTTCCTTTTTCAAAGTACCCTCAGGATTCATTCACATCAGGTAAACTTTATCTCTTTTTCATAAACCAAGTGCTTGTGCATTCTGTTCTAGGACGTAGTATCAACGTAAAATCTGCTGGTCTTGTGGGGAGACACGGGCCTCAATCAAAACAACCATTCATGGTGGCTTTCTTCAAGGCAAGTGAGGTACTTCTTCGATCTGTGAGAGCAGCCAACAAAAGGAAAAATCAAAACCGCAATAAATCCAACTCTCATCAGGACTCCTCCAGAATGTCCAGTGTTGGAGGTAAGATAAAACCAGAGCAGCAGTTGTGCACAGAGAGTTATGGGGTCACATGTTGCAAATCAAGTAGCCACAATAAATTTACCCTCTGTATATATATACCTTTATTTGGTTTATTAAATCATCCAGCAATGTTTCTAGCATCTCCAGAATGTTTCATCAGCGAATCACTCAGTAATTCTTTTTAAAATAAGTATGGCTTGCCTTCATATGTTGAAAGATTCAGTTCAAATTAAAACCAAGCTGGCAGTAATAAAATTATGAAATGGCTACATCAACAAAGTCTAGCCAAAACTGAACTGTACAACTGGCTGAGCTGACTTCCCCAGGGCCTCTCAGATGTAAATGGGTAACCAGGTAAATTGAACATAAAAATATTTCTTTAGTACTTAAAACAATACATGTGAATCAGGCAGCTTAATTTTTCTTTTTCTGACAATAGAAACAGAAATTAAGATAATTAAGATAATATTTATATTTTTATTAATTATTTGGAAGGCTATTATCTAGATAATCTGCTTTAAGTATGTGTATATACACACAAGTGTATATAAAATCTAACAGTAAAATATTACAAATGCACGATTGATCTCAATGAGCTTGCAATTTAATCTACTTAAAAAATTTTTTTTGAATTACAGTTAATATACAATATTACATTAGTTTTAGGTGTACAACCCATCCCTTTAAACCCTTTTCCATCTGGCAAATATCAAAATGTTCTCTGTATCCATGACTTTGTTTCTGTTTTGTTTGTTCATTTATATTGTTTTTTAGATTTCACATATGAGTGAAATCACATGGGATTTGTCTCTGTCTGACTCATTTCACTTAGCATAATACCCTCTAGGTCCACTCATGTTGTTGCGGATGGCAAGATTTCATTCTTTTTTATGGCTGAGTAATATTCTATTAAGTGTATGTACCATTTCTTTATCCATTCATCTACTGACAGACACAGGTTGCTTCCATATCTTGGCTATTGTAAATAATGCTGCAATAAATATATGGACACAGATGTCTTTTAACTGGTAGAAAGGAGATAAAAGTACAGTTGATCTGAATGTATCTAATTGCCAAAATCTGAAATGATTTAATCATATTATTTATGCCAATAAGTATTTTGGTTTGTCCAGGCTGCAAACAGATTGTCATAAGCCTTTTTTAGTTGAAAATGATGGCTATTTTATTCCAAGAAATTATCTTTATTTACAAATAATAAGTCTATTTGAAGGGGAAAACTTACCCTGGAACAGGGGTCCCCAAGCCCCAGGCCATGGACCGGTACTGGTCCGTGGTCTGTTAGGAACTGTGCTGCACAGTAGAAGGTGAGCAGTAGGCGAGTGAGTGAAGTTTCATCTGAATTTGCAGCTGCTCCCCAGTGCTAGCATCACCGCCTCAGCTCCACCTCAGATCATCAGGCATTAGATTCTCATAGGAGTACCCGTCCCTGGTGCCAAAAAGATTGGGGACTGCTGCCCTAGAACATCCCAACTTAGTGTATCATATTTGTTTATTTGTAAAATATGCATTCTTCCTTGTTAATAGCCACAACATGCAGAGTACTTGGGAGGTAAAATAGATGAGCTGGTAAATAAAACAGACATAATCCTTGCATATGTTTTTTTAGCGAATTAGAATGCTTTGCTCTTCCAAAAAGACACATTCAGACTGTTTGCCATCATTCCTGAAATCTTCATTTTTTGTCCCCAAATCACTTGAAACTGACAAACCATACTGCGCTTTCTATTACTCAAACATGTATGAGTGTTAAATAAGAATGATTACAAACAAGGCAAAAACACATAACTGTTTTTTTTGCTATTTATTTGTTTGTTTGTTTGTTTTTGCACCTGGGACTCTCAACAGAAATATTAGATTGGAATTCATCGGAATCTTCCTAAAGTATGAAGACCAGAAAAATCATCTTAGAAAGAAGTCTATTTGGTATAGGTAGCAACAGAAGCAGGGGAGATGATTTCCATATGGAATTACATTATACCCAATTACATGTAACATATAGAGCGGTTTTAAAATAATTTTCCAACAAATAAGTTTAATCATCTTTTTCACTTGAAAGTAAAACATGATAGTAATGCTCTATTATAAAGCTATTTTATAAAGATTTTCATAAAATATTTAGCTTGGCAAAAATTGTAATTGGTAAATATGAAAGATGGAGAAAAATAACTTTCTAAGACCTTTCCTTCTTTGTAAATACTAGCCCATCAAAGTTGTATATTTTTCTTTTCATGCAGAATGGTTCTGAAATTGGTTGAAATGTTTTTAATTTAATATAGCAGACTGTATTAAGTAAAAAGTTTGTTAAACCTTGAATAGATAGTAAATAATTTTTGAGGAAATTACAAAGGGAAAAGCATAAGTTCCATACTTATTATTAGAGCTCCTAACGACTCTGGCAGAGGCGGCGCAGAGACTGAAATCATCAAAGTCCTTTTCCCTATTGGTGAACTCTATTTATCTTCTCTTCCTGACCACAAGTAACAAATGTACTTCTATAACTAGTGATGAATAAAACATATGGAACAGAAATCACATAACTTTTCACCAGTTTCCTAACACCATTTAGAGTACAAAATTATTCTAATATAGACCAATATTTTCTTTTTAGAAAGTTTGTCATTGGCAACCATTTCTGTGAAATATGTCATAGATGGTTTTGGAGCGTTTTCATATTTAGATAAGAAGGATGAAAGTAGCTGGTTTGTGTCTATGAGACTTAACCTTTAAATAGGTAGTAATCAAGCAGATTGGAAAAATCTCATAGAATTTTGCCTAAAAGACAAAGGGGTTTAAGGAAAGGGAATAATACCAGCATAAACACAAAATTTGATACATAGGATTCTTGAAATACCAGTGAAGTTTTAAAATTATCCAAATATAAATAATAAATACTGTAATAGTACATAGGCTTTTATAGTAAAATACTGTGCAAAGACTCCATGGTTAAAAAAGGAAGATGGGAGGGAGAGTTGTAGTAGATGTTTTCCTGATTGTATTTTTTTTCCAAATCATGTCATCAAATGTTAGTTCAGGTCATTATTGCTGTCTTTATCCCATTTCTTTCTCACTTCAAAGATTCTTGCCTTCCAATTTCTCAATGCCCTTTATTCTCCCATACTCTTATGGGAGAGGCTAGAACAGTGTCTAGCATAAAACAGGAACCCCCAAATACTCACTGAATCAGTTAATGTGTTGGCTGTATGAGAAAAACTAACTTTCTTTTTCAAGTAAATATACACAGAACCACTGCTCCCAGATTTTCTGTAGAAACGACCCTCTTTGTTCCTCTTCAGCTTCTTGTCAAGAGGTTTGAGCAGTCATGTTGTGGAGATAGTGCCGGTTTTACAATGAGGCAGTACAGTGGCTGTTTGTCTGAATTTGGGTGTGGGAGAAGAAAACGGAGGCAATAGCTAAATTTTAAGTAGCCACTCTTTAAGATATAAAGGCACTGGATTGATAAAAATTTAAAGAGCAAGATGCTATTCTAAGGACTATATCAGTTCTGAAAATAATAGAGCTTTAAGAATTTAGAACTAAAAGGGCAAATGGCAAGTACTGGTTCACTGCAGAACTGCTTGGAAAGACTGCTTATTGTATACTTGATACTGGGAATCTTTGAAGGTGAATCATTTTTGGCCCTGCCTGAAACCATGGTGATTTCTTAGGACAAGTCTTTCAAAAAGTCATTAAAATGAAAGCATTCTGCACTTATTTTCAACTCTGATCACCGACTCTTGCCTGCTGAATACAATGTAAAGTAATGCCTCTTGGACAAAAGGCATTACTTTATATGAATCGAAACCAGAAAGAACAATTAGTTGGAATTATTCGTTTAGAATGTTTTATATCATATAATTAATATAATTTTAATTATTTAAAAACAATCAAATCATAAGACTAAAGTTCTCTCTTGATCACCTAATCCTTTTGTGACAGATTATCTTAATACAAACATCTACAGGCTACATGTACTTCCAGATCTTTTCCTCTATACATAAGTCTCTTTTAGATACTATATTTTCATTATGCATTTTTAATTACATGAAGGATATGTTTTATCTATTTTAAAGACTGTCTTTTAGAGCACTTTTAGGTTTACAACGAAATTGAGAGGAAGGCAGAGATTCCCCGTGTACTCCTTGTCCCTACTCATGCGTAGTCTCCCCTGTCAACATCTCTCACTGGAATGGTACATGTGTTATGAAGATGAACCTGCATTGACACATCACAGTCACCCAAAGTCTATAGTTTACATCAGGGTTCACTCCTAGTGTTATACATTCTTTGTCTGGACAAATGTATAATGACATATATCCATTCCTATAATATCATATGGTGTATTTTCACTGCTCTAAAAATCCCTCCCTCCCCATAGCAACCACCTATCTATTTATTCTCTCCACAATTTTGCCCTTTTTGAAATATGTAATTTATAACAATTGTCTCAGCCGACTTTCAAATTGGTGACGTCATTCTTTTAACTGCTGCAATATATTCAATAGTGCTTATATCAGAGTTTATTTAATCATGTCACTCTTAAAAGACATTTTGGCTGTTTCTAAATTGGAGTTCTCAAAATCAATGCTGCAGTGCAAATCCCATAAGGCGACATATATAAAATGTTTCTAATCCACATGATTTCTACAGTAATTAACACTAAAAGTTGGTATCTGTACACTGAGTCGTGCAAAATTTTGGGACTCTCTCCTAAAGCAATAATTATTTTGATGCATATAATATCTAGCTATCCCACTCTATCCATCCATCTATCTATCTATCATCTATCTATCTATCTATCTATCTATCTATCTATCTATCTATCTATCATCTATCCATCCATCCATCCATCCATCCATCCATCCATCCATCTAACTATCTATCTATTATCTGTCACCTATCCACTTATCTATCTTTATCTATATATCATTCTGTCATTTAATCCTGGGTCTGCTACTTACTAGTTGTAAAATCTTGGACAAGATATGTCACCTCTCTCCGCCTCTGTCTCTTCATTGGTAAAGTGGGAATGTTAATAATATCTGCCTCATAGGGTAAGATTATATGAATTGTGAGAATTAAAAGAGTTAATATATATAAAGAACTGAGAAGAGTGGCACATGCTTATTATAGTGTTAGCCATTATCATTGTTCTTTTTTAAATGACTTCATATGGTTCGGTTTATCAGAACTGGTACATAAAGAATTCAGACTCTTACATCAGAGAAAACTAGAAATTGCCTCTCTCTTGTTAATAAGTATCCATACGCCCTGATCCTTTATTGGGATTTATTGGCCTTTGAGACTTCATAAGCAAAAGGGATTTTAGAGTCCTTAAGTTACTTTGGCCAATCCATCTAAGCAATTAATTATATAATAGTAAAAATAAACTTGCCAGTAGACATTAATGGAGTGTGTCTGTATCATCTCTGTCTAAAGAGAATCCACAGAAAGACTATAACTAGGCATAATTTATTATAAAATAATATGTATTCAATATTAAATAAGCACATTATGTGACAAGTACAGTATTAACTATATGTTCATAAAAGATGGATAGCATAAAGACCTTGCTTTCTTAAAAAATCACTTTCATAGACAAGGCATGTACATTAGTAATTACCGAGAGCTCAATTTTATTAGAGTAGGTATAAGGTAGTATGAGAAATAGTAAGGATAGAGAATCTAAGCAGTGCCTAGGTATACCCCAAAAGACTTCATGAAGGACTTATATGAGAAAGAATAGACATTTTTCAGAAATAGAAAGGAGGATGAAGCTATTTCAGATTGATGCATGTAGTTATAGAGCCAAGTGCCAGTGTCAAATGGCTGGACATGCAAGTACTCATGTGAGAGGAGTGTGATATCAGCTAGAAAAATTTGCAGGAACCAAGTCATAAAGAGTAGTATGTGATAGTAAGGAGCTATGCTGTCTTCATAAAGGCAATTAGGAAAAGGAAAGTCATAATCAGATATGCATTTTAAAAATTTAAATTTGGCATCAGAGCGAAGGATGGAATGCCAAGGGAGGAAACTGAAAGCCCAAATATGATTAGGAGGCTAGTCCATTGCCCCAAGCAATAAAGATTATAGATTGGAAAGAGTAGAAGTGGAAACCAAAACATGTGGGATGAGGCCAACTGGGGCTGGGTGAAATGGAACTCTTGAGTTAGGAGTGTTGAAAATTAGTGGAAGGTGCAGGAAAAGATGTGGATATGAGCCCAAATTGCTAGATGAAGCATACGACTTGACAGTGCCATAAAAAACAAAGAAAGAGAAAAATGTCAAGGATAGAGCCTCCAGTGGGAGCTTCAATATCAAGTATAGACTGTGGAGAAAGAGCAATTCTATGAAAGAGACAAAAGGCTGATAGTCAGAGATGTAGAAGAGTAGGGATAAAATGTTATCCTAGGATGAAGTTGTCAGAAGAGGATGTTGAGGTTGTATGAGGTAACCGAGAGTACAGAGGGCTTCCAACAGGTTAACTAGTCTAGATATGAGTCAGTTTAGTGGGGCTTTGTGCACCAGTTTAATGAAGGATATGAAGGAGAAAAAGAAATCAAGAAACTTACTAGATTTTCTGGCTTGGGCCATGAGATGATTGGTGATCCTGTTGACTAAAATAGTAAGCATCAAAGAAGTGTGAGGTCAGAAGTAAAAATAGTAAGTAGGAGGCGTCTCAGAAACTTGCATTTAGAGATTTCTGGCAGGCAGTTTGAAACTCAGTTTTGTGGACAGGTTTTTATGTCAATAAGCTCTAAGGTGAGAATGTTTTTGGATCATCCACATAGATGCTTTGCTAAGCAGAATTAAGCAAACACACCAGACAGTTGTTATTTTGTGGTCTATGTTTTGCATCACACATTCGTACAGAGACTAACACAGTTATCCATACACAAATAAATATCACTAATTCCTACTGGGTTTTGCAAAATTCGAGTGAGGAGTTCACTGGATATGGAAGATGGTGATTAAACCAAAGAAGCTATAACATTTTGAAGTCTGTCATCTTTAGGGGCAATTATTACTTTGTGTTTATCATCACTTTATCTCCAAGGCCAAATCAAAATTTACATTATTTGACTGTAGCATCATTTCTGCTTTTTTACTTCTTATACCTTTATTCATTTGTCATTTCCATTTTCTATAAATTAATTGAAATCCTGACTCTTTTATGACATTTTCCCTTTGGGAACTAAGCGTGAAAATATTAATATCTTCTCTTTCACTTTGAAACACAGCATTTCATCATATTTGGCTTGTTTAAGCTGTTGATGTGCTTAAATGTTAAATTATATTTTGAATTGTTTTCATTTACAGATTTATCAATATTTTGTCCCTTAAAGAAACTAATAATAGATTAAAAAAGAAACCCATATTGGAATACAGAGTTTTTTGGATTAGATTTTCTTTTGTACCCTTCATAGCTAGACTAGCCTATGTTTATTTGGTTGTTTCGTCAGGGACTAGTAGACTGACCATTGAAGCCCTATGTAGATCTCAGAATTTATTTTAACCACATTTAATGTCCATGTGTTTTATTTTGTTTTTTGAAATATTTTTTTCTAAGGCAAAATAATTTTAAAATATAAAGCTGAGAAAAAAATCGAATTTGCTTTCTTTTCAGAAATTTACCATAAAAATAATTGGCATGAAGTATTTAACAATATTTTCAATATGTTGGCACTGGTTTCCCAATATTATTACCATTAAGAGACAAAATGGAGAAACGCTGTATTTATGATACCTATGTTGTGGTTCAGGGATGTTAGGATACTTCTCTAGTGTTGGCACGACTCCTCATTTGTGCATAGGTTCATCAACAGTAGAATTATGTCCATTTTATTTTGATATCTCAAGGGCGGTCAATCAATATTTTTGAACGATATAAATCTAATTTCCCTACCCTTCCTCCCACAGTTTATTCAGCCAACTATTTATAGTAAACCTAACTGCAGACTTTGCTGGTTTGGATACAGCATTTACTTCACTCAGTATCCATTAATTTTTATTTCTGACAGAATAAGCATATGGTCCTAACGCTCTATGAAATCAGATTCTTGGAACCAGATTCTGTTATAAATTTCATTGCTCGGTACCTTTATGTGATGTTACATTATATACATCACTTAGCCTGCATGAAGAGCTGCATAGATGGAACAGATATATTTTTACTTTTAAGTTTTACTTTCTTTTTTTATAAATATGGAATTCAAATAACCATATACATATTTTATGGCTTTTCACATATACTTGTGTGTGTTATAGGCTACAATGTATTTATTCATATTCAATGTTTTCAATTAAGACGAGGATAAAAGAATAAATATTCCCCTTATTGTCTGATGCAGGAGTTGGCAAAGTGAGTCCTGAGAGCCAAATTCAGCCCATTGCCTGTTTCTGTTTAGCCCAATAGCTAAGGATGTTTTTTACATTTTTAAATGTTTAAAAAAGACTCAAAAGAAGAATATTTTGTTTCATGTAGAAATCACATAAAAATCAAATTTTAGTATTCATAAGTTAAGTTTTATTGGAATATAGCCACATCCATTCATTTACATATTGTCTATGGCTGCTTTTGTATTATAGTTGCAAAGTTGAATTAAGAAAGACCCCTTAGCCTAAAATATTTACTATCTGTCTTTTTAAAGAAAAAGTTTGCTGACTCCTGGCCTAATGCATAGCTGACTTTTTAGAATTTCTAGATATCAAGTAGTTTATGCAAACAAACTACTACCATAATCAATTTTTCCTTTTCCCTAAAAATTATAGAGGGAATCTACCATTTCATGTTATTGTACTTAGCGTCACAGTGCACTTGTCCACTGTCTAAACAAAGTTAACCTGTGCAATTCTCATAAAGGGAAATGTTTACCCAAAGAGTGCCGAGTTTCAAATAAATCTTTTCCTCCATCTTCTGTCATTATTGACATATTTAATTTGTTTTAATGAAGGTAATTGCATAGTGGGAATAACTCTGATCTAGAGGGAAAAATGTCTCTGAATTCAAAATTTAATTATTATCTTATTTTGTAGACTGACATTAAATAAATAAATAGTTGAAGTAACTGTGAAAGGCAGATGACAGGGTCCAATGAGACAGGCTCCTTGGATCTTTGATGTGTCTACATTTTTATTAGAGGTTGAGGATAATTAAACTGGAAGGTGATACCTTAAGACAGACTGCTCTGCATAGTAAACCAACTACATTGATTTTCCAGAGACAACTGTCAGAGTAAATGTAGCATTTATTTCTGGAAGAAAAACTTAACTGTCTTCTTTGAAAATAAATTATTTTGCTGACTCTCTTACCCTAAATGTTTCCTTCATTCATATTTCATATTGAAAATGATCAAAATGGGTTAGCTTTTAAAAATTGGTATAAAGTGTGAACAAACTTCAAATAAAACAATATAGGAAGATTTTCTGTAAAGTTCTGTGTTTATTTGGTGCTTTATTCTGCAAGCAAGATTAGAGCTCTCCATTTATCCTTAACTCTTTTAAACAATATAAAAGGTTATGAGTTTTTCAGGTTATAGTCCAAAATATGTAATGGAAATAACGTATTTCCTTTGCTTCAAATCATTTGCAGAACACTCTGAGAAATTTATTTATTAATGCCTCAAATATTTGAGTACTTACTGCATGCCACGTACTGTTCCTGACACTTGAAAAGCAAACAGAACCAAACAAGAATTTTACCCTCATGGAGTTGACATTTTAGTAGGAAGAAACAGACAAGAACCCATGTACATAATAAATGAGTAAATGGCATAGTGTATTAAAAATGATAAATGAAATGGGAAAAAATCAGAGCAAAGGGAAGGAGATGAGAAATATTGGAGCGAGAGTAGTGATCTTGGGGTAATCAATGAAGGCCTCGTTGACAAGATGCTGCCTAAGTGAAGAATCGAACAAGCTGTATTAGTTATATAGATATCCAAGGGAAGAGCATTTCAGGGAGAAGGAATAGTGAGATAGAAGGCCCTTAGGTGGAGGGAAGCTGACCTGTGTGCAAAACAACAAGGTGGTATCATGGCCAGAGTGGCATGAAGGAGAGGAAGAGTAGTAAGAAATGAGTCAGAGAGGTAATGGAGCCAAATCATGTAGTCTTGTAAGCCAATGTAGAAATATTTCATTCTCATGGATATGGGAAATCATCATGGGACACTTTGCTGGGGAGTGATGAAATTCAATTGACTTATTTAAAAGTATATTTGGCTGCTTTGTTTTAAGAGAGCCAGGCAGAAGCAGGGAGAATATTAATGAAGATATTGCAATAATTCAGGTGAGAGATGATAGTGGCTTGGATGAGGACCAGTTGTGAAGGTAGTCAGAGTGGGTGTCTTTTGGACATATTTGAAGGAAAAATGTACAGGATTTCCTAGAAAATTGAATTTGAGAGTGAGAGAGAAGAAAAAAGAAGTATGTTTTGACTCCAAATCATTTGTTGATTTTTTAATTTAAAAAATTTATAAAACTGGTATAATATTTATAATTTGAAGTCAGGCATAATTTTCTCAGGATGCTTTGACTATTTGGGGTCTTTTGTGATTCCATATAAATCTGATGTTGTTTTATTCTATTTCTTTTTAAAAAAATGCCATTGGGGTTTTGATGGGGATTGCATTAAATCTATATTTTGCTTTGGGTAATCTGACCATTTTAACTATGTTGACTCTTCCAATCCGTGAACAAAGACTATCTTTTCATATTTTTGTGTCTTCTTCTAGTTCTTTTATTAATGTCTTACAGTTTTCAGTGTATTGGTCCTTCACATACTTTGTTAAGTTTATTTCTACATATTTTATTCATTTTATTGCAATTGCAAAAGAAATTGCTTTTTTATTTATTTTTCTGAAATTTCATTTTTAGTATATATAGGAATGCAATGGATTTTTATATGTCGATTTTGTATCCTGCAGCTTTATTCTATTTGTTTTTTTTTTTTTTTGATGGAGTTTTTAGGTTTTACTAAATAAGGAATCGTGTCATCTGCAAAAATGATGTAGTCTTTAGGTTTTACTAAATAAAGAATCGTGTCATCTGCAAAAATGACAATTTGACTTCATTTCCATCTTGGATACCTTTGATTTCTTTCTCTTTCTTTATTGCTCTAGCCAGGACTTCCAATACTATAGTGAATAAAAGTGGTGAGAGTGAGCATCCTGTCTTTTCCTGATCTTAGAGGAAAAGATTTCAGTTTTTCATTATTAAGTATATTAGCAGAAGGTTTGTCATATATGACCTTTATTATATTGAGATATTTTCCTTCTATACCCATTCTGTTAAGTGTCTTAATCATAAATGGATGCTGTATTTTTGTCAAATGCTTTCCCCGCATCTATTGATATAATTATATGATGTTTATCCTTTATTTTGGGGAAGAAAAAGAATCCTCATACACTACGGGTGGAAATGTAAATTGGTACAGCCACTATAAAAAACAATTTCCTCAAAAATTTAAGAATAGAATTACCATATGACCCAGAAATCAATCTTCTGAGTATCTACACAAAAATTTGAAAACATTTATTCGTAAAAATAGATGCACCCCAATATTTATTGCAACACTATTCATGGTGGCCAAGACATGGAAACAACTAAAGTGTCCTTCATCAGATGATTGGATAAAGATGTGGTACATATATACAAAGAAATATTACTCAGACATAAGAAAATATGAAATACTGCCATTTATGACAACATGGATAGATCTTGAGATGACCATGCTAAGCAAAATAAATCAGAGAGAAAAACTTGAGTACTATATGATTTCATTCATATGTGGGATATAAAACTGAAAGCAACAAATGAACAAGACAAACAAACAGAGACTCATGGATACAGACAATAGCTTAGTGGTTACCAGAGGGGAAGGGGGAATGTATATAAGGGCAAAGGGCATCAAATACATGGTTACAAAAGGAAATTTGACTTTAGGTGGTGAACACAATTTACTATATATAGATGATGTATTATAGAATTGTATACTTGAAACCTATATAATATTATTAACCAATGTTACCCCAATAAATTTAACTTAAAGCCAAAAAATATTATGTCAACATTTACTATGTATAAATATATGAAGTGCCACTATAGCGTGTATAAATTAATGAATAAACATTCAGTGAGCAGCTAGCGTTCAATGAATTGCAGGCATCAGGCTGTGAATCATTACATGGGGGAGGGGTAGATCTAACAAAATTCTTATTAGAACCTCAAAAAGTAAATGGTATTGTCTACCTTTTACAGAATAAGAAACTCATAACAAGTGACTTGTCTGATGTTCACATGGTTAGTAAGTTGCTCTAGCTTTAAGATCAAATTCATATTTTATAACTTTAAAATACAGCCTCTTTTTTATCGGTAACCTCACAAAAGAAATATTAGTATACCCAATAAGCTGCCATTTGTTTAAAATCTGATTTTTATTTTCAGATTATAATACAAGTGAACAAAAACAAGCCTGTAAGAAGCATGAACTTTATGTGAGTTTCCGGGATCTGGGATGGCAGGTAAGGATGGTCAGTCATTTTAACTGTTTCTTTCTACTTTATGATAAATCCCGAGTTACTTGTAATCTTTGTTAGTAATTTTTCTAATACAGTAAGTAATGATTTTTAACATGTTTATTCAGTACATGGATTATCCACATCATTTTAGTTTTCCCATTATCGTTCACCATTGAAACATAATTTTTAGGTTTTACAGTTAAAAAACAATTTTGAAGAAATGTAACCCTATATTTAGAAAGTAAAAAAAGTGCTGTTGTTTAAATAGCCCCAATTTTTAATTTTAGTACTTCTTTCAGATTAATATCATATTAATTTAATATTTTCAGAAGTAATATTAATGCAAACATTTTCAAATTTATGATAAACCTTTAATATTATTAAATCATTCAATAATTTTACATTTGGGCCAAGTTGTACCTCTCTGGGAAAAAAATTAAGGCACCCATTACATGTGCCAGTTTTTTAGCTTTCTAAAATCTTTCATGTACAGTTTTCAAGAATTCACTCCAATTCATTTCTTTTAAAGAAATTAAAGTTAATGCATGAATGAAAAGAAACCAGCACAAGGAACAAATAATAAAGATTTAGGAGGTTATTAAGATTCTAAAACCAGAAATGAGTTATTAAGAAGTAATGAGAATTATCTCGTTTATTCCTTTTTTTTTTTTTTTCTGGTTCACTTGAACTTTCCAGAGTTCATCATTTCCTGTTTAAAGAATATTTAGAATGCTATTTTGTGATTTTGGTGTTATTCATGAATGCATAGATTAATACATACTGTAAATATTATACATAACAACCTATTGGGAGAAATTAAAGAGGACAATTTCTTGAGAAAATATTTATACTTTTGTTGTAATCTTCGACTTAAAAATAAATTGAGGGTTTTAGGGAGGCTATCTTTTTTAGACTAATTGTTAGACCGAGAAGAGAAAAAAAACCTGTCCAGATTAAATATATTTGAGTATTTTTAAGAATTTTTTTGATAATATTACCTTCTTCTTCTTCTTCTTCTTCTTCTTCTTCTTCT
>NW_011889041.1:1424260-1449007 GCF_000151845.1 Pteropus vampyrus
CTTCTCCTCCTCCTCCTCCTCCTCCTTCTTTTTTCTTCTTTCTTCTTTTTTTTTTTTGTGCATTTTAGGACTGGATTATAGCACCAGAAGGATATGCTGCATTTTATTGTGATGGAGAATGTTCTTTTCCACTCAATGCCCATATGAATGCTACTAACCATGCCATAGTTCAAACTCTGGTATGTTTTGTTTTTATAGGATTAGAAATGGTTTACGGTGTAAGAATCATATAAAGTTATTTTAAAGGAAAGCACCCATTTATAGTTATCAATGCATTATCTTCTCAAACTCCTTTGGTATGTTTTAGAGCCAAAGTAACACACAAATTATAAGAATAGTCAGGAAATTCACCCTGATTTAAAGGATAATCCTGATTCCAGAATGGAGAAGGATTTAGCTAGGAGAATTAGAGTAATGATACGATGTGGTTATTCTACCCTGATTTTTCTGCTATGTAATTTGACTGACCACACGGATTCACAGCAGCTCTTTGTAACCTAGCAATTCATTAGTAATTATTGCAAAATCATTGAATAATAGCTGTACTGAATTTAATATGAAGGCTTTTACTCTAATTATTTAGGAATTTTTCATAACACTGTGGCATTATGAAAGTTCTTCAATGTAGAATATAAGTAGAAGACTCATTTCTGTTTTTTGCTACCTTTTTTTTGGTAATATTTAAGGTGGAAGTTAATCTTCATTTTTTTCCTTTCCACACTCAGGAATTTAGTAGTAATTTAATCTGTAAGAACCTAGGCTTATTTTTGTGAAAAAGATACGAAATGTTGATTTCATGATCTCTAAATGGTTGTACTGTATTTAATGAGCTCATGAAACCTTCGAAGAGTTTGATGTATCTGCCTTATGGTGTGTGACGTTGATGTGGCAGAGGGACGATCTCTGAAAGACTGACAGGCTCTTGGAAGGTGCAATAGATTATGTGATATAATTCCAAGTTAATGTTTGAGTTAATATAAAAATTTTAACAATATGTAATTAGGAGGGAAGGAAGGGAACAAATTATTTTAGACAACAGACTTAATAATGGAATAGAGTTATCTGGTGGATGGCAGTAAAAGAGCAGTAACTATTAGAAAAAAAAAATCTATCTTTGAGACAAACGCTTGTTTATGACCAAAAAAAAAAAAAGTAACTATTAGAATTTGTAAAGAGTTGAATCTTCAAGTTACTTTATTTTTTCACTTAATTTAAAATTTAAAGCTGATGGAAAGGGTATCTCAGTTTTCTTTTGAGTAAGGAATAGCATATATACATATATACATATAAATATATATGTATATATGTTGATAGAGTAAATTGTTGAATGACTTGATGTTTTGCTGGCATCTTCACTGACTTCACAGATGTTACAGAAGAGGTAGATACCAAAGACACATCTATAACAACTAGAGCATGGGCATTGTCAAAAACTTTGAAAATAACTTTGGTGTAAGAAAAACAGAGAGATAAAAACAAATAAGCATTTTGAAAAGTAATCATTTATAAATCTTATTCTTTTTCTGAGTCATGACGAATGAAATTGCCTACTTCTAAGCCATATACAAAGTATAAATTCTTGGGGTCATTTTAAAGTTTGATATAACTTCATCTTTGCTGTCTGTAAAGACTTATCTTTTTGATATAGGGTATCATTTCTGGAGGATGAAGAGAAGGTATGCTTTGCAAAGATGGGTGTATTCAAACTTCCACTTCTAAAAAAAAAAAAAATCTCTAGGAAATCTAGCCTTTTATCCTTGTCTATGATAATTCAGATTGCTAAAAGCTGGTCTAGAGAGTAATGCTGCTCTATTATGCCTTGACATGATCACTGTCTTTCTGTAGGGTCACAGAGGAATAGCCACTATTAGCTTATAGAAAAATGCCACTTGATTTCTCAAAAAATTCTTTGCCTCTTTACTGTCATGACTCAGAAAGTAGACTTGCTTCCTGAGCTACATATCTAATGTACCAAACTTTCTTTCAGGCTAAGTAATGCTTAATCATTGAAAAACTCTGTAAAATACTACCTCTTTATCGCATTTTTTTTTCTTTTTTTCTTATAAATATATAATTACATGTTGTCAGCTTTTAGGGCTGTAGTCTACAAGGCGGTGTGGAAAAACAAACATTCAAAAAAATCTGACATGCACTTTGAACAAGATCCTGCTCTGCATCTCTATCCAGGGATGTGGGACATAAGTCATCACAAAACTTGAAGTGTACATAGGAAGTTTGATTTTTTTTTCCTGGCATTGTGCACTCACTGTGTTTGTTCTTTGAAGGTCATGAAACAAGAAGACAGGCATGCTTGTTGTAAAAGGAAAGCATGTTTGTGACTAATATGCTTGAGATACATTCAAGAACAACCCATTTTTTTAAGAGCAACTGCTTCATGAGGCTGCCAAGGCTGTTAAAAGCAGGTTATCAATCATGTATGTGTGGGTTATGGAAGATAAAACTGATGAGGGACATAAGCTGCATCTGAAATTTGTAGAAACTATCCAACTTTTAGTTTCGTGAGGTCTTAGGAAATTTCAAATTCATGTCAGATCACCTCATTTTTCCTGCTGTTTTTGTCCACATGCAGTGCTCTTATATCATTTCAGCCAGGACATTGTGCAGCCAAACTCTAAGAGGCTATATTCAGTTTTTGTAGATCCCTTAGGACTCATCAGTGGAACTTCCCATAATCTCCTTTGGGGGAAGGACTAGGGTAGATGGGTAGGAAAGGGGGAACCATGTTCTGGTTCTTTGCTCAATTATTGCAGATCATAGGCAGACTACCAGTCTGATCAAAATGAGAATAAACCCTTTACTTAAGCATTTCACTTCCCAGGTACAGCCACCTTTTTAGGCTTATAGAGGGGATGGATATACATTTTGTAAAATATCTAGGCTCCTTACTTCTGATTTAGCTTAGCCTGACTTTGGCACTTGTCTAGGGGAGAAAGAAAATAAATAGATATTAAACTCTAGCCAATCTGCTAAAAAGTTCTTTAAAGGATTAAAATCATTGCTTTAAATATTGGATTATACCTGGAGTTTATTTTGTTGTGATTTTTTAAAGCTTCCTTTACTATTGAAAATTGAGTTGGCATAACTTCTATGACTTATTGTTTATTCTTTAAAAAATAATTCTTAGATCCAAATCTTTCTATGGTCCAATTGTGTGGCTTTATTGATTTGCATTTATAACTTCTGTATTTCTCATGAAGTAAATAGGAGTCATTTTAAGCAAAAGCAACTCAGGGCTAGTTGCCATGTTCTTTCCCCTAGGAAAATTTCCACTGAATATTCCATAGAGAAAGTTTTCCTTATTTGGTAGAACATTTTTCAAGGCCTCAACACATAGTTAGAACTGCTGGGTTGATTCTAGGTGTTAATATACTTTAGAATGCATCCTTCACGACCCTCTCACCCCCACTACCTCAGCCACTGAATGTAAAGAAGAGAATGGTGATCAGCTTCAGGGTGTGTCTGGCTGTGAGTGGTAAATAAGCATATTATTTTAAAGCTGCAGAGAAAATGTCTACCTTATTTCTTAAAAAAAACAAAACAAAATAAAACATTTTTTTCTTTCCCAGGTTCATCTGATGTTTCCTGACCACGTACCAAAGCCTTGTTGTGCTCCAACCAAGTTAAATGCCATCTCTGTGCTATATTTTGATGACAGCTCCAATGTCATATTGAAAAAATACAGAAATATGGTAGTGCGCTCATGTGGCTGCCACTAATATTAAATAATAATGGTAATAAGAAAAAGATCTGTATTAAAGTTTATGACTACAATAAAAAAGTATGCTTTGAGACAAAAGGAAAATTTTGTAAAATTAGTCTGGTTCATTTCATCCCTCTACCTATGTACAATATCATGTATATAGTCACGTTTATTTATTTGAAGGTATATATTCCCCATTATGGATGCCTTATCAATAAAATCTACTTTATAGTTCACTACATTATACAATAGATTGCCCAGTCTAACTTTCAATGGAATATGCTAAGTTCGATTGAATTCCATTTCCACATTTTTTCTAATGCAATTTTTAAATATAATTTTCTGAAATTTGACAGAACTCCTTTGACTGTTAAATATTGTTGAAGGAAATTGAATGCATTTGGTTATGTTGTGCCAATGAAAACCATGGTAGAATATTTATTTAGAAATAAAACTTAAAAAAATAACAACCCAAACAAAAATGCTTGGATAAACACAATTTTTCTTTTAGAGTTTCTGCTTCATTAGACAAAGTAAAATGTTGAACTGGATTTGAATAAATAAACAGAAGGCAGAACATAGAATCTGAAAGGTTGCACATAATTGTTATAACTGTTTGCTTTAACAGAATTGGTGTAACTGTAGGAGCATGTTCCTTCTTGGCTTGCGGATTGTAGATTCTGCAAAGAGCTCAAAGCTTCAGGAATTCTGTGGAGACAGGCTTGAACCTGTGTCCATAACTTTCCAAGTTAACACTAAAAAATTGTAGTACAACCTTCTTACCTCAAATAAATCATGTCTGCCTATTATCTAGAACACTGCTGCTGTAGATTTTTTTTCTGACTTAAAAGGAGTCCAAAATAAGGAAACATTTACATGTGTTCCACTTCCCTCTCCACAAACAAAAGTCATTGTATGCATAAAATATACTGGAGCGAAGATGCCGACAGAGCCATTTTCTTTAGCTTTCCTTTATAACTGAGTCTACTGATTGATGTGATGCAAGGGATTTTATTTAGGGTAAAGCACTAAAACTAAACTGGAGGAAATTACCAAAAATCCCAGAATGGCTTTGACAGAATTGCCATTTAGAATGAACAGCTGAAATCCATTTTTCATATCTTTGAGAATGAGCTCAACGAAAACCTTAGTTTGTAAGGGGATTTTATAAACCCTCCTCGAAGCACAAATAATTCCAAATGGGAAGGTTCTGTTGTATGTATATGCATGTGTGTTCTTCCCTCTAAAATTAATTTTCTCTCTCTGTTTCTCCCTCTGCCTTCTAAGGCTTTCTTTAACACACACTGATTTCTTGAAGAATGACATTTAGATGCATACCTTGCTATTTATGGTGGTTCCATGGTTAGGCCTATTTATAGTTCATCTAAAATATCCATAAAGCACCATTTATTAATCATCCTTTTGGATCTTTCAAATAAAACATATCATAAATAGCTTCAAAAATGTTATGGGTTTGTTTGTAATTCAGGTATATTGCAATGTTATTCTAAAATACAGTTTATCTTTAAAAAATTGATAATAACTATATCGGGGGTACATTAAGTAATATATTTTTGAATTAATAGTATACAATTGTAAGAATAAGAAACAGAAGTCTATTATATTATTCTTTAAATGTGCTGTTTAAATATATTTCTATATTTTAAACTACATTAAACTTGTGATGTTAGTTTCGATTGTGCTTCCTGATTTGACTCTTTATTTAAGAGGGATACTAAATGTGTCATAAACTGAGACTATAAGCATATCAGGTATAAAATGTTTGTTGATTAGATGATTCTTTATGTCTTTAATTGTCAAAACTAGTTTATTTTTGTATTATAATAAATAACTCACTGTTAATGGACAAAGCAAAAATCCATAAAATAAATATTTTCTTCATCTGTTTAAACAACAAAAAAAATTTTTAATAGCAAAAAAATGATTAGAATGAGAAAAACCTCCCTGTTCTCTTTTATTTAAGGAGAGATTATTGGGATCAGTATTTTCACAGTTTCTCTCTCTCTCTCTCTCTATATATATATATAAAATGTGTATATGTGTATATGTGTATATATATATATATATATATATATATATATATATATATATATATATATATATATATATATCCATATGTCCAGTTACATTATTCTAAACTATTATAGTAAATTTTTAGTATTACTTTGGTTATACTCAAGTTAGAAATCAATAATTTGGTCTATTTTACCAGGATCCAGTCTCCTCAGGTCTTTTTAGCTAGTTATAAATTGACTTGTTAGTTGTGTGTTTGTTTTTTATTTTTCTGCTTTATGTGTATTTTTGCTTTGTAATGTGGCCCTAATCTTTTCTGAAAATAGAAGGGTATAAATCACAAATACTCAAGTTCTTTAAAACTAAGGCAAAAATAAATGGCTACATTGAACTAAAGAAATAAGAAAAATATAAGAAATAAAATCCAAAATTAATTTTTTCTCAAGTAAGGAACTGTCATTTTATAATCCCTGTATCACCATCATCGAATCTGAGCCAGAGTCTCCTGGCTACTATACAGTCTGGCAAATATCATCTCCCAAGACATTTACAATGAATAATTAGCTCATGCTGCAGCTCCATTCAAGGCAGAAGAAACCCTCATTCCCAAATACAAGTCACTGTCTCATAACCACTCAGCGAAATGCTCAATCTATCATCCAATTTCCATCTCAGATTACATCCTTTCCTGTTTTCTCTTTGCTTTTTTTTTGAGGGGGTGGGGCTAGAACTTTTTAAAGTTTAAAGTAAGATGCCTTTCTCAATAAAGTTATACATTGCTAAATATATATCTATACATCCGTAGTCTATCAAGTTTAGTTAAGATTGTAACTGACGAGAATATAGGAAATGTAACAATCAATGCCAGTATTCTTATTTGGGTAGAAAAGTGACACCATATCCAAGTTAGCAATTTAAAAAGTGTAAAGGTTCTGCAAAAATTACCTCAAAGTCCATTGTACTATTTGCTAAGACTGTTTGAAAGATGAGGATTTCAAAGACAGAAGAAACCAGACTAGATATAGCCTTTAACAATGACAAAGACATTTTAGAAATTTTATGCACTTTAACCTTTGTTTACTAGTTTCATAGCTAGCTAGCCTCAAGATCAATGTATGTACACAAGGGGAAAAGGATGGGTAGATGCATGATGGCCTCAGATTTTGCAAATTAAAGATAGGAAGATGAGAGATGTAATACTGCATAAAACAGCTTCAAGATTTAACCAGTCTGGAAACAGGACCTAATCTGATGGTGTAGTTAAGTGTGAACATTTTCCTCCAGTTCACTGTGGCTACTACTACATGGTGAAATATAATAGGACTTACTTAAAAAGCTGGACTCTGTCTATTTCCATGCAGGTACTTATAGAAAAAGCTCAAACTGGGACAATAATTAGAACTCTCTACCTTGAACCACAAGACCAATAAGATGTCTTGGATTATATATCTTAATCTTTCTTCAATGAAACACACACAGGAGTGCACACACACACACACACACACACATATATGTACATATTATAAATAAGTATATTGTATGTGTTTTAAAGAAGAATTAAAACATGAATATGAAATATTTTAAATGGACCACTAGAACCTCTGGGAAGGAAAAATCTAAAACTTAATTCAAACTTTATGGGATGTGTTAAATAGATGTCACTGATGAGAAAAAAAAATAGTGACCTGCAAGATAGATCTGAAAAAATTATCCAGAAGGCAGCAATGAGACATACAAAGTGATGGAAAATCTAAAAGAATTTGAAGTATGTGGAGTTCAAAGGGAATTCTAATGTCTATTTAATCAGTATTCCAGAGACTTCAGGACATTTTGGGGGCTAACAGCTGACCTCTCAATCAAAGTTGATTTCTCAACTTGAAGTCAGTCAAAAGGTAATTACTGCCTTCAAATTGCTAAGGAAAAATAACTGGCATTTAGAATTCTGTATCCAGCAAAACTATTTAAAAAGTAGGAAAAAATAAAAATATTTTTAGGAAAATACAACTGATAGTTTATCATCAAGAGCAAAGCCATTGCTTAAGATTATACCTCAGGAAGACAGAAAATTAACCCTACAAGGAAATGTTACAAAAATGATGAGTAAGGAAATGGTAAACATGAGGGTAGACATAAATAATGTGTAATAATTGTTTTGAAAAAGCAAAAGAAAGTTAAATAGCATTAAATAGAGTTAAATATAGTAAAATGCAGTACAACTATAGAATGTTTGATAGAAAGTGATGCTTGGAAATATAGGTTTTGCATTTTAACCCTTTTCCCATTCAGGAAAAAAAAGTACAGCTCACTGCCAGCGTTAACTTAATTTTACCTAAACATACTCGTTGAGGCTGAAGCTAATCTGACTGGTTTTCAATGTAAAAATAAAAAACTGTTCTTGGAGTTATTTCTAAAAAGAACTTGTCTCTAATTTTAATGTAACAGAAATGTATACATAAATCGGATTCATCAAATCAATCTTTGTCTAATAACTGTTCGAGAACAATGTTAACATCACTCATCGGAATACTGTGTTTTCTAGGATTTGATGTTTTCAGCGATCAAGAATTACTAAATTTTGTAAACGGAAATACCACTACTATAAACAGAATGCTATAAATAATATGATGTCATTTTTTCCAAAGATTATTGATATACTAGAGCGATGGGAAAATAATAAAAGTGAGATATTTTGTGGCAAACTTTGGGAGTAAGGTTAGGACTGTAGTCGCGAGTTATCTTGGGGTAAATCCTGCAGCTACAAGTGCCGCCAGCGAGTATTCTTGGGGCAAACGGGAGATGGGTTAATTGATGACAATGATTAAATTAGACTCAACCTTAGAACACAAAATAGTATGAGTATTTTAAACCAGGGTTGGCAAAGTTTTTCTCTAAAGGACATGATAGTAAATATTTTAGACTCTGTGTTTCTGTCACAACTACTCAACTCTGCAGCTGTAGTGTAAAAGCAGCCATAGACAATACATACATTAATATGTGTAACTCTATTCTAATAAAACCTTATTTACAAAAACTGCTGGTGGCTGGGATTTGGCCTATAGGCTGTAGTTTGCTGACTCCTTTAGAGGGAATAATTGCAACATGGTAAAATGCAATCAATTCATCAAGATTAAATATAAATGAAAAGATCACTTACTGATTTGGATTTAAAATAATTTTAATGATTAGCTAAATTCTGTTTAAAAGAGGAACACCTACAACTAAAAACATAGGAAGGTTGAAAGTAAAATAAAGGTAAAATATAAACCAAGATTAAACCCATCAAAGGAAAACTGGGTTAATCATATTAATAAAATGTATTTATATTTTAACACAAAAGAATCATTGCTAAAGAAATGAGGTTCAAACATATTGATGAAACTTAATTACTATTCTAAGCTTATATAAGACATAGTATTCTATGTCAGAACTATATAAAGTAAAAATTGATAGAACTTCAAGGAGACATTAAAAGCATACCATTTTGGTGAGAAGTTTTAGGAAACCTCTCTTATTAATTGATTAAGAGAAAAAATCAGAATTGAGCAGATGTACCCACTTAACAAACATGAGTTAATAGGCATGTATACAGCACTGAAGAATATACATTATTTTCCAGCAAATATAGGAAATGTATGAAAATTGATCTTTTCAACCAACTTCAAAAAATAAGTTTGTGAAACCAAAACCATGTTTTTTTTGACAAGAATATGTGAGTATGTTGAACAATGTATGTCTTCTTTGTCTTTCTTCTTCAAGATGTGCAAGTGAAAAATGAAGACTATGTCCTTTAGAAAGATGCATCTGTGAATATAGACTGTTCTCTTTTTGAATTGTTGCCTATTCAATGTTTGGCATATCTCTCATATAAACGTTTCTAAATGGCTTTTAAATTACCTGTTTAAACTTAATAACAAAACAGGATTTTATTTTGGTATATAGTGTTATTCTCTTAATGTTATTAAGACTAGTGATTTGAAAACTAATAGTCTTACAGATGAAAGTTTGCAATATTTTACTCAGTATATGTTGATGTTAGCAAGCCTTTCTGAGGTGTTCTACTTAGGAAATTAAAAGTTCTATATAAGAGGACAAGCAATTCTCCAAAGATGTTATGATGAAAAGGAGAAATATTTTTTAAAATCTTGGCTATTGAACACAATGGGCCCAGTGAAATCTCATTTCACACTAACCACCTAGGCCTATTACTAAGTGAAAATAAAGTGCTTTCTGTATCCTCCACACATAAATACAGCTCCTGGGCCTTGATAACATTTTTCCACTCTCTAGGAATACCCTCTCTAAATTCTGCCTGCTGATCTTCTACTGATTCCTACTTTCTTCAAAAAGACTGAATACTCCAGACAGGATGTGTTTTACCGATTAATAAACCACTGCCACTCTCTTGCTTCTGAGAAGTGCATCACATTATGCCAGTTGCTATAGGTATTGGGAAAAAATCTTCCTTTACATTGTAAGATTAAAAATTCCTACCATGTTCACTCATTTATTAATTCCTTAAAAAATATTATAAAGGTATTCTCAGAGTTGTTTTATAAATAATTTGAAAATGAATACAAAGTAGCTTAATTTATTATTTTGATAAAAAATAAACAATGGATATAAAAGAAATATTGTTAAAATTGAGTGTGTGAGGGACTAACTTCCTAATTTTTTTCTAACTTCCTAATTTTAAAACAAATGTTCTCAAAGTATATTTCACTTTTTAAGGCATTATAATCTGCATTTTATTAAGTTTTTTTTTCTGAGGTTTTATCTTATTGTCTTATTTGAAACATATGCCTTTGTTTCTTCTTTTTGCTTGACTCTCTGTATTGGTTTCTACGCATTAGATAAAAGTCTTCTGCCAGTCTTGAAGGACTGGCCTTGTATAGGAAATGAACGTTATTGTTCAACCCTGCTCTAGTTCTTGGTTGTCTCTCAAACCTTCGTGATTATCCAAATAATTTATTTTAATAGCTCCCTGTTGCTGAGGGTGTGCCAAGACCAGTCAGTGTCCCAAAAGGAAGGATCTCAGTCAGCACCTAGATTCAGTCTGATTGGAAACCAGACCCTCAGACAGCAGTTTTTAAATAATGCAAACATATACAGTCCTCTGGGACCGCAAACGTAAGCCCCAGTGGCCACCGGAGCCAGGCGATATAGAGATGTCACCTGAAAATAGCCACAAAAATCAAGACACAATCCAAAATTATAAGTTCCTTTCTGGAAGACAGTGGCAAGTTGGAAAGAGGCAGAAAGAGACCACAGAGATTAGGCCCCTATAAACCAGAAGCCTGATCATCAAGCCAAAGATCCTGGGACAATATATAGGGCCCTTTCTCAAAAAGACCTGTGTGGTCTGTGCAGTGCTCTGGGGGTTTTAGGCTGCCAAGAACTGTCTGTCCAACTGTTACAGTCCCATGAGACCCAGGAATTCAAGTCCCTCTGGCCTCCAGAGGCAGGTGATCAAGGGGTGTCACCTGGGAGGCAGCCAAAAATACCATGTCACCAAATGTAAAAATGGGCAGCAGATGTGTGTAGAAGTTCCTCTCTGGGAGTTACTGGCCCTCTGGAGAGTGTAACAACGGCACCCACTGGCTGGAGCAAAGCATAGGCGGAGAGCAAAAGATGAGACTGAGAAAAAAAAAAAAAGAAGACAGAAAAAGTTAAGAAAAGGAAATAAAATCAAAGAAAAAGGAAAGTTAAGAAAAGGAAAAAGAAGAAAAGAAAAAGAAAAAAATGCAAGGCAGAAGGAGAGCAGTAAAATGGCACCTACCAGCCTCCGTAAGAGTATCCCAGCCTCTCATACCAATCCTTTAAAAACAACGAATGAGTCTCTTTCACATAAAGCCTGGGAGCCTGGGAGCTTTTTTACCAGCTGCTTCTGTGCTAGGCCGTGGGGCAGGTGAGTCTGCAGTGGCCCTTTAAGAATCATTCCTCAGTTTGCCAGAGCTCCACAGGTCTGATGGGTAGGAGCCCCATTGAGCTTCAAAGCCAGATGTTTTGGGGGGCTCATCTTTCAGGTGCCGGTCCTAAAAACTGGGAGTGCCCAATGTGGGGAACAGCCCTTGAGCTCCTCTGAGAGGCGCTTAGAGCTTTGAGTACTTATAGTTGGTTGCTGCAACTGGGGGTAGGGCTTATGGAAAGTATGTGTCTCAGCCTTTCACGCGCTTCCATGGGATTTTCTTCTCATTTGTCGAATATTAAGGGGCTCGCCAGTTTTTAGGATTTTTTTTTTTTCCTCCCAGAGGAAACTATTCCATATAGAACTATAATTTCAGTGTATTCTTGGGAGGAAGTGGGGTAAGATCATCCTAGTCGCTATCTTGAATTGGCACCTGTAGGGCATTCTTATCTGGATAAAACGAGGAGCACAATCTGGAGCCCACAGGATGATTTAGTACTTCTAAATTATAGGAGGAAAAACAAAGCCTCCTTCAAGGTAGAAAGTGCTATCTTATTTGTATAGTGGTGTTACAGAATTGAACATAGAATTACAAGGAGTGATTTATGTAGATATCTGCGGGAAGAGCATTCCTGGCAAAAGTAGCAGTAAATGCAAAAATGTGGTTGGCATTTCTGTGACATAGCAAGGAAGCCAGTGTGGCCATGGCAGAGTGAGTGATGGGGAGAGAGGAAAGACAGGAGTTCAGACTGGTAGAAGAGGGTCAGATTATGTAGGGTCTTAAAGGCCACTAAAGGACTTTGAATTTTTACACTGAGATCCAAATCCATTAGGAGGTTTTGAGTAGAGAAAGTTATGACTTGTGTTTTAAAAGGAATGTTGACTATTGTGAGGAAAGCACTGGGTAGAACAGCAAAAGCAGCAGAAAGGACAGTTTAGAGAATATTGAAATAATCCAGTCCTATAGAGGAGGTAACTTGGACTAGTATGGTAATTGTAGAAGCGGTGAGAAGTAATTAAAATCTGAACATATTTCAAAGGTAGAGTTGATATGATTTGCTAATCGATGTGAAAAAGAGTTAAGGATGAGTCTCACTAAACTGGCCTGAAACAATAAAAGGAAGGAGGAATCACATACTGAGCTTCAGCGTAGGACAGGGAGGAATTGACCCAAGTATTTGAGAGTTTGACTTGGGATGATTGAGTGAGAAGTCCAGAAAGTGGCTTGAAATACGAGTCCTGAGATTACTGGAGAGGTCTCAGCCAGAGATACAAATCTGTAAATCATCAGCATAGGTGGCATTTAAAGCCATGTAATCAATGAATTACCGCCGATACAAGGCACTAGCAGTAAATGAGAACCCTTCACCCACAAGTTTTATTACTCACAGCTTAACCGTGCCCAATCATGGGAAACAGGTGTTTACATAAAGACAATCAACTTAGCTCTGTTCCTCTCTGCCACAGGGCTTCATGAAACAGGTTATTTCTGTTTACTGACAAAGGTCATTTGGGAACTCCCTATAAGTTTTGTAGAAAATAAAATTCAGGTATTAGTTTACTAAACATCTTTATATAATCTTGTAAATGATGCTGTGCATTTTAAATAGTCCAAGGAGCTTTGGGAAAGTGAATATGGCAGTGAGGAAAAAAAAAAGATAGATGAAGCTAAATATCTGGGCACATTTGTATAAAATGTCATTGACATAAATGTTACATATACATGAGTTTCTAATGAAAAACAAAAAACATAATATGTTATTTTCCATCAGGTCTATATATGTAAGAAGAGGGGCAAGAGTTTTAATGGTAGCATAAAAGGTATAAGAGAGGTGTAATTGAAGCCATCTCTGATTTAAAGTACTACTGAACGTTAAAATGGCTCTACAAGAAAGACTTTGAAAAACCCTTCATAAAAGTGCCGTTGATTTTTGGACATCCCTATCTCTCAGCATTGCCAGGGTACAATTCTGCCTTTAATCTCTTGAATATAAATTCCTTTGTATATTATTAAAATTTCTTTCATTTACACAGCTTTTTTGGGGGGTTAAAATTATAGCTATTTTCTATATGTAAAACTGAAACTTATTTTGCATTAGGATGTAGTTAGTATGAAAGTTTGTTTTCTAGAGAACTGTATATACTAATACAAAATAATTTGTATCACAAGGAAACAATGTGAACATTAGTCCAAAAATTTCTCGATGTACTGTTAGTATAATTGTTCTGTAAGTGGACAATATTATTTTTTAAGATATTCTAAGTATCATTAGACATAATCATATACATTAGTACTAATTACAAAAATAGAATATATGGATTATTTTTCTGATACCTTTCTTAAACAGTGCTGGTTACTTTTATTTCAGTTTTACTAGCTTTGAACATCAGTGCCTCAAATTTTGTCTCTAGAGCCTGAAGAAGTCTTCTAAGTATGCTCTGTATTTTATGTTTTACTGTTCAAGGTTTCTAACAGCTCTCTTAGGGAGAGCTGTATCCCAGACTATGTTTGGGAGTTGATTTAGAAGAGTTTGGCCAAGCTGTTGCATGTTTAACAAGGATGAACATTTTGAAAAAGTCTGTTTTCTTTTTCTTTCAAGTATCTCTTTACAAGGATGTGGAGAGTGCCAATCAGTCAAATCAGAAAGGCAAATGTTTAATCTGTTTTAAAATAAATGTACCTATCCACTTAGTTGAGTATAATATTATCTGTGCAAAAAAAATTAGAAAAATATTTGTCATGCAAAGCTGTGTAAATTTACATGCACAGTTCTCCATTGTCTAAAAAATAAGTAGCTTTCCTTGATGAGGAGTTTGAGTTCCTACTTATTAAGTAATTTTATAAGAGACACACTCTAAGTAAGAAGACATAAAAAATATATAATAATGGATAAAAAATGTATAGAAACAATCCAATGGAAAAATCAGTAAAAATCTGAATAACCATTTCTGAAAAAAGGAAAGAGTTATGGTGAAGTAAATATAAAACAATGTCCAACCTCACCAACATTTATGAAAGGGCAAATAAAGACTATGAGATAACACTTCAAACCAGATTGGCAAATAGTTTTTAAACAAAGTTTGGCATTGACCGTTTGAGAGAATATGGATCATCATGCTGCTAAGGCGTATAAATTGATAAAATAATTTTGAAAACAAGCATAATCGTGTAAAGAACATTCACATATTCTGTCACCTAATGATTCCTTTTCTAAATATTCACCATGGAAATATTTGTAGAGATCTGAACTTATACAAGGAAATTATACAAGGAGGTTTATTACAAAACTGTTTATTTTAGCAAATAATAAAAAATAAATGTATGTATGTTACAACTAAAAACCCAGACATGACACAGATGCTCATCTACAGGAAATGGACAAATATATAGCAGTGAAAATGCATAAGACACAACTCTACAGATAAATCTCATAACATAATGTTGAAAAAATAAAGTATATCATAGGAGATTACATATGGCATGATGTAATTTTTATAAATATCAATAATAAATTTTATATATATATATATAAATTGTATATACATTTATAGCTTGGGAATGATTTTAAAAATTCAGATTTTAAGATAACAGTTATCCCAAAGGGATGAGAAAGTGATTTTAGTTGTGTAGGGGGTTATTTATAATGCTGTTTCTTAGTATGAATGGTAATAAAAATGATTGTTTATTAATATTTTTATAAATGTATATATATTGTGTCTCAACTTTAGCTATGTAAAAGAATACCCTTACCTCATCGTGTGTTAAAACAATGATTTATTAGCTCACATTTTTGTGGATCAGCAGTTTGGACTAGTCTCGGCTATGATTGTTTTACTGATCTTGTCTGGACTCACTCTTGCAGCTGTAGTCAGTTTATGCATCTGCTGCATCTGGATGGTCTAAGATAGCCTCATTCACAGTTCTGGCAGTTGGTGTGGGCTATTGGTTTGTGCTAGCTGTCAGCTAGAAGTGATAGCGGTGGCTAGGCCACATGTCTCCATCAGGCTCACCCAGGCTTATTTACATGCTAGTGGTCACCGGATTCCTAGGAGAAGTCAGAAAGCAAAGCTCAATGTACAAGCCCTATTTTAGTCTTATATCACATTTGCTATTGTCCCATAAGCCAAAGCAAGTCATGTGACCAAGCCCAGAGTTCATATGGGAGGGAAATACATAAGAGCATGAATATAAACAGATATGAACAAATTAAGAATTACTACTGCAAAAATGTATCCCACTTATTTTTATGTATTAGTAAATAGAAAATATTCTAGAATAAAAATTTTTTAAAAAGAAAATTATTAGCATCTACAAGGAGATTTGGTAAAGAGCTCAGCATGCAAATCTAGGAAGGTTAAAGCAATCAAGTCACGCTCTATAGCAGAGGAAGCATTTGATATGGGATTTAATGAATATAGGCTTAAGGTTTTGGAAGGTAAGAATGCATTACAGTCTAGCAGACTAAGCTTGAAGCAGGAAAGGGAAAAGCTGAGGCAGTTTTTATTGTTTAATTTTATTGAAACAATAAAGTTTAAGTGACAGGAGTTGGAAATAATACCCTTTGTGTAGACAGGCATCAGATAGCACAAGGTCTTGAATGATAGCAGAAAGTGTATGAAATTTATTTTGAGGGTAATTAAAATAATTAAAAAATATATGTAAGGGAATGATATATAAAAACTTAAGAAAATTTTGCATCTCTCCCAAATTCCTTTTCCTCTTCATCTTGGACACATAGCTGCCCAGCTGGAAACCATATTTTCAGTCCAACTTGCAGCTAGTTTTGGCCTCCTAACTAAGTTCTCATCAAGGAATGGGGATGGAAGTTATGTGTGCAACATTTCCTCATTTGGATCAAGGAAATCGACTGCTCTGAACCTCTTTTTTCTTATCCTTCTAGTAAATGTTGAAATGTGAAGTTTTTTGGCCACATTCCAGAGAGAGAGAGAGACAGAGACAGAGAAATAGACTGACTTTGTTTTTATTTTAGGTTCTCTTTATTGCAGCAGTTAGCCATTTTTGTCACTAATATAAGCTATCAGGCAGCAATGTAAAAGAAAGTATGATGGGAAACCCATCTAGAAGGCTAGTACAAAATTTTGGCAAGAGAGAAAACAAAAAGGATTTTATTTGCATGTCAATTCTCATATATTGATAAGAGCTGCCTGGAAGATTATTTGTTGAGAAAGATTTTATGGTGAGTTTTTACATAGTAAAAAAAGAGAGATGAAGCTGAAATCCATTAACAATGCCATTGCCTTAGTTCCAACCCTTATTATTTCTCATCACTCCTGCTATGATTATCTCCTGACAAGCCTTTACCTCCATTCTTATCTGTGTCAAATTAACGATGGATGGGGTAAGTTCTGACACTAGAAAAATTTATCCAAATTGTAACTCTGATCATTTCAATTTTTTTACTTAAAACTTTTCAATTACTCCGTTTCTTAGAAAATAATATCCTAGGTCCTTAACATGCCATATATAATCCTTGATGTTCTAGAATTTGTTTCCTCATTTTTATTTGGGAATAATAACAGTAACTATCTGATTATTACTATCATGAATATTGATAATATTGTCAAGTAACGTAGTATAGTTCTTGGTACAAAGGGAGAAATTATTAAATGGTAGTTAAAATTCTTGTGGCAAAAGAGTCCTCAGAAAACTATCTAAATTACCATGGAGTATGACCTTAAACAGAAAGAAGTTATAAAGGCAAACTGATGAGTTAACAGAGTTCACTGCATACAAGCTGGTCTTATAGAAAGCTATTTTACTCATGGACAATAAAATAAAGCTATTTTAAGCTGCAGAGTATCTTTAAGATGATTTCTAAATCTAGAATCTGATCAAGTTTCTGGAGTTTCCACATTTATCAGGATATTATGGTGTTCCTAAGATAAGTCTGTCTCCTCCATCTTGAACATGTTCTTAGAACGTTCCTTTTGTGTCCCTGAGAACCCATTTATATTAAACAGGCCAGTGACTAGAATGTGAAGATGAACCTTTATTTTCTTCAAGTGAATGTACCTGATTCTTGAGAAATAAGGAGAACTTAAAGAGATAGGACTTGCGCTTTGCCAAAAACATTGCACGAAATAATGGAGAAAAAAGTAGGAAATCAGAAGTCCGATACTGTAATTTCATTCATGATTGTTATTAGGATCCTCGTGAGTTATAAACTGACTATAAAAACTCTGAAATTGCAATCTAAACAGTTTCAGGGGGAAGAGTTTCTTGTTTAGAGAATTGTGGATAAATATCTAAATTTGTTCAAAACTAATTGCTAAAACTTGAGGTTTGTTTATCTTTGTTTACCTTCTGTCATCTCAGATGTATATGGCTAATAGCAAAGAATTTAAAACAAATGGCGGTAATGAAATAAAGAGAAGAACTTAGAAAAATAAAGATTACCCTAGCTGCAATTTAAAGAATAGATGGGAGGCATGAAGCCTAGGTGGGAGAATGTCCATTCCCTACATTCTTTGTTATCCTTTGCCACCTGATTATTGCATATGTGTGCATTGATGTCTGCTAGGGACCCTCATTAAAAGAAGATGCTCAGGTGCTGGCCTGTGGTATCACCCTTTCTCCAAAAAATGAACCTCTGATATCATATTCCCCTAAATCACTTCCCCAAATAGGCAGTTTGGAAGAGGTGTTATCTGAGTTACCTCTTTATGGATAAAGAAAGGTTTGATTATATTAATTGTGAATGGTTTGTGTAAGATGCTTAAGTGATAAATGTGTATTTAAAAACCATTTAAATTTACAGTAAAAAATGATGACTCCTAAGGCCCATGGAAGTAGAGAAGGAAATCATAGTTGGGGCTAACTCCTATGTGCTACAGTGGGGGTTATGATAGACTGTATTAATAGAGTCAGTCACCCTTTCTTGTATTGACATTCTTTGTCATTACACTTTGAAATTTCAGTAAAAAGGTGAAGTCTGTTTCTCTACTTCTTGCCTTTGAACTTGACCACATAATTTGTCTAATGGAAAATGGGTGGGTGTGACATGAAAAAGGCATTGAAAACCACTTGTATGATTGGGCTTCTCTATTGCACCTCCACCAATACCATGACAATATGTTTAGGCTAGCCTCCTGCTGTTCCAGAAGAATGATAAACTCTTGGAGCAAAGGACCCGCAGACATATGAAAGAGGTTAGTAAGATCAACAGAGCTGCCAGGTCTTACCCAGCTTAGATTAGTTGACCTACAGGTAACCTGAAGACTTGCAAGTAAATAAATGCTTATTTCTGTATGTTGTTGAGACTTTTGTGGTTGGTCGTTGGCATTGCTGTGCACTTAACTTACTGATATTGAAGTATAAACATGAGGTAGATTTTATTCCAACTGTTTTCTCCTCTTTTTCAGTGATGAACAACACTTGGTTGATATAACAAAAGCCCTGAGTGTGGGTATCATTATGCTTGGTTTCTCAGAAATGTTAGTTCTAAGGAAGGGCAGAGATCTGTTTTATATGACTTATTTCTAGAATGAATATAAATGAAGAATATCTCTTATATGTTTATTATTTTTCCATAATAAACTCAAGATCTACTTTTAGGATCACATCCATATCACATTATGATAAAAGAGAAAGAAACTAGAGTTAATATTTCTTATACATGTCAGATAATGTGGTTATCAAATCACAAAGGTAATTATTATATTCTTTAAACAGCATTTACTTACACTTATTATATTCTTTAAACAGCATTTACTTACACTTATTATATTCTTTAAACAGCATTTACTTACAGAATTATTTTCACAATTTCTTTTCCTTTAATTTAGCAGACAGTAAATACATAGTACTGTATCATATTATTTTTCATTAGTCCTCATGGCAATTGAGAACAATGGGCACATTTCTGTTGAAAGTTCCCTAATGGTCACTCTGGGAAGCTGAAAGTCAAGTTATTTCCCAGTAATAATAATAAATCCCCCGCCCCTCTTATTTTGTGTCAAGGGGACAATTACTTAGTGACAATCTAAAAAAAACTAACAGTTTATGGTTTAATTATATGGTAGAAGGATCCTAATACTTATATATTGTCTCCTACCAGCTGTTATATTTTGTTTTATAAACATCTGTGAAGGTGTTAGTCATTGTTTCTTATATGTTCTAATTAACATAAGGTCATTTTTTGACACAAATGATTAATTATTCTCTGGTGGGAGACATGATAAAAAAATCATTTTACAAATCCTTATAAGTGGAAACTTTTCCAAAGGAGCATACTATATTAGAAAAGTATTTGCTGTGTTTTGTCCTTCAAAGGCTGATCTTGAGAAATAAGGGAGAGTAGAAACATCACATGGCTTTTCACCTGTCTCCATCATTCTTCCAGAATATCTCCTTCTTAGAATATCATACTGATTCTGATTACTTCTCTCTCAGGTATTTGGAAGGCTCATACACCTCTAAAGTCCAGTTTAGAATGACTACCTGGTTTCCGAATGTGAGCAACCCCTTTTATCTCTCTCTCTTGCTCTACTTAAGGAACCAAATACAATAAACTTCTGGGTATCATTTTTGTTTGGTCCTGCTCTTATTATATTTATGTCTGGGAAGTCATAAGGAGGATGTCCTAGTTTAATGTCTCATCCTAGTACAAATAATATATTTCAGTTTCAACAGGTTAAAGAGTCAACTTGTAGATACAAACTGTAGCTACAATTTGAAAGGAACTAACTTGATAGTAGGAATTGCAGAAACTATTCAGGGAGGAAGATAACTTCTGTATTGGTGGTCATATGGAACTACTTACTGTACTTGCCTTGTCCAGGGCTCAGCTTTCAAGGACTTATATTCTGTAACATTGACGTTGGAGCACTGACTACACTGTCCCTCACAAAGGTCCAAGAAATGATATTTCATCTGACACCTTCTATGACAAACAACATCAGCAGCAACAATAACAATAAATAATCTCCAAAACAGCAGCAGAAATGATAAACTATTGAGACTTGGTTAAAATATCTGTATGCTGTATAAAACCAATGAAAAGGGAGTTCAGTAAAAATAAATGCCTTAGCAGGCTTTGTATTAGCAGGGAGAAAATACTGTATATTCCGAAGAGAAATGTGATAAAAGGAATACAGGAAGAGCAATAAAATACTGATAATTAGGCCATATATCTACTTTGCCAAGCATCTCAGTAGTTTAATTTAGGTGAGGATCTTTTACAAAGGTTTCAAATTTTGTATGGAGTAGTTCTTGCACACAAAAGGGAACAAATTAATTTAATCATAATTTCTCTCGCTTGTATTTCAGCATATCTGACTGAATTGACAAACCAGAGCTTTAGAGCTGATTTATAAACATTTGTTAGGACATTAAAACTTCAATTTTACTCTAAAATCTTTAGATACAGTTTCAACTCCAGGGAAATTAAGTATAAGTGCTTTGAATTTAAGGTTTAACCTTGAATATTTTCAAAGAAAATCCTTAAAATCATAGAAATGTAACTTTTAATTTTTAAGATTTAACAGCTGGTTAAATCTTTACACATTTAAATTCCACATTGATCTGATGATGTAGACAACTACTTTTTCATATGCTGAAGATGATACATAATATTGTTTTTCTACAAAAGCTTATGGAAACTTCTCTGTAGAATCAGGAAGAGTGTGTTGGTGGGAAGGAATATGTTACCGAGATTAGGTATTTTGACTGTCTCATATTTTCAAAGTAATTGTTTAACCAAACGCAATACCTCTTGAGCCAGTTTATCTTTACTGTTCTAATTGACAGACTGTATTTTTATCAACTTTAGCCTAACGAAGATCAAAATATTTAATTAATATATTTAATGTATTAAATATTTTATATTTATTAAATATATATATCTTATATTTAGATTCTATACCTGTCCTACACTATGAGACCGAAAGCTTCCTGAAAGCAGATTGTTTGTATATTTATATAGTATTATCTCTGTTATTTTACACAACTATCTAGATGCCAGTGTATGATAGACATCACTCAAAAACAAAAGAGTAGAAGAAAGATGAACAAAACAATCCCTTTTAGGGTTTTTTTTTTCCACTTATGAGGTAAAGGACAGAAGTTTAGACTTCAAGATGTGTGTTATGGAAATTATTTCTTGAGGTTATTATTTAGTATTTCGATTTGTCAGGGTTTTTTGTTTTTGTAAAGTTTCCAAATTCAGAATTATTCACCTCACAGTCTTTGATTTCTTTATACCATTTATACTGTTCCCTAGCATGAGACTCAAATACCCCAGATCTTTGCCTCCAAAGAGCCCTTGATTACTGATGACCTTAAATAATACCTTCAATCAGGCCCAATCATTTCATGTTAAGTACTGTTTTATTCACGTCTAAGAATATTAATGAGACTTTCGCTGCCTTCTGCCCTATTTGTTAGATGACAATATCAATTTTTTATATTCTTCTGGAGAATTTTTTCCTGCAACCCATATGCTACATTGTTCAAACTTCATGTTCCAAGAAATCAAAATTGACTATATTTTAGTCAAAAAAGAACTTTTCTAGACAGAAAACTACATATTAGGTTCATAGAGAATCAATTAATTGCCGGAGATCTAGACCTGGAAAATGGTCATTTAGAGAAGTATTACCTCTCTAAAACTCTATTTACATAATAGCAGAGTTTCTAAAAGGAAGATTATGTGGAGAGGTATAGCGAACGATGCCAGTGCTTATCCAAGAACACTTTACAGTTTTGTGTTTCTTCACCTCAGGCAGAGAGGCAGAAATACCTGGGTATTTAATTATAACTAACAATCAACAGAGCAGGTATGGCAGTATCCAAACTTCAGGCTCCTTGCCTCAAGTGGAGGCAACTTTGAGGCAGTTCTGGCACTCTAGAGTGCTCCTGTGGGATTAGGCCAGAGATGCTTTCTGATGGATTTTGTCCAAGATTTCACCCTTGCTTGATGTATTCATTTTCCATAGGAGGTATAACAAATTACCACAAACTCCGTGGCTTAAAATTATAGAAACTGAAAATCAGACGTCCAAAATTGATTCCTTTGAGCTAATAATGTGTTTGGCAGTGCTGTGGTTCTGGAGGCTCTAAGGAAGAATTTTTTTTTTTTTTTTGTCTTTTGTACCTTTAGAATCTATCTTTATTTCTTAGCTTTTGGGTTCTCCCTTCATCTTCACAGCTAGCAAGGTAGCATTTTCAAATCTCAGTCTCTGACTCACCCTTCTCCTTCTTTCACTTTTAAGGGTCCTTGCGATTATATTTGGTTTACCTGGATAATCTGGATAATCCAGTCTAATCTCTCTACGTCAAGACCCTTAATTTAAAGACAATAGTAAGGTTCCTTATGCCATGTAAGAAAACATATTCATAGGTTCGGGAGATTAGAAAATGACTCTTTTGGGGGGAGGGTATTATTCTTCCTATCACACTTGGCATCTTCCCTCCTCACCCCTCTCTCCCATACTATTTTCTCCTAGCAGCATTTCCTCAATAAATCATTTGCACAGGAATCATTATCTAAAGATATGTTTCTGGGGAACATGACCAAATATCTGACATTTGACAATAAAAAATGACAAATATCTAGTAAAGCTAAGGTCCATAATTGATTCAGGAAGCTTCTGGTTTATGTGTTTACTTCTCCTCCTGCCCATGGTTTCATTGAAATGTTTGGGACCAACATTTTAAACAAATTATCAAAACACAATAGTGTTGGAAAACAGGAAATAGAGCTACCAGTGGACCAGAAAGTTTAAACAAACCCTGGAAGCTAAAAAACAGGTGGGATGGAACTAATGGAGAAAACAGAGCAAACTAATCCAAGCCAAGATTCCAGAAGTGAGAGCAATCAATCCTAATGGAGCCCATGAGAAACTCTTAAGATCAGTGACAATACAAAGACTAGGGAAGGACCTGGAAATCATCAGGGAAATTAATTAATTAAATAACTGATTTAGTAATAGCTGGGTCTGGAGAGTACTCTTTCTTCTCTGTTCTCTGCCATATTTGCAGATGATATGATTGACAACAGCAGTATTTGCCTCTAGGCTAGAACCTAAAATCTGTCTAGGGAGGTATTCTAGAATGACTTTGGGTCTCAGGAAGAAGTAGAGAAGGATTTGAAATAACTCCATATCTTTATATGAGACACAGAGAGAGAAGGTGGCGAAAGGAGAGAGAGATGGAGAAAGAGAAAAAAAAATTCCATCTAGTAGTGAAATATAGAGTAAATTACTTTATCCCAAGAGTAAAAGTCTCTTTAATTTGATAATTAAAGGGATCTCTAGCCTGCCCGCTCCATATTCAAGCACTCTACAATGACAGTGATCAGTTGACATGACCCCACCGTCTAACAGAAACGAATAGTCAACTCTTATTTCAGGTAGAAGCTCCAGGAAAATAGACAAACAACTAGAGAGAAAAATCTATGAATCAACTTTGTATTTTTTGTACAAATGTGAACTAAGGTCAACACATATTTTGGAGAACATGCTCTCATACACACTCACACTCACACATACACACACATAAATAGAAGGAAGAAAATATATTCACTAACTCCAGAGGAATCAAAATGATATATGGAACAAAGATAATTTTTAATTTCTAACAGGTATATTCTAAGGTTTCTCAACTTTGGCACTAATGACATTTTGGTACTGATAATTCTTTTAGTGAGCTTTCCTGTGAATTTTAGGGTCCTTAGCATGATTCCTGACCTATACCCACTAGAAATCAGTGACAAGCCTCATAACTATAAGAAACAAAAATATCTCCACATGCTGTCAGATGTCTCCTTGGGGTATAATTTACTTGAGAAACATTGGGAATAGTAAAAGAAATTTGAGAGATATATAAATTGAGAACAGATTGTTACTAAAGAAGAACAATTAGAAATCAAGACATAAATTATAAGAATTTTTTTTCAAAAATTGAAACAAATTTAATGAATAAACCAAAGAATAAAATGGGTTAGGTTAAAAAACCAAACTGGTGGCCTATAATGTTAAAACAAGGAACTCTGCCAAAATGCAGAGCTAAAGACAAATATGAAACAACATGAGAAATAATATGGGAAGCATGAAAGATAAATCTAGG
>NW_011889041.1:1450067-1454715 GCF_000151845.1 Pteropus vampyrus
GATGCATATATTTTTTCAAATTAGTGATTTGGATTTTTTTTTAAATATCCAGAAATGGAATTACTGGGTCTTTCATTTCCTGTTATAGCCTTTGTTTTAAAGTCTATTTTGGCTAACATAAGTATTGCTACCCTAGCTTTGTTTTTTGTTTGTTTGCATTTTCATGAAATATCTTTTCTATCCCTTTACTTTCAGTCTGTGTGTCTTTCAATCTGAAGTTAGTCTCTCGTAGGCAGCTGATGTAACATTCTTTTTTTCTTATCCATTCAGGCACCTATATCTTTTGATTGGAGCATTGAATACATTTACATGGAAAGCAATTATTGATACGTATGTCGTTATCGCCCTTTTATCATTCATATTTTTTATCTTTTCCTTTTCCTTACAGTAGTCCCTTTAACATTTCTTGTAATACCGATTTGGTGATGATGAACTTCTTTAGCCTTTGGTTATCTAGGAAGCTCTTTATCTGTCCTTCGATTCTAAATGATAGCTTTGCTGGGTAGAGTCATCTTGGTTGTAGGTCCCTGCTTTTCTCACTTTGAATATTTTGTGCCAATCTCTTATGGCCTGCAAAGTTTCTGTTGAGAAATCCTCTGACAGTCTTATGGTAGCTTCCTTGTAGGTAATTATTTTTCTCGTGCCGCTTTTAATATTCTCTTTTTCTCTAACCTTTGACATTTTAATTATGATGTGTCTTGATGTGGGCCTCTTTGGTTTCCTCTGTTTGGGACTCTGCGCTTCCTGACTTGTATGTCTATTTCCTTCAACAAGGTTAGGGAAGTTTTTAGTCCTTTCTTTCAATAGGTTTTCAATTTCTTTCTCTCTCTCTTCTCTTTCTGTTATGCCTATGATGTGAATGTGGTTATGCTTGATGCTGTCCCAGAGTTCCCTTAAACTATCATTTTTTAAAATTTTTTCTTTTTGCTGTTCTGTTTGGGGTTTTTCTCCTATATTATCTTTAAATCATCTTATAGCTGATTTGATTCTTTGCTTCATCTAATCTTATGTTTACTCTAATGTATTCTTCATTTCAGTTATTATAGTCTTCATTTCTGACTGGTTTGGTTCTTTTTTATGGTTTCTATCTCTTTGTAAATTCTCACTGAGTTCATATAATCTTCCCCTGAGTTCATTTAGGATCCCTATTACCAACGTTTTGAATTCTGTATCTGGTAGATCACTTGCCTCCATTGTGTTTAGTTCTTTTCCTGGAGTTTTGTCCTGATCTATCATTTAGGATGTGTTTCTTTGTTTCCTTTTTTTGATTGCCTCCTTGTGTTTGTTTCTGTATATAGGTAGATCTTGGCAGGGTAGCCTTATGTAGTAGGTATCCTGTGGGGCCCAGTGGTTCAGACTCCCAGACTCGCTGGGTATTCCAGGCGTGTTTCTCGTGTGGGTTGTGTATGCTCTCCTGTTGTAGTTGAGCCTTGATTGCTGTTGGCACATCAGTGGTTGGAATTGTTCCTAGGCTGATTGGCTCTGAGGACTGTCTGTGCCTACAGTGGATGAGCTGTTATGTAGGGGCTGACCTCATGGAGTGGGATTTGCTATAGTGGGGCACTGGTGTCTGCTGAGTCTACCCCTTGGGTGTGTCATTTGTGGAGCTGGGTTAGGGGTACTCTGGTGTGTTTTGAAGCTGGGCACTGGTATGTTGATTCTGGAGCCTCTTGGGAGAGCTGCTGGTATAGGCCCAGGTCTGCTGCCGTCTGTGCTTGGCCCAGAGCCACCTGGTAGGAGCTACGAAGTGATCTGCACTTGGCAGTTGCCTCTGCTGGACTTGGGAGCACCTGGGGGAGGCTATGCTCTGAACTGAGGCCAGCTTCCACTCATGCCAGGGGGCACTTAGCAAGAGGTACAGGGCATGGCGAGGCCAGCTACTGCTTGTTTGGGGTTTTTGGATCTTTAAGAGATTTTAGGAAAGTCTCCAGTAATGGCCAAGGCTGGCAGTTTGTGAGGAACAGCTACTGAAAGAAGTTAAGACTGGTGAGAGGGTTAGGTGGGGCAGGGTCTCAGGGAATCATCAGGGTGGGGTGAGTGGTATTAGCCAAGTTGATGAAGACTCAGATATAGCACCCAACCTGCCACCTGTGTTGGGGAGGGTTAAACAAAGTAGCAATGGCTTTTGCCAGCACTTCTGTCTGGGAGAAAGCTGTTTATCCAGTCTTTTCTCTGAACACAGACAATTCAGTTCTTCCTCTTATGTCCCTTGTGCTTTTCAAGCTGCTGTCCCTTTGCTGGAGCTTAGCATGAGTGTCTGTGAGCGAGTGAGTCTTTGCTCAGGCACCTGAAGAGGATGCCTGAGTCTACAGTAACCATCCATCTCATCTGTATGGAATCCTCACTAATTTTCACAGACAGACATTCTGGGGCCTCCTCTTCCTTACACTGGTGCCCTGGGCTGGGACCTCTTACTCCTCATGGGGGATCTCCACAGCCCAGATATTTCTCTTCTTGATTGCCACCTGTGCGTGTGGAACAGGCCCATTTCTTATCTCTGCACCTCCTACCAGTCTTGACATGGCTTTTTTTTATCCTTTAAGTTATTGGAGCTTTTTTTCAGCTAGTCTTCCTTCAGATGGTTCTGCAATTTACTTATAAATTTGATGTAGTTGTGGGGGCAGCGAGCACAAGTTACCTACTCTGCCATCTTGACTGGAAGTCCCACTATTTTTCTAATTTTATTTTTTATCTATTAAAAAGAACCATTTGTCAAATCAAACAAAACTACCATTGATTTTCTAATCAGAATGCCAAGACAATAAAATTTAATATAACATATAGATATAACTGTTACAGTTACCTATTGCTAACCCAAAACTGAGTAGCTTAAATCAACAATAATCATGTTATTATTCTCCCTTATGGTTCTGATGATTGACTTGGCTCAACGACTCTCTTGGTCTCTGATGTGTCTAGTCAGATGGTGGCTGGAACTAGAGTCATCTCTAAGGCTTCCTCAGATGTTTGTTGGTTTGATCTTGGCTATCAGCTAGGACCTCATTGGGGCCAGTTATCTGGAACACCTCCACATGGCCTCTCCTTGTGATCTGGATTTTTTCAAAGCATGGTGGCCTGGTTCCAAGAATGAACAACCCAAGAGAACCATGAGAAAAATGTATTATCTTGTTATGATCTATCCTTGAAAGTCAAATAACATTACTTGTGCTGTTTTCACAAGACTGTGAGATTCAAGGGGAAGGAACAAGCATTCCAAAACATCTTGATGAGAGGAGATATCAACATCGCGTTGTGAAATGAGGGGCGGGAGATCTTATCTTGGAAAATACAATCTGCCACGATCACCAGTGCACTTGGGATGTAAGTGAAGAAGGGTAATGGAGTGCAATTTTGGTAAATTCTTCATCTTTTATTGTGCTTAAGCAATAGGTACATTATACATCAAAATAGAGGAATAGAAATATATTATTTAAAATCATAACTGTAGCATTGGATGATGTAAACAGCAGGATTTGCCAGTTCTGGAAGAACATCTGGAGATAGAGAATATGGCAGTGGAGTTTTTATTTTATTTTTTTTAACTCTGCCAGTACTACTCTTTAAAAATATTATATGAACTTTTATTTATATATGTAATAAAATATAACAAATTACATATACTTTTATTAATATGATATAGTTTAAAAAAACAAAAATGAGACAATTATGGCCATTTATTTTATCTCAAACAAATATTCATTGAGCACTAACTGAATGCTTGTCACTGTGCTAAAGTCAAGAGATTTTATGTATAGACACAGAGTTAGAAGGAATGTTAGTATTTGGCCTAATTTCTTAATTTTTCAGTGAGAAACTACATCCAATGGGAGATATTTTCTTTGCCTAGGATCACACAATTTTTTTGGTAGTAAAACTGTTATAGGCAGAATTCTACAGCTATACCCCCTCAGCTTCCTTTCCCTGGGTTATTTAATCAAACATTTATCTAGCTACTACTGTTAATGGAATTTTCAGATAAACTTAAGATTGCTAGTCAGGTGACTTTAAAATAGGGAGAAAAATTTGGACTATCTGGGTGGGCCCAGTGAACATGAGTTCATGTATCACATGAACTCTTAAAGGCAGAAGGCAAAGACAGAAGAGGCAGACAGAGTGATACAGCAGAAATCTGGAGAGGTGAGGCAGGAGGGAAGATAAAGTGTGAGAAGACCTTGACCACTGTTGCTGGCTTTGAAGATGGGGAAAGGGAAGCACCAGATAAAGAATATGGGTGGCTTCTAGAAGCTGAGAATAATTTCCAGTGAAAAAATGGAAATCTCAGTCCCGCAATCTCAAGGAACACCTTGCGTGATCTGCCAACAACCTGAATGACCCTGGAAGCAGATTCTTCCCTAGAGCTTCTTGATGAGAGCCTAACCTGCTGACACTTTGATTACAGCCTGTGATAAAAATGAAACTAGCTGAGACTCTGACTTATAGAACTGGGGGATAATAAATTTGTATTGTTTCAAGCTGCTTAATTTTATATAGTGACAACAGAAAATGAATGCAAGCACTAAAACTGAAACCAACTTCTGACACCTCATTCTGTTCTCCTTTAAACAGACAAGAACTAGAAAAGACATTCTCTTTAGTCAAATAGGTTACAACTTAGTTTACTAAAACAAAATCCATATGTACATCTGAA
>NW_011889041.1:1454765-1478743 GCF_000151845.1 Pteropus vampyrus
TGAGACAATTATGGCCATTTATTTTATCTCAAACAAATATTCATTGAGCACTAACTGAATGCTTGTCACTGTGCTAAAGTCAAGAGATTTTATGTATAGACACAGAGTTAGAAGGAATGTTAGTATTTGGCCTAATTTCTTAATTTTTCAGTGAGAAACTACATCCAATGGGAGATATTTTCTTTGCCCAGGATCACACAATTTTTTTGGTAGTAAAACTGTTATAGGCAGAATTCTACAGCTATACCCCCTCAGCTTCCTTTCCCTGGGTTATTTAATCAAACATTTATCTAGCTACTACTGTTAATGGAATTTTCAGATAAACTTAAGATTGCTAGTCAGGTGACTTTAAAATAGGGAGAAAAATTTGGACTATCTGGGTGGGCCCAGTGAACATGAGTTCATGTATCACATGAACTCTTAAAGGCAGAAGGCAAAGACAGAAGAGGCAGACAGAGTGATACAGCAGAAATCTGGAGAGGTGAGGCAGGAGGGAAGATAAAGTGTGAGAAGACCTTGACCACTGTTGCTGGCTTTGAAGATGGGGAAAGGGAAGCACCAGATAAAGAATATGGGTGGCTTCTAGAAGCTGAGAATAATTTCCAGTGAAAAAATGGAAATCTCAGTCCCGCAATCTCAAGGAACACCTTGCGTGATCTGCCAACAACCTGAATGACCCTGGAAGCAGATTCTTCCCTAGAGCTTCTTGATGAGAGCCTAACCTGCTGACACTTTGATTACAGCCTGTGATAAAAATGAAACTAGCTGAGACTCTGACTTATAGAACTGGGGGATAATAAATTTGTATTGTTTCAAGCTGCTTAATTTTATATAGTGACAACAGAAAATGAATGCAAGCACTAAAACTGAAACCAACTTCTGACACCTCATTCTGTTCTCCTTTAAACAGACAAGAACTAGAAAAGACATTCTCTTTAGTCAAATAGGTTACAACTTAGTTTACTAAAACAAAATCCATATGTACATCTGAAAAGAAAATGTCAGATGAGGTAGTCCAAACTGACAGTCCTTTACATGCCAGATTTTCTATAGGTCATTTCTCAATAAATTCCTTAAAGCCAGCCTTAGACATCAATACTCAGATTAGATGACCATTCACAGCCTCACCCTGCTTCATTTTCCTCTACTTTTCCAACTCTGATTTCTATGCTTCTACATTTGAATATGTCCTCTACTCCCCTAATTTGGCTCACTTTTATAGCTTTCTATACTCTGCTTCCAGCTTTGTTGTTGACTCCTTAAACTTTTGTTATTTCATTATTCCCCACAGCTTTTGGTAAACACTTGCTTTCTGCTCCTCCTCTGAGATCCAATGACCTATCCCATTGCCCTCTCAAGTGTGCTACTCGGTCAATGTACCAAGTTTGATTAAAGCTTCACTTTTATAATTATAGCTGACATTCTCAAAAACAGAAAAGGCTAGATTATAGAATGAGATTTTAAATCAATAGAATATTTCTCACAGAGGTTAATGTTTCTCTTTGTGCAACCAGCATTTTTTAAGCAGGATAACAGCTAGATAGATCATTGACCCTTTGGGCATTGTATTTTGGCATCATTTATAGTCATGTCTACATTTTAGTACTGTGACTGTATGTAAGTGTGCAGAAATAAATATATAGGGTGATTTCAAGTCATCGGTCTAAATTTAATTTGTTTGATTTAAGTCAAAATCTGTAAATTGTTGAAATTTTCACAATGATCATGCTGTGTATGTAGAAATAGGAAGTATCTATGGATTTTGTATAAAACAGTGTAAACACCATTAATAAATAATTCAAAAAAGATAACAAACTAAGTACTAAAATAAATGTATGGGACTCCACTGTGTTTGAAAAGAACATTGCATTTCCTAGCATTTAGAAATAACTTCATCCCTCCCTTTCTCTACCTATAAACTTCACTTTGTGAAATATCCTACTCTAGTTTATATTTATATTATTATGTAAATGTATTGTTAATAACATTTGCACAAGGAAGAAAGCTATGTGGAAAGAAGTTTTCAAAAAGCAAAAGCGCGTGATCCAAAAATCTGTTCAAAGTTAGTTATTTTTCTTTTTCTTGTCCCATCTCATTTTTTCCCCTCTTCTTATTTCTTGTTACTTAGAGATAGTTCAAAGATAAAAGAGTGCCTGGTACTTTCACCTAACTCTTGTTAATTTCACAGTCATTCATATGTTACATCTGTATTGATATCAGGTAATTTAACATTTAGAAGAAAGAAAAATGTAATTTTTCCTTATTCTTAGAATTGTTCTCCTTGGTTCTGATGCTTCTTTGGATGCAAATAGACTTCTTCCCTTTGATCTCTTCTCCCAAGGAACAAAATAAAATATACAGAAAATTGAAAATTTACTTTCTCCCTTTGTAGGGTTCAAGGTTTCAAATAGGAGTTAAGATTTGCAGAATCTGTATTAACTCATCTGGATTTAGTTCCAGTCAGTAGCGTAAAGAGTTCCAAAGCATTATAGGTCAGATTTTATGCTTTTTATGTTTATTTCTACCTACCTCATAAATCACATGACTGAGATTAAATGAAATAACATTATTTTTCCATGTGAAAAAACATGCATCAAATAAATTTTTTCGTACTAAAAAAGTCATACTTTAAGCCTATTTGCCGTCTACACATATACTCTAAGAATTAATCTCATTTAATATTCATTCTATTTAGTTACATAGATAACTAATACCTTTTGAAAGAATAAAGATGACCTATTATTTGCAATTTAATTACTTTATTCACCTAAAAGGAATTTTCTTTAATCTGAGTTAATAAAATATGCAATTTCAGGAGTATCACAAATAATTAACATAGTCAGTGCTAAGTTCACACAGAAGCAACCTATTATGTCTACTATATAAAGAAATGAGACTGATCTTTAAATGCCAAATTGTATTTCAGGGCAAACATTATCAATTAAAAACTATTTTCATATACCCAATGAAGTCTTTTCTAGTAACTTCAGCAGTAAAATATTTATACTGTTTAAGAACAGATTTTCTTCAGAAAAATAGAATTAGAGTTGAAATCCAAATTTGAAGATAAAATTGGTGGTTAAATTCATAATGCTCTTTGAAGTAAAAAATTAAAAGATGAGAATGATTTTCTTTTGTGATTGGTGAACCATCCCTAGAGCTATTTAACACCATGGTTTTAAATACTGAGATTTCCAAGGCTGACATTACAGACGGCAATCTACAGTGGTTGTATTTGATTTATCAGTTCTGTTGATTAAATTAATTTAAAGCAACATATTTTAGTTTTTATGTTATAGTCATTTTTAGATGAGCAAACTGGAAAACTTCCCTTCCCTCTAAAAATGTACATGGAATAAAATTTGTCTCTCAATTTAGAACATATGTTTTTAATATAAACAAATGGCATAGTTCTACATGGGTAAATAATTTAACTATTTAGAAGTCATTTTCTTTACTTTAGCTGCAGACAGCCCACTAAATTACTTAAGTATAATTATGGCTCTTCCCCTTGATTGTTTTCTCTGCATTCACATTTAACAGAAATGCTGTAATGTAACATTTCCTATAGTATAATGCATAGAAAACCACTTCCACAGGACATTAATATGTGTTCCAGGGAAAAAAAAGAGAGGAGTGGATTTGACATATGTATTTGGGAAATACTGAGTTAAAGAAATTTAAACAGGTTTATTTACCATAGGAATTCTCAGAGCTTTTTAATGAACTGATGTGTATTTTGGATTTCCAGTAAGGAAATGTAGTACTATATATCAAACAAAAATATTTGGCAATGGAACTCTTTTATCATAAAGAATTTTAAGGTAGTACTATCCTTTCAAACACTTTTTGTGAAATACTGATGTAAGAAATAATGAGAGTATGATTAATTTATTCATTCAAAAGTAATTCTTAGATCATCTCTTACAAGTTTAGATAATAAGATACAATCTCTATCCTTAAAAATTTAGAATTCACCAATTGAGAAAAACTCTCAAAAATTATTGTAATAAAAATAATATTTAAAAATCTAATAAAACATACAAGAAGGAGAGAAAGACCAGAAGAAAGATGGTCTGAGTCTAGCTGAGCAAGACAAGGGATATTTCATATGATAGTTGTGGTGTCTTCTGACTCTTAAAGCATTTGCCAGAAAAAGATAAGAGAAGACGTTTCATGTAGATGAATGTCAAGTATTTTTGCAAGGTTTGGAACTACGGAGGGCCTAAAACCATAGTTTACAGGTCAAGTATTAGGAAGTAGTCATCCTACTAAATTCATTTCCTTTCTGTTTAGAAATTCAATCACTCACACAGTCTGTATAACATACTATTTAATAACTGGTATGTTGAATATTGAAAAACCAGAAAACGTTTGCAAATTCTGTACAAGTGATTAGAAACTCAGGTTAAAGACAACCAAATTATATGAACATTTAAAACAATTACTTCACAAAGATGATGTAAGAACATAGATTTGTATGACAGAAAACATGGAACTTAATACTTGCGTAATTAACACAATGGTTTATATTGAATCTTTCATGATATGATTATGGTTAACGGCAAGAAATCTAAATTTAATATTTCATGTGGTGATAGAATTTTAGCCCATCAGTCTCTAAAGTTTGAAAATTATGCAATCATTAAAATTTTGTAGCACAAACAATATATTGTATACATGTAAATGATCTACATAAGCTACTAGAAAAGGAGATAATAAATATTATGGAGTACACAAAATATACATTTAAAAATAATAAAATAAGTTTAAAATAAGATTTTGAAATAAATTCATAAATTTGGAATAAATTAATATATTTAAAGTAAATATTTTCATGAGTTTTAATTTATTTTAACTATTAGTGGTTAAAATAAATTAGAAATGCACATATGTATTTGGGAAATACTGAGTTAAAGAAATTTAAACAGGTTTATTTACCATAGGAATTCTCAGAGCCTTTTAATGAACTGATGTGTATTTTGGATTTCCAGTAAGGAAATGCAATACTGATTTATCAGTACTAATATTGAAGTGAGTGCAATGTAATTGAATTAATTTTGTTATTTTTAAAAATCTTTGTTTAATAATGTGTGATACAGCAATTTGAAGGTCTGTTCTGATTTGAAGTTTTTTTCAAGCTTGGTTTTGAAGCTGTCAGCTAGAAAAGATAACTCAAAATTATATATGTATCCAAAATTTTTGCTGCAATTTTGCTAGTAAATTTCCATCTTCCTTCATGTCCTTTTCCTTTCTTGTAAATTATTTCTAAGTTCCATTATTTTAGCAATTTTAACAAATAGATTAAGTACCTACTGAAAATCATCATTTGGAATTTTTTTAAAGTACTTAAAATACATGTTTTACAAGTTTTTAATACATGTATAATTGTTATAGGTAATACACATTGATTTTGAGTACAAAATCTTGTAATGATAGAAACATTTCCTAAAATAAATTTTCAAAATTCATGTTTTTTTAAAACATTATCTTGAAGGTCCCACAAAGTGTGTTCCCCACTAACCCACTCCACATATGCCTTTGGCAACATACAAATGTTGATCACTTATCAGTGCAGAAAAAGCCAGCAAATTTGAAAACTTGTCTTTTTTATCAAGCAACAACTAAAATGTAGAATTCCTTTTTATATTCTCTCCCTCTCCCTTCCCCTCACCCTCTTTCCTTTCCTTCTCCCTCTCTCCACTCATTTGTTTGGTAGAGGGAATAAATAATATTTTTAAAATTTTGAAAAATATATACTAAAATGAATGAAAATATACATTACAATTTAAAAACAGTAAAAAGTATATACCCATACAGCCACTACCAAAGTGAAAATGTAGAATCTTATACTCTAGAAGTTCTTTATCTACTATTTTACTAGCCCTCTTTCAATACCATTCCTCTTCCCTACCTGTTAATAACCATTATGCTAAATTCACTTGCTTTCTTCACAATTGTTCTGTTCACACACTATATATAAAATCCTAATAAATTAAGCATTTGGTTTTTTCAAACCCTGAAAAAAAAATTTTTTTTTTTCACTATCCTTTCACAATTTCACCAGACTGTCTAAGCTTTCCTTGGATAAACCAATTGACATAGTCTTATACTGGCATATATTTAAATTATTTTTTAATCTCTACTTTCTTATTCTTCACCAGTCTGACAGATATGAATTATACTGAACACATTATTTCATCTCATTCATCCATCTCTAAATATTCTGGGAAATATAACTCCCACACCTGATTTCACCTTTATTTTGTATGGCTTCCTCAAATTAAACATAACCTGGTGCTGTTTCCCTGCTACAGTTGATTGATACCAAGGAGGAAACCCATGGTAAGCTATTCAGACATTAACCTCAGTTGACTGGTCTAAAAATGAGCCTTGCCAAAATTCAGCTAATCAGAGCTCTTGTCTCTGCATTTGGGTCCCAGAGAGTCAAGCCATTTTTACTTTGGTGAGTGAATCTGCAAGCATTTAAGCACTAGACCTGTTGGCAGCCATCTTTCCCTCCATATGGATCAGAGCAGATGAGGCCTTTGGTTTCCAGAGAGAATTAGAAAAATGAAGCACTGAAACTTCATCATAAAGATATAAAGAACAAAGTTATGATACATGCTAAAATATGGATGAATCTGGAAGCCAGACACAAAAACTACATATTATGTGATTCCATTTAGATGAAATGTTCAGAACAGGCAAATCCATAGAGACAGAAAGTAGATCATTAGATGACTGAGGATGGAGGAAGAGAGAATGGAGAGTCACTGCTAATAGGTATGGGGTTCATTTTGGGGCATTGAAATGTTCTAGAATTAGATAGTAGAGATAGTTGCACATCTTATGAATTATATACTCTAAAAGCATGAACTTTATGGTATATATCTTATATCTCAAGAAAGCTGTTATTTAAAAAAAATGAATGAAGCAGAGATTTTGGAGCAGAAAGAAAAGCAGAGGCTGATAATAAGCAAGTGGCTGGTTTTAGATGTATTTAAGATTTAGAAGCTCTTCTGATTCAGAGTACGCCAAGATTGTACCACAAATTGTTCATAATTTTTTTTTTTTATTTCAAGTAGAAGACTCTAATTCATTGTTTTCACTACCCTGGTTTTGCATATAAGGAAATTGGGCTCAGGAAATTTAATAAAATTGTCTAAAGTAAAGGAGAAACAAACTTTTCTCCATATACTTATTTAAATTTACTTTTATTACCCACTTTGTATATTTAAGTTCATTGTAAAGACCTTTTTTTCACATTTATTATTTACTGATAATTTAATCAACTTCTCACTTTCCAGTGCAGTTCGCTTTGTTCTTGGTTGTTCCTTCTTGCATTTTTTTTTGCTCGCATATTAATTGGTAATTTTCCATTTACATTCTGCATAAAAAGTACATTTTTTGGAACCACTTCTTAAAGCACCTAGCAAAACCAAATGTAGCTATTTTAAGTAGGAATTACTATAAAGATACTGTAGAATGGCTCATAGAATCAGAGGTAGAAGGAATGTAGCCATTCCTTCTCAGTACAGGGACTGAGAACTAGAGAGCTATTAACTTTTCTGTACATATCTCTCTTGAGAAACTGATTTCTCTGTAGACCAACTACCTCTTCTCTTCAGTACATAGAGAACTTAGATCTTATTCTAGTTCCAAAGATTTTGCATTTCTTACCTAAGCCAGGGTTTCTCAACCTTGTTGCTATCAACGTTTTTGACTAGATAATCTTTTTTTTTTTTTTAAATTAAGATGTAATTGACATAAGAATATATTAGTTTCAGGTGTATGACAAAATGATTCAATATTTGTGTACATTACAAAATGATCACTACAATATGTCTAACATATATCACCACACATAGTTATACTTTTTCTTCCTTGTGATGAAAACTTCTAAGATTTACTCTCTTACCAACGTTCAAATATAAAATACAATATTATTAACTATAGTTACTATGCTATACATTATATCCCCAGGACATTTATTTTATAACTTGTTGTTTATACCTTTTGACCAACTTCAATCATTTCTCCCACTCCCTACCACCCCTCACTTCTGGTAACCACCAATCTATTCTCTGTATCTATGAGTTGTTTACACATATCAATGAAATCATATGGTATTTGCCTTTTTCTCTCTGACTTATTTCATTTAGCATAATGCCCCCAGAGTCTGTCCATGCTGTTGCAAATATAGGATTTCCTTATTTTAATGGCTGAAATATATGTAATATCACATTTTCTTTAATTCATTTATCCATCAATGTATACTTAGGTTATTTCCATATCTTGGCTATTGTAAATAATGCTGAAAAACACATGAAGGTACAGATATCTTTTTGAGTTAGTATTTTCCTATCCTTCAAATAAGTATCCAGAACTGGAATTGCTGGATCTTATGGTAGTTTTATTTTTAGTTTCTTGAGTAACCTTTATATTGTTTTCCATAGTAGCTGTACCAATTTACTTTACTACCAACAGTGCACAAAGGTTCCCTTTTCTCCATGTCCTCTTCAATACTTGTTATTACTTTTCTTTTAGATAATAACCATTTCAACATGTGTGGGTCATATTTCATTGTTTTTAAATTAATTTATTTTCTGATTATAGTTGATGTACAGTGTTATATTAGTTTCAGGTGTACAACATAGTGATTAGACATTTATATATATACCTTATGAAGTGATCTCCCTAATAAGTCTAATTAGTACCTATCTGACACCATACGTGGTTATTACAATGTTATTGACTATATTCCCTATGCTATGCTTTACATCCCCATGACTATTTTTATAACTGGCCATTTGTACTTCTTAATCCCTTTCACTTTTTTTTCTCCCATTTCCCAACCCCCTTTCCATCGGGATATCATCAATTAGTTCTCTGTATTTATGATTTTGTCCTTGTTTTGTTTGTTTATTTTTTTTGTTTTTTAGACTTCGTATATAAGCGAAATCATATGGTATTTGAATTTCTCTGACTAATTTCACTTAGCATAATACTCTCTAGTTTTATCCATTCTGTTGCAAAAAGCAAGATTTTATTCTTTTTAATGGATGAGCAATATTTCATTGTATGTATGTTCTAAATCTTCTTTATCCAGTTGTCTATCAGTGGAAACTTAGGTTGCTTCCATATCTTGCCTATTGTAAATAATGCTGCAATGAGCATAGGGGTGCTTTTGGTCTGCATTTTCCTGATAACTAGTGATGTTGAGCACATTTTCCTATATCTGTTGGCCATCTGTATGTTTTGTTTAAAAAAAGTCTGTTCAGATCATTTGCCCATTTTTTAATCGGGTTGTTTGCTTTTTTGCAATTGAGTTGTATGAGTTCTTTATTTTAGTTATTAACCCATCAGGTATATGATTTGCAAATATTTTATCCAATTTCATAGGTAACCTTTTCATTTTTTTTTGATGATTTTCTTTGCTGTGCAGAGCTTTTTAGTTTGATGTAGTCTCACTTGTTTATTTTTTATTTTGATACCTTTGCTATTTCAAATCCAAAAAATTGCCAAGATCAATGTGAAGAAATTTACTATGTTCTGGGAATTTTATGTCTTCAGGATTTTTTTTTTTTTTTTAATAGAAGGGACTATTTAGAACTTTTAAATGTCTGGTGGTAGGATATTGGTTATATAATTGTGGTTCATCAATTATAATTAATAATTCTGTGCCTCAAAAGAATATGAAGCCTCATAAATTAGGATTTAAAGAAAAGCAAACAGTTAATAATGACTTAATATCTGGAAGGTGGACACCAAAATATTAACTGTGGCTATCTCTGGGTGGTAGAATTACATGCAAGATTTTCTTTGTATTTTTCTAGCTGTCTTTACAAGGCATGTATTGGATTTTAACCAGCATGAAGTTATTAACTTTGGAAAGCTAAATTAAAATAATCATTAAATTAATTCCTTAGTAAAATGCTATTAATTTCTTCGGGAACTTATTTCTTAGGTTTAAGAAAATGTCAATCATGAGCTAGTTTCAAGTAAGGTGTGACTTCTGAATGGTCCTATCTTAAGTGAACAAGAAGGGAGCTAAGCTCCAGTGAACAACTGGAATAAAAACAATAAAGTTCCCAAAATACTGCAAATTTATTTAGTCTGTATCTGTGTGATACCCGAGTAATGTCAATTGTGTCAAATCAGACAACCCAGGAGCCAAACTCAATAAACGTTAAAATCAGCCCCTAGAGGTTTTTGACAGTTTTGAAATCTAACCTGAAATTTCTCTTACTGCCCTGTGTTTGACAATAGCTTAAGGAGATAGGAAAAAAAGAGTAATTTGGCTATATTATATATTTCTTTTTAAAAACAAGAAGAGTCTGTTAAGTTAATTTTTGAAAATATTAGTATAGGCCTCGTTGTACCTATTTTTCTTTCTTATTAATTTATAAAGAGAGAGTTCTAACTTTTCCATGCTATCGGTGCTCCTTAGGGGAAAAGATTCAAAATATCCTTAGGAAAAACACCAAATATATGTAAAAATAAATCAATCCTTTTTACCATAGCCTCCAAGGCCTTGTGAAAATTAGTGCTTGCCAAGTTCTCTGAGCTCCTGGACTCCAGTTACGCTGATTTCTCTCTGTTCATTAAATACCTCAAGCTTATTCCCGCCCAGGACTCTTGCTGCTCATTCTACCTAGACAGTTTTTAATCTGGGTTTTCACATGATTGATTCTTCTCATCATTATGTCTTATGCCAGGGGACACCAAGTTCAGGGAGGTCTTTCTTGACCAGATACCTCATCTAAAGCAGGATGCCCACCCACCCCAGTCACTCTCAGTTGTCATATCACTTGGTTTTATTGTTATGCTACCATTAATCACTACTTAAAATTAACTTTGTTTACTGCCTATCCCTTCTCAGTAGAATTCGTAATTCCATCTGAGCCTGTAGAGTTACATTCTCTCATTTATATTTGTATCCCCAATGCCTAGAACTGTGCCTAGCACTTGATAGACTCTAAATAATATTCATTAAATAAATAAATGAATAATTTTCACTGGACGATTATGTTTAAAGATATCAACGATAAATATAAAAATTTTCACAAGATATTGTATTTATATAAATTATTTTTTTCTGAAAATAATATTAATATTAATACGATACATAAGAAGGAAAGAAAAACAATAAAAATTAACTTCATACGTTAATATATTTTAAAAGATATTTTCACAATTAAAATTTTTAATTTGTAATACAAATCAAAATCACAATGAGATATCATCTCACACCTGTAAGAATGGCTATCATCATCAAGACAAGCAACAAGTTTTGGAAAGGTTGTGGAGAAAAAGGAACCCTCATACACTGCTGCTGGGAATATAAATTAGTACAGCTAATATGGAAAGCAGTATGGAGGTTCCTCAAAAATTTAAGAATGGAATTACCATATGACCTAGCAATACTTCTGTGTATCTACCCCCAAAATTTGAAAACATTTATTCGTAAAGATGTTACATACCCTGATGTTCATTGCAGCTTTATTCATGATGGCCAAGTTATGGAAATAACCAAAGTGTCCTTTAACAGATGATTGGATAAAAAAGATGAGATCCCTATATACATTGGAGCATTACTTAGCCATGAGAAAAGATGAAATGCTGCCATTTATGGCAACATGGATAGATCTTTAGATGATCATGCTAAGTGAAATAAGTCCAACAGAAAAAGCTGAGAACCATATGATTTTACTTATATGTGAGATATAGAACTGAAAGGAACAAACAAACAAGACAAATAGACTCAGAGACGCAGACAACAGTTTAGTGGGTACCAGAGAGTAAGGGAAGACGGGGAAGGTAGATAAAGGTAAAGTGCGTCAAATATATGGTGACGGAAGGAAATTTAACTTCAGGTGGTGAACACACAATGCAATATAGAGATGATATATTATTGAATTGTACACTTGAAACCGATATAATTTTATTAAGCAGGGTCACATCAATAAATTTCATTTAAAAGCAATTCTATTCTAATAATCAAATAAAACCAAAGAAAAAATTTTTTCATAATAAATTCCTTTTTATTTAGACTTTTGGCATTTTCCCTGAATAGTATTCTCTCCTTGGACAAATTATTGAAAATCTATATTAAAACATATGTGTGTGTGTTGTTTTCAGCCTTTATTTTCTGATAATACAACTATTTGATTTGGACAGATGGGCGATTTCCTTTTTGCATTTTGGCCACATTCAGCCCTGATTTGTTATTGTTTGAAATTCTAAGAATGTTTTACACACGTTTACAAAAGAGAAACATTTGGCCTCTGATAAACGGGTGACAAGCATGATATAAACGCTTGGGGAAGATCCTTTAGGAACTGTGCAGGAGACCTGCACATCTGTCTCCAGCTGTGCAACTACTCAGAACCAAAATGACTAATCCCGGTTTGGCCAAAGGCAGTAATTAGTTTTACTGTTGATCTGAAGATCAAAGGTTATTCCCAGGAAGCAAGGATAGGGCAGTGGACTTTGCTATCTTAGAGCAGTGGAGATTTATGCAAGCTATCGTTTGGTTCATGGCCTGAACATTACCCTGGTGCTAATGCACATGGATGACAGCAGAAATGTAAACAGCCTTGATGTGATATTAATTATAATTGGCTAAAAGTAAATTAATCTACTGGTTTTAAATCATCTTTGCCCCTTTGCCTGGCCTCACATCCTGACCCCAAATGTTGGGAAAATCTACAGCTACTACGTCACACTTTTAAAAGAAAACGTGTAACTCTAGGAATCCTTGCAACTATTCAGAACTTTTTTTGATCCTCTCCTTATTAAAATGATTTTACACTGAAAACCTTTTAATAACTTCCACAGGTGAAGACAGTCTACTTGTACTTGTATAGTCATGAGAAATTTTAAAAATGTAAGTGTTCAATATTTTTTCATCAGGAACATATTCTTTGCAGTCAGTTTGTAAGGTGTACTCTTTATTTCCATTGTTATCTGATATCAAGCCAGATCATCATGAAGGAGAATTATTAAATGAGAAATAAAAAATATATTTATTAAGGGCCTGCTCTATTTAGGGCACATTTATAAACATACATATACTGTGACATGCATATTTTAAAGATATACATACAACTTTAAAATTATTTTAACCATAAATACAAGAAGAAAATAACTTACAGCTAAGAACAAAAGTATTTAAATTTTGAGAGTGTATACTTTATATGTGTATTACAAACTCCGCTTAACAAAATGGAAATGTTGTAGCCTATGTAAACATTAAAAGGATGTGTGGGTTTGGGTACATATCACACTCAATAGGGATTTTTTTCACTCAGGAATTGTATTAATGCATTCATATTTTAATTTGTCATGCCCAAGAAAACAATGTATCTCCTCCAAATTTTATTGTGTATTATTTAAAAATTCCTTTTACAAAATAGTGAATATACACTTAAGTGTATAATTAAAATATCTATATTTAACCATTCTGGAAATAGTGCTGATAATATTTATTTCTCATAAAAGCTCTATCGCTTATAATGAATTATCCTTTGAAATAAAATAGTCAGCGTTAATTGTATATAATATTTTCAACGTAACAATCCATAAAGTAGATATTTCTCTACATTGTAACTGACTAGAATTGTTACTTAATATTATTAGAATTACAAAAGCAATCTAAAAGTTCTCTCTATTAGTAATTTATCAATTTTGATAGCTTTATTATTTAAAAGTCATTTGTTGAGGAAATAGGGAGAAGAGAAAGATGACCGTTTAGTTAATTCTCTGTCTGGGTTCACCATTTCAGCCATTACATTTGCTCCAAGAAAGACTGAGTTTTAGAGTTTTATAGGGATTTCTAGCTACTTTCAGGTACTTTTTGGCTCTTGTTTGGCAAAGTGCTTACCAGGTAAATGGGCAGTTAAACATTTATTTTTAAGCATTAATGACATTTAAGTATATTTGGTATTTATTGTTCTTGGAGTTGTCTTTAAGCTGCAGATGCTGAAAATTATTTAAATGCTTGCTAATATGGGCTTTCAATTGTTGTCAAAGCTTGCATGATTCTGAATTCCTTCTCATTTTGTTTATTTGCAGATCCCAGATTTGCAATCAGTGCTTTACATTTTAATAGATAGCAATTATTTAAATATTAGCGTGCAGCCTACTATTTAAACACTTTCTTTGAATGGACAGTAACAAATATATCTAGATGATCAGTCTCCCTTTGCCATTCCTCTTATGACTCATTACAGATGACTTGAAATACCCTGGTCCTCTTCCAGACAGAGATGTTAGTAAATGTGTTCTGCAATCCAGAATTTGGTTCATAAACTTGCTTTTTAAATCCTAAATAACCAGGTTAGTCTCAAAAATATTTTAATTTGGTCTTATAATATGAGTGAATATGTCTTGACTACAGCTTCTCTTCATTTGTTGGAGTTCTCACTCCATATTCTCACAATAGCTTTGTTTCACCTCAAGTGATTGATTAGCATCTCATATATATTATCATGAGTATTATCAAGTAGGTGCTCTATGACAAGTATTAAGAACTATTTTCTTTTTCATATGTCTCTTTAATTCTTCAGATAAAGAATATTAAGGAGACAGAGAGGTAATGGAGCTCACTGGGCTCCATTATATTTTCCTGGTGTTATGTGGATCACCACATAGCTGAGGAAACCAGTCATTGATCATAAATGCATAGGTCCAAACTTTTTCCAAATACCTATAATTGAACTCGTGTATCATGGCACAAATCCATATTAGTCAGCCTGTGAAATAATCAGTCTATTCATATTCAGCCTTTATATGTATTTGATATGATCTAATAGGTGCTATGCTCAGTCCTCTCGTTTCTTTGAGAATACCATCTCCTCCCTTGTTTCTCCTCCCATCCAAGAAAGAAATCTCAGATGGGAACCCACACTCATAAAAATACAGCCCACTGTCATCCCCAGCCTTCCCACCCCTATTTTTCTATGATTTCTGGTATATATTTTGAAATCCTACATCCAACTAAGGTATGACATTTCTGACTGAAGAATACACAGCTGAACTCTCAAGGACAGACTCAGTTTTGGATCTGCCTGTTAGTTTGTTAATTGTGGCTAATTGCTATTGTGTGTTAGTCACTATGCTAGACATTTAATATACATTATTTCATTCAATTCCTATGACTCAGGGTGGGTAATATTGTCCATATTTATAGATAAGTAAATTAAGACCCTCTCTAAATGATAAGTAAAGGATGGAATTAGAATTTACGTCTGCTACAATTCAAAATAAGTCTTTTATAAACTATACAATATGGTCTCTAGCAAAGTTAAAATGATGCTTTTGGTACTTCATACAGGATTAGAAAATCTAGTCTGCTCTTCAGCAAATCTTTAGGTTTTTTGTTGGTTTGTTTCAATTTAATTACTGCTTTGCGACTGGGAACATTCCATGAAAGATATGACTTGCATGGGTGGCTGTATTTTCTTCTCAAGTCATTCAAATATAAAATTAATTTATATAAACTTGTGCATGAATTTCAACTTTTAGGAAAGACTTTTTTAAATTTTGAATATAATTTAATTTTTATTTTTATAGTCCTCATAGTATCACTCAGAGAAATTTTCATGTGACAGGCACTAAGTAAATTTAACAAATGTTTATACAACATATAACAATTCCAGTTAACTTCAGGAATAGGTCAGGTAATTAGGAAACCATGTGACTTTTTTCATAAAATATTTCTAATTGTTTACATAGAATGGGTATATATGGATATAATTTTGTCTCTGTTGTTCATTCTATAGTTCATAATTTGAATTTCTTTTCCAAGGACTTTTCTCCATAAAGATTTCTTTGATTTTACTTAGTCCAATGAATTTAGAATCTTTTGTAAAAGTGTGGAAGTATATTGCTTGAGAAAAAAGTTTGTGGGTGTGATGACAAGGGACAATTGATTTAGATACAAGTGAAACTTATGAGACAAAAACAATACTTACCATGGAACTGTGATGATTTCTTAAATAGTGTGAGGTGACTTCCTAAAGAAATAAGGGCATCTTATCTCTCTTTCTGCTACCACACACATAACAGCCATACACCACAAGTCTCCTTACCCCAACGCATAAATGCTACAAATTTTCCTAGGTATAAATCCACTTGAGCTAATTAACTATTCTTGTGGGATGCAGCTACACTATCCTTTACCATTCAAAATCTACTGAATATTTATCAAACACATACTGATGGGCACTGCATCATAGCCTGGGGATTTCACCATGAATGGCACAGAGCTCTTGAAGTGTTCATGGTTCCACAGAGGAGAAAAAAGAGTAAAAGATTATTACAAGAAATTATTTAAAAAATACTATGAGAGATGATAATTAGAGCATTTAGCAGGAAGTCTAACCCAGGATCATTGTTCAATAAAGATTTCTTGGATAAAGTAGCATTTATGCTGAATTTTGAATCTTATTATTAGATTAGTTATTTATATTGCAGTGTTTAATTGCTTTAAGTGGACTCAGCAAATAATGGAACTTTAGTTAATGGAAATGGTAGTTCTAGGAATGTGAATCTTTAGGATATGAAATGCCTTCCCAAAACATTTCTTTATCTCTCTTATCACTTTCCTAGATCTAGGTAACATCTTCTGCTTAGACACTGTAAATGCCTCCTAACTACTTAGTTGATACCTACTTTGTCTCTTGATATCTGTTTTCCACACTGCAGCCAAGTGATACTTTGGTATATTTATTCATGTGCTTTCCTGATAAAAGAACTTTCAGAGACTTCCCAGAGTCCTTAGGGTAAAGAGAAAACTACTTCAAATGGTTGACAAGCCCTTGTGAGCTGCTTCCTTCCCACCTCTGCAGCATCATATGGCACCATGCTCTGATCATTTTCTGCAGTTGGCATACCTGCCCTTTTAGTCCATTGTATTTATCACTGCAGCGGATTGCTGGATTCAAAGCCCCTTCTGGCATCTACTAGCTGTTTGTCCTTTGGGAAATTACCTAACTTCTCTGAGCTTCAGTTTTCCATCTGTAAAATGAGGATGATAATATTCCCATTTACCTCTTAGTGTGAGGATTATACAAGTAAATATGTAAAGAGACATAATAGAAACTGTTTTAAACTATTATTATTTATTGAGAGCGTGATATGCAGGGAACTATATTAGACATTTTGCATATTTTAAACATTGTTACGATTAACCTTGATCTAATCTTTCCTTTATTATGTCTAGGAATGCCAAAATCTGTTGCATTTTGCACCCCTCGAAAAATCAAAGCAAAAGAAAAGTAAAAAATTGGTCTCATTATATTTTTAAAAAATCAAATGGATTTCCTGACATTAGACAAAAGAGTTACTTAAAATAGTTCTTCAGTATTTAATTTTTTTTTTTTAATTTTAAAGGTAGATGAAATGAAAAGTTTTTTAATACCACAGACTTCTGGATCGAAAGGAGTTGTCAGACCAAGATTGGCAAAGTTTCTAGGCAAATTTAAAGAATGCTCTCAAATAATTTTCAACATTTCCTTCCAGAAATGTGTTAAGCACTTTTTAAATGGTTAGTTCACTTTTATCCACAAACTTTATACTGTGAAACTTATTCAAACTTTTCCTGACCTATGTTTACCTACATTTCTGAGATGTATGCACAGTTATCTAAGTATCAGGGAATTTGAAAGATATAATCTCATTTTTCTAATTTAATAAAAGGTCTAGTTACAAACCAATCTACCTACTAAAAAGTATTCTGAGGCTTATGTGCACTCATGAGTTTAAGTTGAGTTTAACTTACTGGAGGAATATATATATATATATACCTGGGATAAAGCATAAAAGCAAAGCTCAAACAAGCAAGGCATCCTAAGAATGGGCCATAAAAAAAGTTACATAATTCAAGGTAATTTCAAAATACAGTAAAACCATCCTTAAGAAATCATACTAACCAGCATGAAATGTGCTTCTCTGTGTTACTTTTGCTATAATAAGCCATAAAGCTTGGGAGTATTTTCTCTTTTCTTCCATTTGCATCACATTTCTTTATCCCCCCTCATTCTTACTCTCCTTACTTGCCTGCCTTTACCTCATTCTTTTAACTGGTCTCAGTAAAAAACTTCTCACTGACTTAATGGGTAGAAGGCATTGATCAAACTCTTTAAAAACAGAACTTTAGAAATAAGCAAGAATTTGGCCATGTCGTTGCCATTGAACAGAACAGTAGTGTATGAGGTCTGACATTAAGGCAACACTGTGGGAATATGGAATGGTCCTGTGGAGTGAGTTATGAATGCGAACCTATATCTAAATTGCAGAAAGGTCTTACCACAAGCACTTCAATCATGGCACTTTTCAAAAGAATCAATGTATGTTTTTTTCTCTCTAAAAAGAGGATGGGTAATTCACACATGTTTTCCAACTCCTTTGAACATGGTGTTAAATAACTTTTCTAATGCTATTGATTTTGTGGTTGGACTTCATAAATTCTATATAAAACACAGGAAATAGGTCTTTAAAAATTTAAAAAAAAAAAGCATGAAGAAAGTTCCTTTCTATGACAACTTCTATAATATGAAAAGGCCCATCTCTTCTTTCATGAGCTTTTTACTGCCATCTTGCTCAGGTAACCATTTCAAAGTTTTAAGGCTATAATACAAGCACTCCTTTTCTTGTCTTTTCCTTATTTTTAATCTAGGCGCATTCCTCTTTCAAATACATTGAAAATATTTCAAGTAATAAGAAAAATAATACTGTTAAACTGAATTTTATTTACTTATATGGTAATAAATGAATTACACGGAAGTGTATTACAAAAATATGTACAAAATGTCAAGTTTAAAAAGGTAACATTAACTAATAGATTAAAAAGCTTACTAGTCAGGAGTAAAATACTGTTTAAATGGATAGAAAATATTAGGCCACTGTGAAAGAGACTTCTAATTTATTGAGGGTAACCAAGTCAAGTGCTATAATGACAGAGAATTTTAGATGTATTGTTTATGATAGCTTCTAAAATAAGTAATCTTTATGTTTCTTTTATGAATGAGAATGACTAGTATTTTCTAATATAATTAATAAAATATTTTACATTTATGAAAACTACAAAAATCACAGAAAAGTAGAGATTATTTTGTTAAGTATTAGTATCAGGATGAAATTGTAGAGAAAATATGTAAAGGGCAAGGAAGATAATAGACAAATTAAAGAAGGAAATAAATGTTCTAACTTTAGATAGAAAGCTTTCTTAAAGAATGAATGCCACCCGCCAAAAAAAAAAAGTAGTATTTCCATGTTATGTAAATATTTTGGGGTTAAATAATCAACTCTAAGTATTTTTAAGTCAAATTAGCTTCATGGCGGTAGAGGAGAAACTACTTTGTAATCTCTATTGTTGTGCAGAGGCAGAAACAGCTTACATGGAAGCTGAACAAGCAATGTGAAATATTTGAAATAACACTAATATAATTCATATTTTTTGTTGTTGTTAAACAATGCCTTCTTGGGAAACTACTTTAAGTCATAAATGATCCTGAGAGGTTTTTGGTAGGAAGGGATCCTGGAGCAGCAAGAGGGAAGTGCTTCGTAAGGGACTGTGAGAGTTCCAAGAGACATTTAATTTGCTTAGGATTTCCCCTGCTGGTAGATATGGGGAGCCAGGAGCTAGCTTGTCATGAACCTGACTGGATGTTAAATTTTATAATTTCTATGACCACTGAGTAGGAGAAAGTGGTACATCAATGTATCCCTTGAATTATTATAATTTTTAAAAACCCAATATCTGCTAAACAGACTGCTTATTAACATTGTTTCTAGATTGAAAACATGGAATTAAAGTTTTTAGAATTTAATTTTTTGATCAGACGATATTTTGGAAATATCCACGCTAACGAAACATTTAATACTCTTAGGAAGAAACTTATTTTTATAAAGGAATTGTTCAGAGCTTCAGAACTTTTAACCTGCATGATAATAAACAGGCAGTGGTGATGGTTTGGTGCTAATTCAGTAGTTGAAATGGAAAATGGAAAAAAATAGCTCAAGTTCCAGAGTTTGGGTGTTTCAGTTTATAAAATGTCCTAATACTATGTAGGTATAAAAACCAATACTCTCATTATGGCTTACGTGAAAATGAAGAAGATTCACAGTAAGCTAATCAATAACAGAGCACAGTTTGCCAGGAATTTTCATCAACCTTCCTTCCATTTTGTTTTCTTCACCACCTGAGGTTTGCAGATAGTAGGTAAAATCACAGTACTTAGTCTTCTGGCAGTTTTATCCTTAGATCTTTTGATATAATTGCAGCTTCTTTACTTCTTTTGAAACCAGTAAGTTTTCTCTATAATGTCCTACAAGAAAGGGAGCAGCCTAATGTTGACTTAATTTCTTTTTGCAGTTTATATATAATTCTTCCTCTTTGTCATAAAATTCATTTCAAATAGTTTCAGTACTGTTTCATGTAGATTTAAATCAAGAAATAGAGGTCAAAAGCTTATTTTTTATTTCACATATTTGAAGACTCAAAGATAGGCATATTTTTAGCTGGACTTTCTAAATTCTTAGTCTTATTTTGCTTTAGGAAATGGAAAAGAAACTTACATTGGCATTCTACATGGTGTAATTTGGATCCTTGATTTTCTGGCTTCGGTTCACATGCTAAGGATTTGGCATAGTGAGGCCAAGACCATTATAAATAGACCCCTGGCTTCTGAAATACTGGGAGCATTATGTTCCTAATGCAAGAAAGCTTAAAAACATTGCTTTCATTATAATTGGAGCTGCTATAACAATCCTGTAGACGTACTGCTTATATCTGGATTTATTTTTCCCAATATTTCTTTGTAAAAGCCTTACATTTGTATTTTGTAGATGGCTGAAAAAAAACTGGTTAAATGAAATCAAGATGCGCTGATGCCAGAAAGATGTGTAAGCAATGAAATATGATGACTTAAAAAGTAGGTTTTGTTCCTACATCATTCAGGCTTACCACTTATACTATTCACATACATTGGATATCTGCCATATTTCTACTTTGCAGTAGGAAAAACTGGCCCAGAAGCTTCCTCTTTATATATTTATGTGGGTGGGAAAGGAAATCCTCTGGAAAAGTTACTTTGGTAAAAGTTATTGTAATTTCTGTGCAACTAGATCTCAGTACTCATAAATAGAAAAATTAAATTTATTTTATAAATTGATTTACTTTTATTGAATTGTGTTGATAATTGAATATTACATGCACAGACTCAGTAACAAATTTGGTCACCCTTTAGGTATTTCACATATGCCTAATTTTTCCTAATTATCGTTGATACATATTATTCTATACTGATCATTATTTACATATTCTGTCATGACACCAATTCTCTGACACCAACTACAATTCAATTTTATTCTGACACTGACTATCCAGTGTTAGTGTCAACCTCATAAGTTACGGGTAAAGTCCTTTACAAGTCTGCCCCCACTTCAGGTGCTATCTGCAAGTCCAGGGGGCCACCTGCATTTTTGACTGACTAGCTAAAAAGTCAGAAGTTCCCACAACTCCCACGGGGTTTGATAATTTGCTAGAATGACTAACAGCTCACCCAAAGTACTATGTTTATGATTATAATTTTGTTATAAAGGATACAACCCAGGAACATCTAAATGGAAGAGACCCATATAGTCTAGTGGGGGTGAGGAGGTCCAAAACTTCTGTGCCCTCTCTTTGTGGAATCTAGGCATGTCTCCCTCCTCTCACATCAATGTGTTCATCAACCCTTGAGCTTCACTAAGTTTGTTGTCCAGAGTTTTCACTGAGATTGCATTCTGTAGGCATGGTTGATTAAATCACCAATCTTGTGATGAACTCAAACTCCAGCTCCCTTCCCCTTGTAAGAGTTTAGGGTAGCCCAAAGTTCCAGTGCTTTAATAACCAATCTTTCTGGAGGCCAGCCAGTGGTTCTGAAGCTATATATGGATCCAACATGAGCCACCTAATTAGCATAACAAAGATATTCCTACTCAGAAAATTTCCAAGTTTTTTTATCAATAATTATTTTTTATTTTTTGTTTCTTTTCATTATTATTATTATTATTATTATTATTATTATTATTATTAAATTAATCCAAGTGTTTTTTTAAACTCTAAGGTAAGAACCAGGGGCAAAGACTAGAAACTCTTTGTTATACCACACATATGTAAGTTTAAGAAAGTTATTTGATTGATGCTTTTCAAGACAGTTTTTTTTTCAAGTGCTAACTTATTACAGAGAGGATAATAGTTTTCTAATAGGTCTTCTAGAATGATTAAATTGGTTAAATTACTATCATGATACTGAAATAGAAAATTTGAATATAACCTTGAGAACTAGAAACATTTTATGTCTTATAGTAAAATCATCGAAGAATGGCTGTTACTAGAATGTTTGTTGTGTTTAACATTTCTACATTTTTTATAAAAATCTAAATATGTTTAAATTAATGAAAAAATAATTTCCCTTTTCTATGTTATTTATTACTCTAATTTTTCAATTCTCTTATACTTGTAGTATAAGTTAGGAAATTTGAAATGAGCAAATTGTTTACAGAATATTTCCAATGGAAAACTGCACTATTCACAGCACCCTTTTTTGGGGTATCTGATTCTAATTCTGTAAGTGTTCTGTGCCTTTCACTGTCTTTGAGTATTTTACAACTCTGTAAATTGTAACTAACAGTTATGCAAAATAATTCTTGTCTCTAGATATGCAAATAAATTCTGTCAGGTAGAGGTTTGAGTGACTTCCCAGCTCCACTATGGAGGAATCCAATTTTGTGTCTATTCACAAGTTCATTCTGATATTCTTTAATTTGTATTGAAGAGTGTCTTTTTACAAACATAAGGGACCTCTTGTATCTTAAGAAAGAACAAAATATAATTTTAGAGAAATCCCCTGAAAATCATCTATATGCTGATAACCCTGACATTTATATCTCTAGCCTACCTTTCTAGCCCTGATTTTATATTCCAATGTTTTTGTCCTAAGTAACTGGAAGAATAGAATTGAAGAATTGACTGAGATGAAGAAGACTGCATGCAGATAGAGCAGGCCTGAGAATGAACATCACAGATAATTAGACATATAAGGTTTGAATTCAATAGCAAATTCTTAGTGAAGATGAAATTAGGAACTGTCAGTCTTCACATGGTATTTTATAGCCAGAACACTGGATGAGATCATCAAGGGCATCAGTGTATATAAAGAAAGGAAAAGGAAGAATGAGCCGTGGGATTCTATACATTACATACCTGAGGATGTGAGTTGAAACCAGCAAAGGACACTGAGAAAAAAGAGCCAGTAAGTTAGGAGGTAAACAAAGAGATGATGATAACTTGGAAGCCCGGCGAAAGAAGTGTATCAGGAAATTGAATGGTCCCGAGAGGTCATTAAAATGACCTAAAATCGACCACTGGATTTACCTTAATAATAGGAAAATGAGTGAGGGCAAATACTTTATTGGAGTGGGTTTTAAAAGGAATGGGTGGAGAGACAAGTGCAGACTGCTCCATCTTTTAACTTCTCTTCTTGTTTATACTAATGTCTCCAGGCAGACTTTCCTCAAGACAGAAGCTAGAGTGATCCTTTTAAAACCGATGTCAGATGGGGTCACTTTCTACTATAAACTTTTCCATTTTAGAGTAAAGGCCAAATTCTATATCTGCTCTTCCATTATTTTTCTTACCTTATCTTTTACTCCTCTGCCTAAATCTCTTTTGTCCAACCATCCAAGCCTCATGCGTTAGCTGTTTTGTTCTTATTCTATCTTTGATTTGAAATGCTCTTCTTTCATTTAGTCACATCTTTTAATTTCTCCATGAGTGTCATTTCAGTGAGGCTTTTTTTTTTTTTTTTGGCTATTTTATCAAAAATCATACCTTTTACCTCCCACACAGATACTTACTTTTTGAACTTAAATTTTGTCTTAAGCACTTATCACTAGCTAACATATTTTACATATTTATCTTATTG
>NW_011889041.1:1479678-1491336 GCF_000151845.1 Pteropus vampyrus
TATCCTGTGATCCAGCTTTTCTATGTGAATAAGATATTGTGGCCACATCTTAAAAGTCCCAGCTGACTTGGTTATAACCCTAGGGAGACAGGAATGAAATATGTTTGGAACTCAGAAAGTTAAAATCTAATTAACTATATTGTAACCTGTTTTGAGGCTTCAAATCAAAAGATGATAAATGGTCGACATGGAGGCTAGAAATAGGGAAAATAAAAGTAAAAAGTATATTAATACTCCACTACTTCCTATAAAAGTAGATAATCGATTGAGATAAATAGTCCGAGTCTCTGGGCTAGTATATGCCTTTATTGCAGGGTTTTCAGTCTTGGCTCTACAGACATTTGGTGCTAATTCTTTGAATAATTCTTTGTTATGGAGGGCTCTGTCTTGTGAAATGTAGGATGTTTAGCTGCATCCCCGATTTACTGACTACATACCAGTAGAACACTGCCAAATGGCCTTGGGAGGTGGGAGAACTTGACTCCTTTATAGAAAGAGTTACACTAATAACATGCCATGAATATATCGTTTTGCATAAAGGTAGTAGTTCTGATTCCACAAATTGGCATTTCTACTAGAGTCGATGTCATTCTCTCTGAACCTCATATTCACTAATGAAAGTCCAGTTTTTATTTTGTTTGTTTGTTTGTTTTAAATTTTCAAAACTGAGAACTAGAACCTAGAACACATCCACGTTTTATCATCCTTTCAAACTCTGCCTTTATCTGCCTGTCTGGCTGATCTTTCTGGATAACATGTTTATGTCATAGTTTTTCTAACTGCAACAGCAGCCAGTAAGATTTTGATGTATTTAGTCCCTTCTAAGAATCTATTAGAAGGAAAATGGGGGGAAATTAGGAAAAGATTTATATACTGAGAATTCATAATAATGATTATATAAACCTTTTTTTACCACTCTGATTCAAATGATCAAAACCCAGTTAAATCTACAGGAGAAAAAAACAAAACAAACAAAATATGAATACTTGTGTATTCAACAAAATCGTGGGAAAGACAACGGGGAGTGGGATTTATGCATGACTGGATCCAGAAACCCAAATGCCGTTAAGATTTGTTCTAACTGTATCTTATCCTTCTGTGTTGAGTTCTTTCAAACTGTAGCTGAGGGTTCCCTTATGAGACGAAGCATGAATACTGTTGAAAAGTATTTTTATGTCATCCAGCATCCAAAGATAAGCACTAACAGTTTACTTGCATGCTTTTTGTATATAATTGTGTGCAGACATAACATCTCCAAAGATATACAAACAGAGAGACACACACACACACATACAAATTGTGGTGCAAACTGGGTATGCATACTTTTATAGCCTGCTTTTGTTACTTAGCACTTTTTAATGAAGATTTTCTCGTTATATGTTTTATTTGAAAACGATGTTCAAAGATCGCCCAGTGTTTTCATTCCATCTACCTTTATATAATCATTTTATTCAAGGTATTTCCAACTTTTAAGATGATTTCAATTTTTTGCTGAATAAGTACTGCAATAAAAATGATCAGAAACGCAAATTTCTGATTGTGTCTTAGAACAAATTCCTAGTTATAGAGTTAGTCAAAGGATATGTAGTTTTGAAAATCTTAAAAATAATTGCCAAAGTGACTTTGAGAAAATTATGCTGATTTAAACCATCACTAGCATTGTATGAGAATGATTTTATTACTATAAATCTGCTAACATTGGGTGTTATAACTTACAAATATTTTTGCCAATTCGACAGATGTTTTAATTTGATTAGTTCTTCATGGTTTATTATTTATTTGCATATCATTAATTTGAGCATTGCCTAATCCTTAGTTTGCCAATTTTTTATTGTGATGTTTTTGTTTTCTTTATTGATTTAAAAGAAATATTTATTTGTTATTCTATCAAGCTTTATCGTATATGCTGCAAACATTTTTTTCAGTGTATCCTTTGACTTACAATTTTGTGGTTTTTGATATAAAATGACTTTGGATTTATATGTAGTCAAATTATCACTTTTTTTCTCCACTTACTACAGTTGCCAATGCCTATTTTCATATTTAGACATTATTATATCTGCATAAATCTAATTTCAAAAATATTCCCTTTTTTAGCTTTCCATCTCACTCCCTCTAATTCAACTCTAGTAACTTTCCACCCCCCTAGAACTTTCTAGCCATGAACCCCATCATCTTTTACTTTCATTCAAGTTCTGCTTTTCCTTCTTACTCGGAAAAAATTCCTGTCAAGACAATAAATAACTAGAATACATCTTAAACTTCCTTAATCCTCTTATTCTACTTTTTGCATATTCAACAAAAACGAATATTGATTGAATTCAATTCTAGACTATTTGCCATATGACTCAATGTGCTGGGAGAAAAATGCAGCCATGTTAACTAGTTTCCCAATAAATCAATGACCACCAACCTCAAATGGGTCTTTTTGCTGCAGTCACTTTATAGCTTCTCAAACTGTTAACCCACTGCTCCCCTCCAAACTATCAGCTGATGATCAGCTTCCTATTTCACTAAGAGAATAGAAGTAATCAGCAGAGGATCCATATCCCCTAACTACCACACCTGTCACCTTGCATGTATATGCAAGGAACACTTTGCCAAACATCTGTTCCTTATGAATATCCTGTTCCCATGAAAGGCCAGTGTTACATTTATTCACTCGATCACAGTCTCTCTTCTCTGATCATTACTTAATTCCAGAAACAGTTCCCTCTCTGTAATGAACTGTAATTGTATCTAAGTGGTCATTGTCTAGGGACCAGATCAGACTTGTGCAACTGCAGCAGAAAACAGCATGAATTCAGCAGGTAGTATGTGACCACAAGGCTCGCTTCTTCACCATATTGAGATGACCCAAGCCCGGACAAAATACTGGAGAGAAACCAGGGATAGGAGAGAGTAATTGAAAGACTGCCTTTCCCTCCAAAAGTCTGAGTCATCCACTAACAACTGCACATAAATCAGAAGATTCTATCATACCATTCTTTAAAAGCTTGAGTCGAATTTTCTCTATTCTTTTCTAGTTAGCTTGGTGGAGACAGTTTTTTTATTAGCACTTTTGGATGATGTAAATTTTCAACGTGCAAAATGATTTTCTAGTTAAAAATGTAGTTGAGTGCTAACCTTTTAATTTTGTCTGAGCAGTATCAATATAAACTGGTAAATATCATTATGTAGGTTCCACCTTTCAGTAAATGGAAGTACCTTCAATTAATTAGCTAGAAAATATTTCTGAAAAAAATACATGAAGTAACTTTATCTCTATAATAGTAAATTTGAGGATATTTATTATCACACTTAGAACTGAATCTGTCATACATATTCTTTAATACCCTTAATGAATATACTAATTCAGAAGTACATATGACCTACCAATCATGGCTAATGTAGGAGTTAGACATAGAGTCATTTGTAACAATAAATATAAAAGACAAGTAGAGGAATAACGAAAAGGTAAATTTAGCATATAGTGTTTTTGAATATAATATTTTTAAAAACATACACATCTGAGCACAGTTTTTTGTGAAACTAAAAATCCAAATATGCCCATTCTTGCTACTGCATTTTTTACCTCAATAAATTTTCTTTTTTGTTATTTATTAATAATCACATAAATATGTATGAAATTCTCCAAATTCTTAACTGGCCAACACATACTCATAAAATTTACTTAGGACGTCGGTAATTTGAACTTTAAATTTTTAAACATGATCCTAATTACTGCTACAAACAGAATAATCTAGCCCGTGTACAGTGCCTTTCTTTTTCTGATAGATCTTTTATACTTCTTTTATTTTATGATTTATTTCCTCTCCATCTCGATCCACTGAATTTGACCAGGTATTATCATGTTTCTAATTAGGAATTAGAAAGACAAAAAAGGAAACTGTGCTTGAGGTAAATTAGAGTAACCAATCATCTGTCTCTCTTCTAGGGTGCATTTAGGAGAAGGGAGGGAGAGGAGGGGGCTATTCCATTCCTCTCCTGGGTTGTACAGTATAAAACCACTCTTCAGATTCATAGGCCCATCCATACTGCTTTTAGCTGCATCATGGAAAACTTTTCACTTTATTACTGGTCACTGCCTGGGAGTTTTCAGACCCAGTTTGCTAAAAAAGATACTATTCTCTGGAAATCCAGCAGACGATTTGTTGTGGGGTACAATGCCTTCAGTTTGTTACTTTGTCCTTTGAATATTGCTATTATTCAACCTATGATTTTAATAGACTTTTTTCAGAATTTGGTGGTAATTATGAAAAGTCAAAGCAGAGGAAAATATGGGAGAATTTAACGTTATTGTTAAATTACACTTCCCCATACAACAAGTCTACTTTTTGAGGCACCAATTCTTTATCAGCTTTCTCCATTGCCAACATCCTGCCTGCCTCTGCCCAATGTTGTTTTTCTTCTAACATCTATTATGCAAATATCTACTAACTTTTAGGACACACCACCACCACCTTCTTTTCCTGGGATTGATATGCCCAGGATTCATTATCATCCCAACCCTAAACCAGTCAATCTAAGGATAAGTGATTCCAAGTTTCCATTAAAAACTTTACTCATTAAAAACCCAACTCCTGCTGAATGGTGCTGGTCATGCAGGGCTTTGTCTTTCTAAATCTCCCCAGGACACCTGGATGTAATTCTGATACCATTGACATTCTCTCTTCCAGTGTGATTTTTATATATTGTTTATTGTCTCCATAGTCTAGAAAGTAACTGTAGACCCTGTTCATACCACCCTCTTTTAAGGGTATTTTCAAAGCAGTCAAGTTTAATTCATAGTGGAGAAAGAAAACGATCTTTCTAACTGCTTCATAAAAGAAACAGTTATCAAGAACTAATTATCTATACGCACTGTGTTCTAAAGGTGAAAACGTTGGTTAGATGCTATTCTCTTGTATACCTGTAGCCTGCTATACTCAGCATAGTACTTAGAATGCTCCCACTGTAATTGCCTGTTAAGTTGCATGAATCATTCATCAAATTATATGTATCATGAGGGTAGGGATTTACAGGTTGTTTTTTTCTCTCATCATCAGCATTTAGCACAGTGTATGTTACACAGGATGCATTATATAGAGAGCATTAGTATGTTTAGAGCAGTTGCTTACTATGTATTTTTAAATGAATGAGCTATGGATCTTATAACAAGATCATTGACATTCTAGAAAGAGAAGTAGACATCACTGTAACTGGTTAAAATTCTGTGGTAGAATATCATATTAAAAGGTTATTGTGTGTGTGTGTGTAAAAAGAAAAACATGAGAGGTACATTTGTATCTTTGAAAGAGCCAAAAGTGTGTATATAAACCTGCGTTCTGAATTCTAGGCTCCTTGTTAGTAGGGTAGGAAATAAGAACTCCTTTGTGTTTCTTGAAACTTCTTGATAATCCTAAACAGGTCATATCCTGTAGGTTGAAGCCCATTGAGAAACTAATTCTAGAATCGATTAAATAGAGTGTACTTCATTTAGGAGAGTAATACCTGGGTTTCTCCCTCTTGGGGCTTTTGGGGGACGGCTGTATACTCAGCTATGGTTAGAGAGCTTGAGATTTCTTCTCAGTGTAGAAGAAGAGCCATTTGAAAGGTCCTGAGGATCTGGGCATTCTCACTGAAGACAAGATGACCCTTTTCCGCCCAGTCTAAGTCCCTACAAGTCCTTTAAAATCTCAGTACTTCTCTAGCAATGGTTTATATTGGGATCTCCTGGCAACTAAAGGCTAGGAACTAGATTTAATGTGCTGCAAAGTGTTCTGGAGTAACATAACCTCATTAATTATAAGTGAAGTGATTTGGGAGAGGGCAGAGAACAATTTATTTTTTCCCCCAGAACTTTAGTGTCGGAAAGAGGGATATAAAACTTACCAGGAATCTTTAAGCTTTGATTAGAAATAGAAGGAGAAAAGAGCAATTGAGGAAGAATGAAGCGCATAAGCAAGTATGTGGAGTTAAGAAAATGTATGTTGGCAGAAAAATATCTAGTTTGGCATGACTAAAGCACAGCTTAATACTTGCTGGAACTGAGAATAACCTGTAATATTTTAATGTATGGTACATATACCAGGGCCAGTCCTAACTGGGACAGTTTGAATCGGTCGGTTAGAAATGGGATTCTATTATATAAATTTTAAAGAAATTCCAAAAAAGTGAAAAACATAAGAATAGGAGCAAATTAGCCAGAAAGAACAATGGAACTTCAGTCAAAATCTAGATAGAACTGAATTTTGAAGAATGTTGAACAACTTGATCAAAAGTTTTGACTTTGAATGGAGGGAATTCCACCTTTCTCTGTGTAATTGCTTTATATTTTATTACATGGGTATGTGCAAATTTTGTATTTTATATTATTACTCATGTATATCATTATCAACAGTGCTCCCACATCCTCATTCCCTCTTTCTTCATTTACTTAACAGGCACATATTGAGCACTTATTATGTGTTAGACACAGATGTATGGATATGGTTATAAAAGATATAGTCTCTGATTTCAAGAAGTTCTTAGTATGCTTCGCCTAATACTTTACTAGACTCTTAGTAAAAATTTTACTATTGGTTAACAATTTAGAATTTATATCAACCAGTTGCTATGTAGGAAAGCTTAACCCATTTCCAATGAAAAGCTATATTTTCTCACAAAGACATTGAGCATTTTTACCTCTGAAAGCCAAATTCTGCCTTTTGCAGATATTTAAAGGACTAAAATACTAACCTAATTAAATAATAAGATCATCGTAATGAGGTTTTAAAGGAACCTTCTGAAACTCTTACTACCCTGGTTGGCTTTTCTAAATTTAAATGTTTACTATAAATAATTAACATCTTTAAGAAATTTCATTGTTTACACTTTTAAAGAGTGGTAGTTGAAGTAGCTTTTGACAGTGACTTGTTCTACATAACCTGATATATTCAATATGTGCGAGGGTGTATGTGTGTGTGTATATATATGCTTTCAGGCAGAATTACAGTTACAAATGGTTTTGGCTTCAGACTCAGACCTCAGAAAATGACTTAATTCCATACTCTGACACTTTTCACTGTTATAGGTTAATCCTCTATAAACTCATTTTGAAAAGACGTGTTATGGTTATTCTAAAACTCTTTAAAGTAGAAATATTTCAAAAGTATAAAATGTTAATCATAAGAGAACTAAAAGAACACATTTCTTCCCTCTTGAAAATTTTGGTCAGTCATGCAAAAGCCAAAGAAATATATTCCATAAAATGCTGAAATAATGTATGGAAAAGCTGTGAAACTAAAACCACCACACAATCTAAGTTAAATGCTAGTATTTATTTATATAATGAGAATGACTCATGGTGAATAGAAGATACCTTTTTTTTTTTTTTTTACTGTGGTTTTCTTGTCTGAAGGAACATTGTGTGGCCTATATTCTACTTAATTAAAAGCTATAGAGGGCCTTCCCAGATGTTAGAGGGGCCTGAGCTGAACAGTGTGTTGAAATCAGATGAATGGGTGAGGCCACCTGCTAGCTCCACTCTTGGCTTTGTGGATGATTTGCATTCCTGTGGCCTGTTGCTCTGCATGACCACTCTCAGCACTTCACAGCCCCATGGCCTGTTTAATATCATGGATGCCTTCCAGTCATGAAATCTCTCTTCTATATTAACATCAGCACACAATAGCAACAGACTTGTTCCATCATTTCTCTGCTTAGAGTATGATGTTTTTACTTAATTTATGCCACATAAAAGAAAAGGAAATGCCTTTCTACAGGCTGGATTAAGATTAAATAAATTTCTTTTTGCCTAAAATCTTTAACAGATTGTTTGTTCTTTCATGAAGATAATGTTCTGCATTTTAATCAAAAAATAGTGTAAGTTAGACCCAAAATATAAATCTTGATGTTATTAATAGAAATGGAATTTTTCTATTTTGCTTCTTTATTTTTTTGTCAACAGAATAAGTCACTCAAGTGTTTTAAGATTAAGACTGCAAAGGCTATGATAGTATTAATCTATAAACCTAAGAAATTTCTCAGAGAGGGGAAATCATAGGGGGCAACAGAAGTGAAGGGAATGATTCACAACACTGCAATCTAGAATATATTAAGAAAACAAAGCCAAAGAGAAGGATATCATCAAAAGAACTTGCCAAATAGTTTATTTTAAATTATTTTAAGAACAGTAAAACTAATGGGAATGTATGTAGATAAATTTGGTGCATTATCCATGAGAAACTGAAATAACAGCTTATACCAAGTACTAGCAGAGCTATTGACATTATGCATTAAATGCATCTCTGTTGTTTTTCTTACATAGTTAAGGCTTCATATTAAAATGTAGAATTTATATTAATTTTCTGTACTTATGTGTTAAAATAAAATGTTTTATTAATTTCATGCATAGCTGAAATTGTCACTTCCAGCCAAGATGGAGTAACAGAGATTGGATTCATGCTCCAACCTAAAATACCCCAAAATGGACAAAACATATGAAATAATTTTTTTTCAATACAGTGACATCAGTCAATAAAGGAGAGTGATCCCTGAGATATAGGACACAAATGAAGTAAGTCCTATGATTTTCCCAGTATACTGTCTTGAGAGAATTTCTAAATCATAATGCAGCAAATAGTAATCTAGTAATTTATATCCAGCTAAAATACTTTCAAGAACAAATAAACTTTTTTGGAATCTAAAAGGTGAAGGAATTCATCACCAATAGGTTCATATTACAAGAAATGTTAAAGGAAATTCTCCAGGCAAAAGAAAATGACTACAGGTGAAAATACATATCTACACAAAGAACTGAAAATTATCACACCTAGTAACTACATGGGTAAGTGTGCAAGATTTTAAAAAACTAAATTTCTTTAAAGATAATTGACTATTTATGTAAAAATAATAGCAATACAATATGGAGTTATAACATTTGAATAAGCAAATATATGAAATGATATAGTCTATGAGGAAGGAAATAAAAGTATACCATTTAAGGTATTTATATTGTATGAGGAATATAATTTCACTTAACTGTAAACTGTGATAATATAAATTTAAATCCTAAAGCAAGTCAATAATGGAGATACATTGGAATTATAAAAACTGTTCAATTAATTTAAAAAAAGGCAGAAAAAGAAGACAAAGAGAACAAAGAACAGATAGAACAAAGGAATAACAAATAAGTAGATAAGCAACTCAAACCTAACCATATTGATAACCACATTAACTCTAATTAAAAGATTATCAGATTGGGAGAAAAGCAAAACCCAACTATGTGCTCCTATAAGAAGCAACCTATTTGAGAATATCATAAAATTAGGAAATTTCTAGCCAGACTAATGAGAGGAGAGAGAGAGATGGAGTAAGAGAGGGAGAGGGAGAGGGAGAGGGAGAGGAAAGAGTTGTGGGGGGGGATAGGAGGGAGAGGGAGAGGGAGAGGGGGAGAGAGAGAGAGAGAGAGAGAGAGAGAGAGAGAGAGAGAAAGGGAGAGGGAGGGAGAAGGAGAGGGATGAGACACATGTTATCAATATCTGTAATGGAGAGGTAGCTCAACTAGAGAGTCCATAGAGAAGGACAATAAAGGAAGAATATTATAAATAACTTTATGCCAATGGATTTGTCAAATTAGATGAAATAGACATTTTTGACTAATGTAAACTATCAGTGTTCACTCAAGAAAAATTAGATAACTTAAATAGTACTATATATATTAAAATTTTTTAAAAGAAAACTCAATGCCATGGTGTCTTCAGAGGTGAATTTTACCAAATATTTAAGTACAAAATAATACCAATTCTAAATAGATTGTTCAAGACCCTTAACTCACTCAGTGACACCAAAAATACCCTAATATCAAAACAAAACAAAAATATTTAAAGGAAGCAAAATTACAGTGGGATAGACCACTGTCCTTCATGAAATAGAATCACAAATTCTGGATAAAATTATGGCAAAATAAAAACAATAGTATATGAACAAGATAATGGGTTACAACCAACGGAGATTTAGCTCAGGAATGGAAAGTTGGTTTAACTTTGCAAAGTCAATATAATTTACTCTATCAACAAACTGAGAAAAACCGTATGTCATCAATAAAAACCAGCAAAAGTACTTGATAAAATCGAGTTCCCATTTCTGATTAAAAAAAAAAAAAATACAAAATAAAATATCTGTTACCAAAATAGAAAAAGAAGGAAACGTCCTCAAACTAATAAAGGACACCTACAAAAAAACCATACAGTTAACATTGTGCTTAATCGTGTTCACTGTTTTTACACTAAGATCAAAAACAAGACATGGCTGTTGGCTCCCACCACTTCTATTTAATATTGTGCTAAAGGTTTTAACGATGCAATAAAGAAAGAGAAACAAGAGGCATCCAGATTAAAATGGAAGAAGTAAAATTTATTTATCATGTTCATCTACACAGAATATCTAATAAAATTTAAAAGAAGCTACAAGAACCATTGAGTTCACCAACATTACATGATACAAGATCAAGATAAAAAATTCAAGAACATTCTATATACCACTAATGAAAAATGGGATGTTGACATAAAAATAAACAATATATTGATATTACAAATTATTTAGAAAATAAATCTGACAAAAGATACACATGATCTGTAAACTGAAAACTACAAAGCATTGTGGAGAGAAATTTAAAACTACAAATGGAAAGCTGTTCATGGCTTGGAAGACTCAATATTGTTAAAATGCCAGTTCTACCCAAATTGATATATAGTTATTGTAATTCCTATCAAAATTTTTGCAATATTTTTATTAGAAATTGGCATGCTGATTTCAAAATTCATATGGAAATATAAAAGTGTAAAATAACAGAATCCATTTTGAAAAAGAACAAAATTTGAGGGTTCACATTTTCTGATTTCAAGACGTATAAATCTATAGTAACTAAGTTAGTGGTATTAGCATCAAGACAGACAAATGGATCGATAGAACAGAAGAGAGTCCAGAAATAGATCTCTACATATACAAAAACTAATTTTTGGTGATACACAGGAAATTCAGTGAAGAACTTAATCTTTTCAACAAATGAGCAAATTGTATGCGCATATGCACAAAATTCATTGTACACTTAAAAAAACTAAAATAATGTAACTTTATAAGACAAAAAGTATTTTGACCTTGGATTAGTCAAATATTTCTTAAATATGACACCAACAGTATGATCCACAAAATAAAAAATATACATTGTACTTTATCAAAACTTAAGAACTTTGCTCTTCTAAAGATACTGTTAGGAGAATAAAAGACTTTCTATAAGCTGAGAGAAAGTATCTGACAAAGGATTTATGTCCATACATTTAAGCTTAATAATAAGAAAACAGTCATTTCACTCCTAGATATCTACTTAAGAAGAAAGCATACAAAGAATTGTTCACAGCAGTTTTATTGGTAAGAGACAAAAATTTGGAAACAAACCCAATGTATATCAGCAAGTGACTGGATAAACAAATTGTGGTATATCATATGATGGAATACTACTATGCAATAAAAAGAATAAACTGTTGAATCATTCAAGCAATAACAAGGATGAATCTCAAAATAATTATGCTGAATGAAAGAATCTAGACAGAAAAGAATACACAGTATATCGCTAAATTTATATAAAATTCTACAACATTCAAACTAATCTGAAAGAACAGAAAACAAATTAATGAT
>NW_011889041.1:1491386-1496786 GCF_000151845.1 Pteropus vampyrus
TCACCAACATTACATGATACAAGATCAAGATAAAAAATTCAAGAACATTCTATATACCACTAATGAAAAATGGGATGTTGACATAAAAATAAACAATATATTGATATTACAAATTATTTAGAAAATAAATCTGACAAAAGATACACATGATCTGTAAACTGAAAACTACAAAGCATTGTGGAGAGAAATTTAAAACTACAAATGGAAAGCTGTTCATGGCTTGGAAGACTCAATATTGTTAAAATGCCAGTTCTACCCAAATTGATATATAGTTATTGTAATTCCTATCAAAATTTTTGCAATATTTTTATTAGAAATTGGCATGCTGATTTCAAAATTCATATGGAAATATAAAAGTGTAAAATAACAGAATCCATTTTGAAAAAGAACAAAATTTGAGGGTTCACATTTTCTGATTTCAAGACGTATAAATCTATAGTAACTAAGTTAGTGGTATTAGCATCAAGACAGACAAATGGATCGATAGAACAGAAGAGAGTCCAGAAATAGATCTCTACATATACAAAAACTAATTTTTGGTGATACACAGGAAATTCAGTGAAGAACTTAATCTTTTCAACAAATGAGCAAATTGTATGCGCATATGCACAAAATTCATTGTACACTTAAAAAAACTAAAATAATGTAACTTTATAAGACAAAAAGTATTTTGACCTTGGATTAGTCAAATATTTCTTAAATATGACACCAACAGTATGATCCACAAAATAAAAAATATACATTGTACTTTATCAAAACTTAAGAACTTTGCTCTTCTAAAGATACTGTTAGGAGAATAAAAGACTTTCTATAAGCTGAGAGAAAGTATCTGACAAAGGATTTATGTCCATACATTTAAGCTTAATAATAAGAAAACAGTCATTTCACTCCTAGATATCTACTTAAGAAGAAAGCATACAAAGAATTGTTCACAGCAGTTTTATTGGTAAGAGACAAAAATTTGGAAACAAACCCAATGTATATCAGCAAGTGACTGGATAAACAAATTGTGGTATATCATATGATGGAATACTACTATGCAATAAAAAGAATAAACTGTTGAATCATTCAAGCAATAACAAGGATGAATCTCAAAATAATTATGCTGAATGAAAGAATCTAGACAGAAAAGAATACACAGTATATCGCTAAATTTATATAAAATTCTACAACATTCAAACTAATCTGAAAGAACAGAAAACAAATTAATGATGAGGGGTTGTTGGGAGGCACTGGAGGGAGTTATTACAAAGGGAAAAGAAGAAACTTTATAGATGATGGAAGTATTCATTAATTGATTGTGATGATGTTTTTATGGCTGTATGCATACGTCAGGACTTATTAAACTGTACACTCTTAATATGTGCTGTTTATTATATATCAATTATATCTTAAGCTATTTAAAAAAAACTAAAAAAATCACATGATGAGATACCACCACACATACACAAACACACACATATCCATATTTCATTATATACTTTATGTACAGTATATAAAGTCAATTATGTCTCAAAAAGCTGACAAAAAATCCATAGCTAAATTCATAAAGAAAGAAGATAAGTCTACACATTCCAAAAGTACAGAGAAATTAAAGCCAGAGTGCATAGAGGAAACTGTCAGCATGTCGTAGCCCTTCATGATTCCAGATCAGATAGGCCATTGGGCTTAGAGGTTCTGGCAGCTATGCCATTATAGGATGCTTGCTGTGGGCCTTTCTGTGATGAGGAATTTGGGTCACCTGCTAGAGAAAAGTGAAAAAGCAAAATTGGAATTTTGGTAGTTGTGTCATCTTTGAGAAACTGAAATTACAGGTTTGTGCTATATGAAACTGTACAGTCTGACATGCAACAATATAGACTCTAAGCATTTACTATAACATTTCTTTTGGCATCATGGAAATACTTGAAGCTTTTGGTAAAAGTAAACCCCCAATAATTCTGCACTGATACTTTCACAGTCCATAGCACAGTATTATTATGTGATATCTTCAAATTTAAAAGAAAGAAAATCAGGAAACATAGAAGTCCAGACCTAGTTAAATTATTCAAAAGTGAATGTGAAGTAGAAGCATTTTCAGACAAAGTGAAAATGCAAGAAGTTACCACTCTCAGGGCATCAGTGAGAGAATGACAAAAGCATTCCTTTGGAAGAGAATTGTACCTAGAAGGAAGGAATAGGAAAAAAATAAGGAGTGACAAGTTGTAAATATGAAATAAACATTGACTATGTACATTAAAAATAATAATTACCAGAGCGTAATAAACAAAGTGAAAATAAAATACTTGACAGCAATAATTCATGGATCACTATATAGGAGTTAAATCTTTTTAAGGTCCTTGTATTAAGTAACAGGAGAGTGATAGTGCTTAATTTTAGGCTTTGTGAATTTTTTTTAAAAAGGAAACATTTTGGAGTAATTAATGAAATAATGGGAATATAATATATAATATAAAAAACGTGAAAAGGAACTTAAAAATTTGACCTAATAAAAGGCAGGAAAGGGGAAAAATAGGGAGAAAATCAGGCATAAATAGTTCACATATTAATCAGTTGCAAAAAAAGTAAATAGATCATCGATAGCTGTTAAAATTAGTTTCTCAAAAAAAAAAGTAGGTTAGGATACTGATGGAAAAAATTTACCTATTGTCGATGCCACTAGTTGAAGCTAGTTAATGGATAAATAAAAATTAAATTATATTATTCTCCTTAAGTTTGTATGTGTTTGAAATTTCCCAAAAACATAATGAAAAAAATTAAAATTTTCCCATTATAATTTTTTGCCATAAACTTGTAAACTTAAAAAAACAACACAATAAATAGGTTGGCTTTTAAAAACTCCTGTTATATTTTTTTAGTGTCACCTCCAGAAGGCACTTTACAGGTTATAAGTAAAGAGAAAGAAGAAATACTAACTAAAGTTGTAGAAAATTATTTTCTGACAAAATGATTATAAGTATTTTTTAAAAAGTTTTAATATAGTTACTACTTAATGAGTAACAATAAATTAATAGGAAAATTTTATTAATGAAATTACCTCATAGCGATGCCTTTACTTGGAAAATAAAATTATTAAAGACATGAAAAAAGCCTTGGTCTGTATTTTTACGATCAAAACAATCTAACAATAACAGTTCATTTATTATTTTCTCCACCTTCATGGGCACTTGAATGAATATTTACTGAGCCTGTGGAAGGGAGAAACATATCTGAAGATATCTAACTTCAAATAATGGTTATAGGTGGCAGGTTTCTTTAAGTATTTAGAGGACATTATTTTGGTAGAGGCATTAGAGGGATCAGAGGTGAAAATGGAGGAGGCAGAGTGTCACTTTGCTGATGTTTATGGTTTTTGTTATTTGGAGACTCTACTGGAGTGAGATACAAATTGACATGCTGCCTAATAGCTGTACAGTAAGACAAACCTGGGCTTGTATTCTCCTTGGACATATTACTAAACCTCACTAACCCATAATTTTCTCCTCTGTAAAATGGGGATAATGTATCTGCTTTACAGAGTTAATGTGGGAACTGAATAAAAAGACAAGGTGTTTAGCAGAGTATAATATTAAAACTCCAATATTGTATAGGACAAAAAGAAGCTAAGAAGGTAGAGATGTGAGCATTGATCCAAGAGCTGGTAAAATTATAATAATAAGTTTTTGTTTTTGTTCTTGTTAATGTTTCATTTAAACTGTTTAAGGGACAATTATTTTTACTCTGAGTCCTTGGTAGTAATAATTTTTTAAAATATGAATTTCTAAGAGTAGATAATTGGCTAAGTAAGTTATGACATAAAAACACAGTGGGATAATTTACAACTTCTTTTTGTTATTAGTTTAAATATACAGTACGTTGGTTAGACATTTATATAGTTTATAAAACGATCTCCCTAATTGCTCCTTCTCTCCTCTAGTTTTCCAACTAGCGAATATATTAATGCTGACTATATTCCTTATGTGAGCTCCCCATCCCTGTGACCATCTATCAACTACTAATTTGTACTTCTTTAACCCTTCACCCTGTTCTCCCAGCCCCCAACTTCCCTCTCCTCTATCCATCACCAAATTGTCCTCTATATTTGTGAGTCTGTTTTTGATTAGTTTGTTCTTTTTGTTCCTTAGATTCTACATATAAGCGAAATCATATGGTATTTATCTTTCTTTGTCTGACTTATTTCACTCAGTTTAATAACCTCTAAGTCTATCCATGTTGTTGCAAATAGTAGGATTTCATTTTTTAATGGCTGAGTAATATTCCTTTGTATATATGAACCATAATTTATTTATCCAATTTTCTGTTAATGGGCATTTAGGTTGCTTCCATACCTTGGCTATTGTAAATTGTGCTGCCATGAATATTGGTGTGCATAGATCTTTACGAATTATCGTTTTGGTTTTCTTTGGATAAATACCCAGAAGTGCAATTGCTGGGTCAAAAGGTAGATCCATTTTTAATTTTTTAGAAGCCTCTAGACTGTTTTCCATTGGCTATACCAATTTGCAATCCCACTAACAACGTATGAGGGTTTCCTTTTCTCTGCATCCTCACCTATACTTGTTGTTTTTAGATTTATTGATGATAGCCATTCTGACGAGTGTCAGAAAATATTTCATTGTGGTTTTAATTTGCATTTCTCTGATGATTAGTAACCTTGAGCATCTTTTCATATGTCTACTGGCCATCTCTATTTCCTCTTTGGGGAAATATCTGTTCAGGTCTTCTGCCCATTTTTAAATTGGATTTTTCTTTTATTGTTGAGTTGTATGAGTTCTTTATATATTTTGAATATTAACCACTCATCAGATGTATCATTAACAAATATATTCTCCCATTCAGTCAGTTGTTGATGGTTTCCTTTGCTGTACAAAAACTTTTTAGTTTGATGTAGTCCCATTTGTTTATCTTTTTCTCTTGTTTCTCTTGGCAGGGGAGATGTATCAAAAAATAAATTACTGTTAGCAATATCAGAGAGTTAACTGTTTTCTTCTAGCAGTTTTATGGTTTTGAGTCTGTTCTCGTATATGATGTAGGAAGGTGGTCCATATCTTTTTTTGCATGTATCTGCCCAATTTTCTCAACACCATTTATTGAAGAGACTGTCTTTACCCATTGTATATTCTTATCTCCCTTGTCATATATTAAGTGAGCATATAGATGTGGATTTATTTCTGGGCCTCTATTCTGTTCCATTGATCAATGCATCTGTTTTTATACCAGTGCCATGCTGTTTTGGTTACTGTAGACTTGTATAGTTTTATAGCAGATAGTGTGACACCTCCAACTTTGTTCTTTCTCAAGATTACTGTCACTATTTGGGGTCTTTCATGGTTCCATATACATTTTAGGATTATTTGTTCTATTTCTTTGAAAAATGCCATTAGTATTTTGATAGGGATT
>NW_011889041.1:1497211-1503829 GCF_000151845.1 Pteropus vampyrus
GGGTGGAATCTTTAGGGTTTTCTATACATAGTATCATGTCATCGGCAAATAAAAAGAGTTATACTTCTCCCTTTCCAATTTGTTTGCCTTTGATTTCTGTTTTTTGTCTTATTGCTGTGGCTAAGACTGCCAATACAATGTTGAAGAGGAGTGGTGAAAGGGGGCATCCTTGTCTTGTTCCTGATCTTAAGGAAAGTACTTTTAGCCTTTCCTCATTGAGTATGATGTTAGCCATACGTTTGTCATATATGGCCTTTATTATATTGAGGTATGTTCCCTCTATTCCTACTTTGCTGAGAGTTTTTATCATAAATGGATGCTGGATTTTGTCAAATGCTTGTTCTGCATCTATTGACATGATCATATGGTTTTTATCTTTCGATTTGTTAATGTGGTGTATCACATTAATTGATTTGTGTATATTATTTATACCAACCTTGCATCCCAGGAATAAATCCAACTTGATCAAAGTGTATGATATTTTTTATGTATTGCCGAATTCGGTTTGCTAATATTTTTTTGAGAATTTTTGCATCAATGCTCATAAGAGATATCAGCCTATCATTTTCTTTTTTTGTAATGTCTTTGGTTTTGGAATCAAGGTAATGGTGGCCTCATAAAAAGGAGTTAGGGAGCCTTCCCTCTTCTTGAATTTTTTGGAATAGTTTGAGAAGAATAGGTGATAATTCTTTGAATGTTTGGTAAAATTCACCTATGAAGCCATCTGGTCCAGGACTTTTGTTTTTTCAGAGTTTTTGATTCCTGATTCTATTTCATTGGTAGTAATCGGTTGGCTCAGGTTTTCTGTTTCTTCTTGACTCAGTCTTGGGTGAGTGTATGTTTCTAAGAATGTGTCCATTTCTTCCAGATTGTCCAATTTGTTGCACACAATTTCTCATAGTATTTTCTTATGATCCACTGTATTGCTGTGGAGTCCATCGTTACTTCTCCTCTTTCATTTCTGATTTTATTTATTTGAGTCTTCTCTCTTTTTTCCCTGATGAGTCTGGATAAGTGTCTGCCGATTTTTTTTTATCCTTTCAAAGAACCAGCTCTTGGTTTCTTAATCTTTCATATTTTTATAGACTCTATTTCATTTATATCCACTCTGATCTTCCTTCCTTCTATTCACTTTGGGCTTTGTTTTCTGTTCGTTTTCTAGTTCTTTTAAGTGTAAGGTTAGATTATTTGAGCTTTTTTTTGTTTCTTGAGGTAGGCCTATATTGCTATGAATTTCCCTCTTAGGACTGCTTTCATGTGTTCCATAGATTTTGAGTCATTGTGTTTTCATATTCATTTGTCTCTAGATATCTTTTGATTTCTTCTTTGATCTCATTAATAACCCATTAATTGTTTAGTAGCATGTTATTTAGCCTCCATGTGTTTGTGTATTTTCTATTTTTTTTCTTGTAGTTGATTTCTAGTTTTATACCATTGTGATCAGAGAAGATGGTTGATATGATTTCAATCTTCTTAAATTTATTGAGACTTGATTTGTGTACTAACATGTGCTCTATCCTAGAAAATGTTCCACGTGCACTTGAGAAGAATGTATATCTTGCTACTTTGGGGTAAAAATGCTCTGAAAATATCTATTAAACCCATCTGGTCTAGTGTGTCTTTTAGGCCCATTGTTTCCTTGTTGAGTCTTTGCCTGGAATATCTGTCCATGGATGTCAATGGAGTGTTAAAGTCTCCTACAATGAGTATATTACTATTGATCTCTCCTTTTATGTCAGTCATTAATTGCTTTATGTATGTAGGTGCTCCTATGTTGGTTGCATATATGTTTATTAGGGTTATATCCTCTTGATTTATTGATTCCTTTATCATTATGTAATGCCCTTTTTTGTCTCTTTTTATAGCCTTTGTTTTAAAGTCTATTTTATCTGACGTAATTATTGCTACCCTGGCTTTTTTTTTTCACTTCCGTGAAATATCTTTTTCCATCCCTTTATTTTCAGTCTGTGAGTGTCCTTTGATCTGAAGTGGGTCTCTTGTAGATAGCAGATGCATGGGTCTTGTTTTCTTATCCATTTGGTTACTGTATGTCTTTTTATTGGAGCATTTAATCTGTTTACATTTAAAGTGATTACTGATAGGTACATTGTTACTGCTATTTTATTTGTTATTTCTATTTACTGCTATTTTATTTGTTATTTCTATTTACTGCTATTTTATTTGTTATTTCTATTTTCTTTTTTACTCCTTCTCTTTTTACAGAAGACCCTTTAACATTTCTTATAATACTGGCTTACTGGTGATGAATTCCTTAAGCTTTTTCCTGTCTGGGAAGCTTTTTATCTCACCTTCCATTTTTTGTTTGTTTGTTTGTTTTTGTTTTTTTTTAGGCAAAGCAACATTTGGTTGATCTCACAGATTGCAAGGACCTTGTCAGTTTACAATCCCTTTTTTAAAAATTTTTTATGCCTACAGTACCTGGTCTTCCTTGGTGGTCTCCCATCCAAGTACTAACCAGGCCCGACCCTGCTTAGCTTCTGAGATCAGACGGGATTGGGCTTGTTCAGGGTAGCATGGCTGTAGACTCACTTTCCATTTTAATCGAAAGCCTTGCTGGGTAAAGTATTCATGGTTGTAGATTCTTGTTTTTCATAACTTTGAATATTTCTTGCCATTTCTGTCTGGCCTGCAAAGCTTCCATTGAAAAATCATCAGGCATTCTCATGAGGATACCCTTATAAGTAACTAGCTTCCTTTTTCTTGCTGCTTTTAAGATTCTTTCTTTGTCTATGACCTTTGGCATTTTAATTATGATGTGTTTTGATATAGGTCTGTTTGAATTCCTCTTGTTTAAGATTCTTTATGCTTCCTGAACTTGTATGTCTAATTCCTTTTCCAGGTTAAGAAAGTTTTCTGTCATTATTTCTTCAAATAGATTCTCAATCCCTTGCTCTCGCTCTTCTTCTTCAGGTACTACTATGACCCAGATGTTTTTACACTTCATGTTGTCCCAGAAGTCTCTTAAACTATCCTCATTTTTTAAAATTCTTTTTTCTTTTTGTGGTTTTGATTGGGTGTATTCTACCTTGTCTTCCAATTCATTGATTTGATCTTCTGCTTCGTTCAATCTACTGTTGAATCCTTCTAGTGTATTCTTCATTTCAGTTATTGTATTCCTCATTTCTGTCTGGTTCTTTTTTATGGTTTCTATATCCTTTTTTATGCTTACTATCTTTCTGTTGAGATTCTCATTGTGTTCATCCATTCTCTCCATAAGTTCATTGAGCATCCTTATAACTATTATTTTGAACTCTGTCTCTGGTAGGTTGTTTGCCTTTATTTCATTTAGCTTATATTCTGGAGTTTTCTCCTGTTGTTTCATTTGTGGCATGTTTCTCTCTTTTATTAGTCTCTCTGTGTTCATTTCTATGTGTCAAGAATATTTGTTTCCTCTCTCAGCCTTGGCCAGATGGCCTAATGTGGAAGGTGTCCTGTGTGGTCCAGTGGTGCACTCTCCCTGATCCTTTATGTCGGGGGCTCTGGATGTGATCTTTGCGTGGGTTGTGTGTGATCTTCTATGGTCTCCAAGTCTTAATTGTTGTTAGTAGATTGATGGATGGGATTAACGCACAGGCTAATTGTGGGAATTGGCTGCACTCACAGGGTAAGAGTTGCTGTGTGGGGGTTGATCCCACCAAGTGAGATTTGCTCTAGCAGGCTTGTGTATTCGTTGCAACCACCCTTTTTGTGTACTGCTAATGGGGCTAATCAAGAGTTGCTCTGTTGTGGTCTGGTGCCAGCCTCCAGATGCATTGGTTTTGTGGACTCTTGGGAAGGGCTCTCCAGAAGAGCAAGATCAGCCACTGCTTTTGATTGTTCAGGGCTAACCGCTGGAACTACAAAGTGATCCACAGATGGTTGTTGCCTATGCTAGATCTATAGGTAAGTGGAAGAAACAATGCCGTAGGCAGTGGTCCAGTTATTCCCTGTCCCTGACCTAGGGCAGTTTAGCAGAGGGACCAGTGTTCTTCCAGGTCTGACACTGTCAGTTTCCCGTAAATTGAAACTGGAAGATTTTCTGTCAGTTTCCCGTAAATTGAAACTGGAAGATTTTCTGGGTGATATGCATGTCATACCTGCTCTGATGATACATTAATATTTTTTAATTTTTAATTTTATTTTTTATTAATGAATTCATACTTTATAGCTCTCACATATAACATACGTATTGATTTACAAAATAACAATATGACTAATATAAATAAGGGACAGTAATATTTGAATAAAAATAAAATTGAAAAAAATCAAACAAATGTAAAACCAACAAAAACATCTGCAAAAGAAGTCAAAAGAGATTATAAAACTTCTCTTCAAAGACTTCTTGAAGTGATGCTTAAAAGTAACTAGTCTGTGAGAAAAAGTGATTGTTAAGATTCATTTCTTACCGAATAATCACTTTGACCAAAACCTCATTTTATTCAACTATTTTCTTGTAAATTTCTTTCAACCCAATTGTATGTACTTTGAGTTAAAAAAAATAATAAAATAAAATTGTACTTCAGAGTTAAAAAAATAATAAAATAAAATTGTACTTCAGAGTTAAAAAAATAATAAAACAGAGCAGTCAAGAAATTTGTGTCATACAGCAAAATTAGAATGCATGCTTAATTACAAATCTTGAATGTTGTATTAATAAAAATGAGCCTTTTCCTAAAACAGTAGAAAGCACTGAAGGTTTTATTGGGCAGAAGAGTAATATCAGAAATATAATATTTAAACAAATCACTGTTGGCAGTGTAGTCAGTGAACTAGAAGGGACAGAGTTAATTGAGCTGAAAACCAGTATTGATGAACAGACTCATTTTGTGGTTTGTTTTTTATATGAGGACCTAGTCTCACATTTGGTTTAAGGCGACAGGACATTTTTCCTGGAAAAGTTGTTTTCAGACCAGAGGGCTTTCCCAGAGGTACTTACAGGATTCCTAGCATCATTACACATGGACAATGTCTGAGAAAGGTATTCTCTTTTTCATTTATCTTTTTCACACATTTGGATTATGTCTGTAGAGAGGGAGAAGGGATTTCACTTGTAAAACAAAAGACAGCTGCTGCTAAAAAACATTTGAAAAAACTGTATTTCTAATTGACCTGTAGTGTGCAGGTAGACCACCTGCAGTTCCATAATTTTATCATTTTTGTTTGAAGATTCTATTGTGAAACCTTTCATTCTGCTTAATGTCTAAAAGATATTGCAGGGCTGCAGCGTATTGTAGCATAGTTTCATTTTGGTTTAAGTCACTTTGATAATATCAGCTTAGAGGATAGAAATCCTCATTAGAAGCTTAATTAAGGAAAATATCTAGTCTCTTTATAATGCTTTGTTGTGAGGAAGGAAGAAAGATGCATTAAGACTTTCAGTTAAATGAACATAGATTGCCTGAAGCAGTGCTACTGTCAGTGTGGTCTCTAAGTCAGCAGAATGGACGTCTCTTGACAGCCCAGACCTCCTAAATCAGAACTTGCATGTTGACATGGTGCCCACATGATCACGTGCCCATTACAGTCTGATAAACACTACTCTAGAGAACACATGAGCACCTGAGTCCAGAGAGTAAGATTCATGGACATGCACTGAGCATATTGGTATTAATAGGAGAAACTACACTCATTGGTAGAAAATACTACTAAATATTTAATAAAACTTAGTGTTGGGGATCTGTATGCTTTCTTCCTTTTCTCTTTTCTCCCTCATCCCATTTGTTTTCTAATTGGTTAATTAGATTAAAAGATGATTCTATCAAAACCTTGTGTTTTCTCAGGCTATGTCTAATGTCAGTAACAAACTGGAAAGTCAATAAGATTATTTCTTTTCTAAATAATATAAAACTAGTTTTTGCTTAAAAAACAAAGAAACAACAATTGATTGAATAAGGTAGCATCACATGGAGATAGCCACCTTCTCTTTGTGGCTTCTCTTTTTTTTTGCTCAGTATTACTAGATGGATGGGATTTTATAGGTACTGTGTATACATGACAACCTAGGTGCAATTTTACTGTTACGTCACTTCCAGTCATTGCACACAGGCCAGTCCCCTCAAGACTATATATCAGATTTATTAGTAACTTATTTTTAATTTATACCCTGTATTTTCTTTTATTTTACATGCTGAGTTTTTGTTTTTGTTTTGTTTTTGTTTTTTGTTTTTGTGTGTGTGTGTGAGATTCTAAAGTTTGTGTTACGGACCTTCCCTGTCCCTCCTCGTAAATTCAAAAGTCTTTGCAGCTATATCTCTATTTTTAATTCAGATAAGAAATAACAATAAAGGGTTTGGAAGAGAAAGGCAAAGATAGACCTGGAATGATCTTTCCAGAAAAGTGTTTTGGATGGTGCCAAGTATTTACATCCCACTTAAAATGTTTCCTCAGACATAGCTCTGATTTTTCAAAATACCAGCCATCTATGAACCAATGAGTGGTTAATAGTTCTTCACATGCGGTAGCTTTCTGGCTATTGATGCATCCTGTAGGTTTTTTTTTTTTTTTTTTTTTTTTTTTTTAGTATAGTATTATGGAAGGACTTTGATGATTGGGGTAAGTCTATGAATCTAGCTTGAACAAGGATACATTATCACTAAGTGCCTGGGAGTGAATTATTAT
>NW_011889041.1:1504994-1542620 GCF_000151845.1 Pteropus vampyrus
GGGCCATGGAGAAGGGGTGAGGAAAAGGGAGAAATTTAGGCTACACTGTTCCTATCAACACTTTCTCGGTGCAAGGCTATTTAATGAATTTAGCCTTCACAGATTTTTAGTAGTGTTGAAATTTTGGAAGGCATGTGTTTGAATATTCACACTGTTTTGCTATGCTGTTTCTGGTAAAAGGGTGGAGAAGAGAATTGAAGGGACATTTGCTACACCTCTCTCTATCACCAGTATGTCGCAGTAGCTGAAATGGAGTACCTTGTTTTTTCTTTATCTTTGCTTGTTTTTATGTTGTACATTAACAGAGCACAAGAATATCTGTTTCTCTGATGTGCAGAATTGTACTCTGATGGCCATTAAAAGTTTGGAAATGAGTGGTGTTTGGTATTAACCAGCTGTGGCCTTGAGTGATGAAATTCTAAAAATATGTAGTGAGCCTTCTCAAAAAGCATATGCCTTAAATATGTAGAAGTAATCAAACACACAAGACTGACCTTTAGGTGAAATTGGCTGTAGGTGGTATAAGCATTCAGTTCTTGATTCCAAGGACTGTATTTTAGGAGCTGGAGACTTTGATATGTAAATGAGAATGTTTGCATTACAAACAAATCTAAAATGAGCAATATAATAAAAACATTCCTATTTTATTTTACATTCATATATAATAAAAATTTGCACACACATACACAAGAATGACATGATCTTGTTATAATGATTTGAGTCTTAAGGATTTCGAAAACGGTAATGCATGACTGACGAGAGAGCCAGTGACCATTGCCATGTATGTTTCCTGCCTAAATTCATTTACTACTGTTATTTTATATTATTGCTCTTTCAAATGCCTTTGGAGCCTAGGATTCCAAGAATCACAATAAGATATATAGTGATTACAGTCTTTTAAGAAAATCTTTGATATTTATAATTTATTCCAAGAACGAAAAACTTTTTATTGTTACAGGCAGTGTTAGTATCGTTATAATCAAAAAGAAGAATAAAAATTTGCATATTTGCATGTAAGATAAAAATTTGCATATTTCCCTAGCCTTTTTTCTTTTGCCTGCGTACAAACATAAAATTTACACTCGAAACTCACTATAAATAATTTTCAGTACATCCTGTACTAATTACAGCAATTAGAGTCTGTCTTATGCCTGTATTTACATGAGACTTTAATTTAAATACTTGAATCAAAAATATTTAGCATACTATCAGATGATGCAAGAAAAAATACTTTTTAGGCACAAGTAAATGTTTCTGTTTCCTTCTTGCAGGATGTATTGACCTTACTGTATTTTTGTCTTTTGTGAAGTTGTTTTAATAATACTTTCAAATATTAACTCATGGATTTCTTCTTTTTTTCCACTTCCAAAAAAATATGGAGTCAGTATGTCAACTGAGCAGATATCAGATCTAAATTTCTCTTGTCGCAATTAAAGCCTGTCTCCTTTTCCTCTTGGTTGGCTGCAAAAAGCAACCAGCTGTTGAACATCATCCCTTTGCAATAGTAAGTCCCTCCTTAACTTTCTCTTTTTCCATTCATTTAAAAACCCCAAGCCCTAAAGTTTTCCTCATAGGTCCTGTTATCCTTGCTAAAATTGTTGGATGTAATCTTGTAGTCCCATTACCACTGCCCCAAATATGTGGAGCCATTGGGAACAGTAGTCTCCAAAAGACCACACTTTCTCAATAAAAAGTTATGATTGCCTAGCATTTCGGATAAGTATGATAACAGAGTAAAGGTAAAAGTACAGATTCTGTATGACTCTTCAGTTGTTTTTCATGATTTAGTAATTTTGTATTGCATATTTAAATTAGTTATTACTTTCTCCGACATAAATGAAATAATTTTTCAAATCATTCTATTTTAAATTAGGTATCTCATATGTAAGTAGAAGTCAACAGAATCATAAGACTGTCTTGCTTTTCTTTTATATAACATGACAATATAACCTACTGATTCACTAAAGTTCATGTAGGAGTCAGGATATGTAAAAATAATGGCATCTAGAGAATAATTTGATAATATGACATATACCTATATCATTTTCATCAACAAACATTGCAAAATGCTAGCAACTTCTGTACTAATCTTTCTTCCCTTCTTATTCTCAAACTTCTGGATCTCTTATTCTATTTTTGTCATAGATGTTAAAATATATACAGATATATAATTATCTATATAAAAATATACAGTTTATATACATATATGTATGTGTATGTGTGTATGTATCTATATATATATGTAAAAGAGTAGTTAAGACATAGGTTTTGAGTATAACCATTGATATTTATTATCTCTCTGATTCATGTGAGAGTTCTGAATATTTTTAAACCTCAATTTATCTATAAAATGGCAAAACCAAATTTAACCATAATATCACAGGGTGGCTGTGAGAATTAAGTGGGATGATACATTTGAAATGCTTTGTAAAATACCTAATATATAATGTATATATAATAAATATTACTAGCACTGTAGTTATAATATATTTATTATCATCATCCCTTGAGTGACATTATCACCCAAATAGATAGCTGTGTTACACATTATTCATCTAATTTGTAGCATATTGTTAACCTGAGTAATATTTTAACAGGACTGCTTTCCAATCCTATCTCTCTCTCTCTTTTTTAATTTGCTTGTGTTATTTTGATTGTTTTATTTGCTTGTTTAAATCTGTTAATGGTTATTCACTGTCTTCCCAAAAGCTAGCTATTTATTTGCACTTGTGCAGGTTTACAACTTTATTTTTGGCTCGATTTAACATTTTTTGGTTAGATTGCATTATGTATCTTTTTGTGAGTAAATTTTTTTCAAGTTTGATATTTGTCAAAAATAGGGAGAGGACAGTCACTTTATAAAACATATAATACAGGCTCAATGAAGCTCATAGTCAGAGGCTGGCAAGATCGAATATGGCTCTCCCAATGTGTCTACTTTGTTCTAGACAATACGCTTAGTCTGAATATACGTGGAATCCCCACAAGAGAGGTCCCCAGTTTCCTGCCTCCTTTGGTAGTTATACAGGAATTGTGAGGAGGCAGATCCTCACCCAACAGAGCTGGAAAACTCCGGACTTTCAAAGTGACTTTAAAATTTTGCTGGCATGAGAAACACTTTATATTTGGACAATGACTCTCTGGAAAGTTCGCATATTAATATTTATATCAGCTAAGGGCCTCGAAGCCTACCCTGTTAAGCCATCTTTTTTTCGATCTTCTGAGGAAGAGCTATTTGATTCAGCCAGTGGCTAAACTGAGTTTTCAGTAATGATTGCCACTTGGGAAAATGGGATCTTTTAGTCATGCAGAACTCAAAAAAAAAAATCTAACATTAGTGTGCCTAAATGTTTTCCATGCTAATGTGTAATATACACTTAAAATCAAATAGTTCTTATAGCTAAATCAGTCAGTTTACTTTTAGCATGCAAAAGTACTAATTATTAATAACAAAAAATAGAAATTCAGGTGGAATATAGGGTCTTATAAAGCGTAGGATCTATAAAGAGTAAGACTATTAAAATCTATCCAATTACATATAATGGAAATTTTTAGGTGAGGTATACACATGTTCAATAGTACTTCTCATGTCCAAGGCTTATGTTTAGTAACAAGACACAGGTGAAAGTCAATTGTAAAACATCTACTTCCCAACTTGCCTTTGTTGTTCTTTGCCATTATTGCATACCCTTGATCTCTGAAAGAAACTGTTTTATTTTATTTTGTGAAGAATAATGTATCTGAGCTCTTTAGTAAAAAAATGGCAAGTTATGTTTAAGGAAAGAGAAAGTGTTTCATTTGATTAAAATAGGAGGCTTATTAAGGAGGGCAATGGCAGAGGTTAAAAAGGTAGATTAGGTATAAACGGTGAAAAATCAGGAATGCCAAAACAAAGAATTAAGTTTACTCTGTAAGAATTTGAGTATATTAAATCTCTTTTTATTTTATAAAACTCAAATTCATAAAATTGATTTATGTTTATTCTAGAAAAACATGGAAGACAAAAATGTATGCAGAATAAATTTTATGGAATCAGACATTTAAAAAAATAGTGCATATATTGGTTTATTTCTCTTTACTCTCTTTTCTATAAATGTATTTTTAAGCATAATTGGGATCATATGGATTTTTTTTTAACAATCAAGATTAGTTATTTATATTTTAAAAGGTAATACATTTTCAAGGTTTAAAAAAAAAATACAAAAGGGTTTACACGGAAAAGCTCCCTCTCAATTCTGTCACTCAGCACCTCGTTCTGTCCCTCAAAGTAATTGGTATTATCAGTATATGCACCCGCCCTGGCTAACCAACAGTATAGGCACACACAAACACACATTCACACAAACGCATGCTCCAATATGCTACCACATGTTGCACTTTCTTTGCACCATATCTTTTTCGACGAACGATGTATCGTAATGATCATTCCATATCAATATAGAGAGAGCTGCTTCATTTATCTAATGTTCACATGGAATTTTATTATGTGAATATATTGTAATTATATAAGAAATACCTTGTTGATGGACTGTATTCACCAGAAAAAGATGGATATTACTTTAGTAACAACAAAAATCTTTAAGTCTCAGTTGTTTATATAATTAAAGTTTATTTTTCCATTTATGCTCCTTGTCTAGAGTTTGTTATATGGGTATCTGATTCTATATATTCATTTCTCAAAGGATAGAGTCAAAAGACTTCACTATTTAAATATGAGTAAATGAAAAATCTCAAGGTTAAGTTCTTATATATCTTTGCTGGGATTTTTTGATTACTAGTTCTGTGTATTATTAAGAAAGGAGCGTTTAAGTCTTCAACTAGAAATTAAAATCTTTAATTCTTTCAGTTCTGTCAGTTTTTGCTTTGTGCTTACATTAATTTTCTATTGCTACATAACAAATTACCGAACTTAGTGGCTTAAATCAACTTCCATTTTTTATGGCATAGTCCAGTGGGTTAGAAGTCCAGGAGGGTTCTACTTGGTTCAAAAGAGAAGAGAACCATTGTAAATTAACTACAGGTTTGTTGATACTTTGAATTCTGATGCACATCCTCTACCCACTTGTTGTTATCTACTTTTCAGAGTCCTCAAAATGTGTCAGTTTCAATGTGCCCAGGTTTTGTAGTTGTGCTGAGTGAGAGAGACAGGGTAGTATGTTTAGTCCCATCCTATCTAGAACCAGAACCCCTAACTTGGAGTTTTTAAACATAAGCCATAGAAGCTGACTCTGGCCGATGAAAAAGAAAACCTTTTGTTCTTCTAAAGGTTATTGAATAATTTATGGAATCATTGGTAGTGTTGAAGAATAAGGCTAGAGGCCATGCTTCAGGAGCAATGCTGCTGATCCTGTCACAGAACCTGCCTGATCAGGGAACAGTTGCCATAACCACAAGAGTTGGCACTTATCAGAAACTCAGATTTTCTACAACTGCTACCGCTGTCAGTAGGAAGTCAGTCTCCAAAACCAGAACTAAAACCAGCATTTATACCTTTTGGCTCAAGCTGCTCACTTCTACATCTGAGTCTCTCATAGGTGAATCTAATTTATGAAAATTGTCACATGCCTATATGTACTAATCAATCAAATGCCAATATTTTTAACCCTGAGGCTGTAGAAGTGAGTTCTGTGGGTTCAACCTCATGAAGGGAAACCCCTTAAGCATTGCCAGGGTATCAAAAGGTGCTGGACCACCAAGAGATGTGACAGATGTCTATTGCATTTAGAGTTCATTATATAAGACAAAAGAAAATTTGGTCCTGCTTTATTTACAAATAATGTGTAATTGATTATGCTAGTAAAAGTACTGATTTGTTTTATACATCTAGAAGTTTTAATGAAATTAACTGGTATTTTTAAGAGATTTTATTGTGGTATTGAACATAGGTAGATAAAGAAAACATTAAATATAAGTATTGGTGCTGCATTGGGCATGGAATTCTTAATGACATATGTTTCCTTTTTAGGATTGTGCTATAAAAACAAACAAACAACAAAACAAACTGAATTCATGCTTTCTAAAGTATTTATGTCTTAACATGTAGTGGTTAAGAATAGTCTAGACTACAAATTGAAAAAGCCTGCATTGTACCTTCTCCTGTTACTAGCTGGGTAAACTTGGGGAACTTACTTAGCTTCTCTGCAATCGTGCACTGTATCTGTAAAATGAGGGAGATAATATCAGTTCCAAGCTTATAGAATTACTGAGAGAATTAAACAAGGTAAATGTAAAACCTGTACATAGTAAATGCTCAGTAAATTTTAGTTATGCTTAGTATTATTGTTTTTTCTTTAATATATTAGTAGAATGTATTCATTTTACTTTCTAAGATATTCAAAAATATCTTCAGTGTTGAATAATATGAATACTGCCTGTTTACAACTAGTGAATAGTTTCTTATTTATGATGCACTCTTAGTAATAATTAGTAAACGGATTCTAAATGTTAAATATGTTCACCTTTTTATATGTGGTGAACATGTTTAAGAATCTGGAATATCTCTTCTGGAAACCCATTTATGCTTATCTTCAAACACAAATCACAGTGCTCTTCAAAGTTAAGGAGGCAGGGCAAAGGTCAATGGAAACTCAGCTCATAATTTTTATAACCTATTCTGTGTAAGCACATAATGTACAGAAGTCCAAACTTTTGCAAAAAAAAATTGTAAATGTGGTTTGGCTTTCATACATAATATTATAAAAGAGACTCGATCGCAATATCTTTTGGTGCTCTCCTTCATGTTTGCTTGAGGGGTGTTCCGTGCAGTTTCGGCAAATTATGTTTCCAAAAATTTTGAAATATTTAACTGGTGCAGCTTTCTAAACTGGCCGCTACCCTTGCAGTAGGATTTGTTTCCTTTCGATATAAATCAAGCTTTTAAAATGATAGCTCAGAGAAAATAATTTGACTTTTATTGCTTTGGAAAGAATATCCGTGTGAGTCCTTCATGCTCCATTAGTTAGAAAATATTAAAGTAAAATGAATGAGTCCTGCTATGAATCTATGATAATTTGTGGCCTGGTCTCCCATAATAAAAAAATAAAAACTCTAATCTTTACAAGGCTTTAACATGTAATATTAGATGTAATAACATGTAGGTTTTTTTTCTTTCTTTCACATGGCGAAGAGTAAGAAACGAGAATGTAACTGCTTTTCTTATGGTCTTAGGAAAAGTACCTACCCTGACTAACTCAGAAACTTTGCAAAGTACAACTGATTTCTGATACTTTGAGTGGGTAAAAATGTGGTTTTCCATGAAGAGGGTTAACTTATTACTGAGTACCCTGTGGGTTAATTCTTGAAATGAGATCCTATTTCTGGCATGTTGTACAGTTTCAGTTAATGCTGTTTTTAGGCCCTATTTGTAAAAATTATTTGCATGGCTAGGTCATGTTGGTTCCATTACTTTTTAGCATACAACTGGGACTGCAGAGTCTCTGCTTGATTCAGAACCAAAAAAGAGAGTTTATAAAAGTACATTCCTGTAGAGGGAAAGCTTGTGAGCAGAAAGTTATGAGCATAGGGATTCTTTTCCTCTGCCTTTTCTATGTTTCTTATTTCATTCTCAGAAGCTTATGTTCTAGTCAAGGGAGCAGTAGTTTCTTGTAACGTTATTGTAAAGGAGTATGTGGCCCTTTCTGTAGGTTTCAGTTGTGTAACTAATAATTTACCAATTTGTCCAATTTCAAAGTAGGCATATAATATTATTTTGTCTGTAAAATAAAATTTAACTTAGAGCTCAAGAAAATAAACATGTCAATGAATTGTTCCATCTATTTACCTTGAAAAATTTTTAGAATAGGATATATTGAGGACTTTTAACAATGATTTAAATAATTTCCTAATGTAACTCGTTCAGTTAACGTGAAGATCTTTTGCGCCACAGCCTAGATTTGAGACAGATGACTTTTCAGTAATGTTTTAATTCCAGTTAAAAGCCCAAGAGGATTTCCAAACAAGAATAAAAGGAAAAGTTTGGAGCGGTCCTTGGATGAGGAAGCAACTTCTACAGCTGCAGTATTGCCGCACGGGGGAAAAAGGCAGATAATGTGCTAGTGAAATTATCAAGAGGGGGGCACCACTTGTTTCAGCATTGGAATTTCCTCTTAAATCTTATATTCCCCAGTCAACTGTAATCTGACTTAGATTTCCCTGTCCAAAACAAAAAGAAACAGTCTAATTAAGAAAATGTGTGTACTTAAAAATTATCTGGTGGTACTCTGACAAATGAAAACTTATAAATGATGCGGCTAGAGACCGTATTCTTACTTTACAGTCACATTCTTACTTGGAATAAATTACACTACCTGAGTTGATTATCCATCATGTTCTTTAAATTCTACTTAAAAAAGATACTAGTCTCCTTCTAAAAACCAAACTAAAAGCATACAAAAGATTGCCCATGAAGGGAAAATTAAGAATTTCCTGTGTGATTGAGATATATGTCTATCTTCTTAACATGAATACGTATGTAGTAGGCAGCTTCTAAGTGGTCCCCGTGATTCTCATTTTCTTGTATTCACACTTTTGTGTAATTCTCTCTCTTTGAGCTAACTCACTTCTAAAGAATTGTCTATGATAGAAGCAATAGGATGTCACTTCCAAGTTTAGCTTATAAAAAGACTATGGCTTTTTCTTGTTCTCTTGATCTCATGCTCTCTCTACCTGTACTTGCTTGCTCTGAGAGAGGATGGCTGCTCTGCATGCCATGTTGCGGTGTTGAGGTGTGTGGAGAGGCCATGTAACAAAGGACAGAGGGATGCCAACGACTATGTAAGTGAGTCTGGAAGTGGATAATTTAATCCCGATGAAGTTTTTAGGTGACTACAGCTCAGCTAACAGTTTGAATGTATGTCATGAGAGCCTTGAACCAGGGATATTTAGCTAAGCCTCATTCAGATTCCTGGCTCAACAAATAGTGAAATAAATGTTTATTATTTTAAGGCTCTAAGTTTGGGGATAATGTGGTACATGGCAATAGACAGCTAAATCAAAATTCTTAAGTTGATGGAAAATATATCATTTTGCTTTATAGACAGTTTAAATAGTGTATTCACTAATATACATATACATAATTATATTTAATAATTAACATGATATATAATTGTATCATTATTAAGATATTACATATGATTTATTTAGCTGTGTATATATTTGAAAAATAAGTTTCCTGATCCCCATTCTCCAGTGCCCTTTCCCAGAAGTTACCACTGTTACTCTTTCATGTTTCTAGAGATAGTCAATACATGTATAAGTAGGGATGGTTATACATCTTTAAAAAATATGTAGTAGCCATCCACATAACTACTGTATATGCTGCTTTTAAACTTATTGACATGTTTTGGAATCAAGTTATTAAGTGCCTTAATGTTTTCAATGGCTAAATGCCATAATTTATTCATCAGATTCCTAACTGATAAACACTTTGATTTATAGTATTTTGCCATCAAAACCAATGGAAAAAGGAACATCTTGTATCTATGACTATAGGATAACTTTTTAAAAATGAATTGCTGTGTCCAAAGATTTTTTGAATTTTTTATTTAGATAGATTTTGCCAGTTTTTCTCTATAAACTTTGTTCCAATTTATATTCCCCCAAACAATGTAAAACAGTACTTACTTCCCCACATTTTTATTAACATGGTTCTCAAACTTTTATATCCTTTTCAATCTCAAAGTCTAAATAAATAAACGGCCAGTTTTGGTCTTAATGTTCCTTAGGTTTAATGTTAATTAGAAGCAGAGTTGACCATTTCCCAAGATATTGAAAAGCCTTTTGTATTTTTTATGAACTGTATAGTCATACTCCTTGCCTATTTTTTATTGGCTTACTGATTTTTTCTTTATGATTTATAAAGGCATTTCATATATAATGAAATTTGCCTCTATTATATATGTTCAAAATTTTGGCCACAGTTTGACATCTATTTTTATATTTTATGGGCATACATACATAGACTATTGAGGGAACTGAGTTAGTCATCATAAATTGGTTAATGGAAGATAAGCTGTGCTTAAATCACTTAGCATCCATGGAGCACCACCTACAAAGTGTCAACAAAATGGATATATATATATGATGAGTAAGGATGAGTTGCTTTCCTTCGGTAATATCACTGTGTGAAGGCTTAGGAAAGACTTCATGCAAGTGCTATAGTTTAATGTTTTATTTTAAAGAACAGCCATAACAAAGACAAATATGGTCAACAGATAAAGTGTGAGGGGGAAGGAAGGCAACTGAAAACATATGTATAAATTTAAAAATAGAATCAGGTACATTAAATGAGAGAATTCAATTAACTGACTAATTGTTCAATTAAGTCCTGGAATTGGGGGAAGATCTAGCCTGAATGAAAACACTAAAGGATGCAATTGTTTTTGAAGTAGAAGTGCCCCTCTGTGCCCATTGAGCATCACAATACCCTATGAAAGTAGTGAATTAAGTGAATCACTAGTTCTGCAGCCCCCTGACATGTGTTCAGAGAGTGGTATTTCCAAAATGTAATGGAAGATTAGTAATTATTTGATCTTGAAGCTACATTTTAAACTGCAACTTGTAGGCGGAAATGCTTTGATAACTTTACATTTAAAAGATATTGTAGGATAATTTGCCTCAGCTGTATTGAGGACAGAAGTATCTGTAGCCCTATACAACATAAAGTGAGGAATTAAGATACATGTGTGTGGAACTTCAGTATAATTCACTGTTAAACAAGGAAATCAACATCTCAGAAAATGTGAAAAATTTAAATGTATAAGTAAACCAGTCAACAAAAAATTATACTTTATGTCTGCCTTTTGAAAAGAAAAAGGAAGAATATGATAGATATCTGAGAGGACCGGGAAAATTACCTACTTATTGCATTTTCTTCTCCCTTCAGTTAATTGATGACTACCAATTAAGCAATTACACTAGTTATTTTCTTTAGTATCCATTTAACATCTAAGACATATGTTTTTGATTCTATCTCTGAAGAGTGGATTTCCCTCTCCTCCTCAGAGAGGGAATGAAAGAATGAGAGAAAACAAACTTAGTTTTTCAGTCCTGAGAGTTAAGGGCTGTGTCATCATATAATTCTATTGTATTATTCATTTAACAAATAGTCATTTACTCTTACCTGCTCCAACTTTGTATTTTTTCTGCTGTATTCTCTTGCAAGAAATGACATCTCTGTCTACTCAATTCCATAAGCCAGAAGCCTAGCAGTAACCCTTGACATTGCTCTCTCTCACCACCCATGTGTGATAGATTATATCTCCAATTATCCCTTGCAATTGTCTACTCCTTATAACCCCTGGTATCTTTCAAGATCAAGCTACTACTAACTTATGCTATTCTGCTGATTCCATTGCATATCACATATACAGATATATAATATGCAATGAAATTATATATATCACCTTTTCTTTATCCATTCATCTCTTGATGGACACTTAGGTCATTTCCATGTCTTGTTTATTGCAAATAATTTTGCAATGAATATCAGAATGCAAGCATCTTGTCAAAATTCTGATTTCATTTCCTTCATATGTATATTCAGAAATGGGATTGCTGGATCATATATTTCTATTTTTAATTTTTTGAGAAAAATCCATACTTTTTTCCTTAATGGCTACACCGATTTACATTCTCACCAACAATATATAAAGATTCTCTCTTCTCCACACTCTTGCCAATACTCATTATCTTTTATGTTTAGGTAATAGTCATTTTAATGAGTATAAGGTGATACCTCGTGATTTTCATTTCTCTAATCATTAGCAATGTTGTGTACCACTTCATATACCTGTTGGCCATTTGTATTTTTATTTTTTTTGAAAAAATGTCTATTAAAGTCATTTGCCCATTTTTTAATCTGGTTATTTTGTTTTTCATTTTGATTTGTTTTGCTATTGAGTTGTTTAATTTCCTTGCATATTTTGGATACTAACTTCTTATCAGATATATGATTTGCAAATATTTTCTCCCATTCCACTGGTTGTCTCTTAACTCTGTTGATTGTTTCCTTTTCTGTGCAGAAACTTTTTACAGTGACACAACTCAGCTTGTCTTTTCCTTTTGTTGAATACTTCTGGGGCTTCCAAAAATCATTGCCCAGACTACTGTCAAGGAACTTCATTCCTATATATTTTCTGGTAGTTTTATCATTTCAAGTCTTACATTTAAGTCTTTGATTCATTTGGAGCTGATTTTTGTAAATGATATAGGGACCCAGTTTCATTCTTCTGCATGTGGATATTGTTTTCCTAGCACCATTTATTGAACAGATTGTCCTTTTGCCATTGTGTATTCTTGACAAACTTGTTGACTATACCTTGACTGTAAATGCATGGATTTGTTTATTTAAAGACTCTGTTTTGCTTAATTTATCTATATGCCTGTTTTTATGCCAGTATCATGGTATTTTGATTATTATAGCTTTGTAATATATTTTGAAATCAGGAAGTATATTGACTCTGGCTTTGTTCCTTTTGCACAAGATAGCTTTGGCTATTCGAGGTCCTCTGTGTTTCTATATAAATCTTAGGATTGTTTTTCTAATTCTATGAAAAATACTATTGGAATTTTGATAGAGATTGCATTGAATCTGTAGATCACTTTGGGTAGTATGGACATTTTAATAATATTAATTCTTTTAGTCTATGAACATGAGACATCTTCCCATTTTTTGTGTTCTTTAATTTCTTTCATCGATATTTTATAGTTTTCAGTGTGCAGATCTTTTACTTCCATGGTTAAACTTATTCCCAAGTCATCATCAACACTGAAAAGCTGTAAGCTTTTCCTGTAAGATCAGGAAAAGTCAAGAATGCCCACTCTCTTCCCCTGCTCTTCCCCTTTCATAGTTTTAGGTATTGTTTGGTATCTGGAAAAGATAGTTCAGTGCACAACCTTATGTTGTTGACATTCATTCTTTCTAGCTTGTACTGAAAGGTTTGACTTCAATCCTGCCATGCTCACCATTGGGAAACTAACCTCCTTCTCCCCACCATCAGGATTTTCCATGGCTTCTGGTAATTTCTGCTGAACTCAACATAATTATTTTGAGATATAAAAAATTCTCAAATGTTTCTTTACAGTTTGTCCCCAGGGGACTTGGAGTGTTGATACAGGTCTTTTTTGCATGAATAGATACAGTGGTGCCATGCTGGAGGTGGAACTTCTCTAGGAAGTCAGCTCTTCCTAAGGGGCTTTTTGAACTACATATTGATTTGCTGTGCTCTGGGTTCTCTTCAGCCTCATCTCGGTTCCTGTTGGTTGTACTTCAGTAGCTCTGCCTGTGATTGATATGGGCAACAGGGTACCTTCTTAGGACCTTCAACAAAGTTTATTCAATTTTGATTGACTTTAGCTATTTCACATGTCACACATTTTTTTGCAGTCCTGTTTTTTATGATCTAAATTCTACCTGTAAAGAAAGCCCTTTGAGATTTCCATTATTATTTGAAGACATGGTTTTTGCTAATAAGAGAAAACATTTCCTCTACAAGATCTGACACTTGAAAGTCCAACTCTTTTGGATTTCAAAAATGTTTCTACTCTAGACTTCATAAAATTTATTTTAAAATTCAGTTGGTTTCTTAAAATTCTTTGAGTTCCTTTGTTCGCTTTTGTCCTCAATTGATAAAGACCTTTAGCTTAGGGGCAGATATTGCTATAAAACAAAAAAGATGCAGGGGAGAAAAAGGGAGAAAAATATTTGATATTAGCTAATAGATTTATCTTGCCATAATAGAAACAAGCTGAATTCATGAACTTAAAAAAAAAAAAAAAAAAAAAGGCAGATTTGTTTTAAATACAGTGATGGAGAAGTAATGGTATGGAAAGAACTTTAGAAATCAAGTTGGATATGGATGTCATTTTTCTCCCTAGGAACATGGGTTTTCCTTCAAAGAGACTTGTTGGAAAAATGGAAATTTCATAATAAAGCCATCATTAGTTATAACAGTAAGTAAGAAATGTGCAAGTAGTTTCATTAGGTGAATTAACAATAACAGATTTGCATGCAGATAAGTGAAAGAAGCTATTTAAAGAGATATATGTGTAAAATCTGTCCTGAAATGTCACAATCTAAGGTCTACTCTTAATTTTTGTTCCCATAGCCATTTGTCCATGAATAGGTCCTTGTTTTAAGATAGTTATAAGATGTTTAGAAAGAAAGACAAAAGTGTTCTCTGCTTCCTCAAAGAGGTAGGCTTTGTAAAAAAGACTGATTTGAATACAACTTCTGCTGGCCGTGAGTCCATCAGCTATGTGAGTTCAGTTTCTGAGAGACACAAATGATGGCAGACAAACTGCAGAGCGTGGATATCCCTGACGAACCTTACTGTTTATAGAAACACCTGCAGATCCATTCAAGAATCCCTTATCACGAACACTGACACCCTTCTTCTATCTGGTGAAGAACGTTGTATTCTCTATTCTTGTAATAGCTTAGTCTCTTAAATTGTTTTTTTTTTTTAATTTTTTTCTGCATCATGAACTGAAGTGTCAATTTTGTATAAATCCTGGATTTTCAGTGTCAAGGCATTAAAGATTTAAAGTCAGCTGTTATCTACCTATGAATGCCTACCAGATTTCCACTGACTATTGATAATGATGTACTAATATTGACAATACTAAGGGCCTCTTTTCTAAAAGATATTTCATAAGAAATAGATGAAAGAAAGTCACCTACAAAAAATAAACATTCTGTTAGATAGAAGTGTAAGAAACCTGGCGAATCAGAAATTCATTCAGATTGACCCACAGTTTTATATTATCCATTGTCAACCAATTCATTAAGAAAAGCTGTATCTTTTCCTTGTTCTGATTAATATTTCTTCAGAAAATGATGGCAGAATGTGAAAGTAATTTTTTAATACAGTTTCAAAGGATTGTTAGTCATTATAACAAAGATATAATTCCAGATAACTTTTTTTTTCTAAAAAGCAATATTTTTTTATTTGGTGGTTTTTTAAGTAATGGAATTATGTATCTATACTATAATGGAGGAAATTATTCAAAGATGTGCAAAAATAAATTTAATTATCTCCTCTTACTTCCTAATCTCTACTCCAATCTATTTTCCTAAGGTAACCAACATTAACCAGAATATATCCAATTACTTCTTGTTGATCAGAAAAGCATACACATTATGAGTGTGTGACTAAATACATGTAGTTGACCTTATCAAATGAAAATAATAAGATCTTTAGCTACCTAATTTCTCTGCTATTCATGAATAGCAGAGAAATTGCAATTCGGGACAAGTAAATTATGGTGAACCATAAGCAAGTCCGAGGAAACAAAAGGAAGGTCAGCTTTTATTCAGTTTTAGAAGGAAATTAGGGAAGGCTGTGCTGATCGTTTATTGGCTGCAAGCAGTGAGCAGGTTGTCATTGCTGGTTCAGAAGGAAATCCTCTTTCTTTTTGCTAGGGTCTGCAAGCTGTGGTGAGTGATGCAAGAGCCCTCCCTTCATGGCTTCCTGACTCCATTTGACTTAGGTTTCTTTTGTTCACTTTCATAACATACATACACACACACACACACACACACACACACACACACACACACACGTATATATATAATACACACATATAAAGTGTTCTTATCATTTGTTATTATTCATAGATATTATCTTTAATATACCTATTGCTATGCCACTTGCTTTTCACTTAGTATATTGGTCTTCCCTGTATTTCAATAGGTTAATACAACTTTATTGTTCTGATGCTCTAATTTATTAATGTATATAAACAAACAAAAGTAATTATACATAAGTGATCATACTAAACATGCTACCTTTAAAAACGTATTCAGTCTTTTTCTTTATCGTTTCCCTTCTCTTTCCTTCTTCTTTCACAATAATTTAAAATATACACCACTATATAAATGCATATAGATTCTGTCACTGCATGTTACCAAAACCTTTTTTATTTTCTTTGACTTTATCTTGATTTTTTTTTTTTTTGGTTTGGTTTTTATCTTAGTATCTTACAAAAAGCTTTCATAAGTTGATATGGCTCTAATTTATTTTTAATAGCTTCATGACAACATGTGATATAAATCTTTTAACAACTCCTCTATTAACGAGAAATCATTTATTCTTAAGTTTTGTTTATAAGCAATGATATCATAGACATTTGTAAATATAGCATCATTTTAACTGTGCTTTAAAAAACACTTTTCTCTCTATGGCCATGCACGCTGAACAAGCCTGATCCTGTCTGATCTCAAAAGTTAAGCAGGGTTGGGCCTGTTTAGTACTTGGATAAGAGACCACCTAGGAAGATTAGGTACTGTAGGCATAAAAAACAAACAAATAAGGGATTGTAATCTGTCAAGGTCCTTGCAATCTGTGGGGTCAACCAAGGTTGCCTCGCCTAAAAAATAAATAAATTAATTAATTAAAAATAAATAAATAAACAAACACTTTTTGAATTTAATCATGGCTTTGGGTTAGAAATCTCATTAAACAGCCAAAAGGTAGACAAAGTTTGTTTTGTAGAAGTAAAATTTTAAAATATGTTATAAAGTAATATATACTATAAATAAATTATATGATATATTATAAAACATATAATTCTTATATAGCATATACATATGCGATGAAGGTTTAAAGAATAATATTGCATGTGCCTATCATGGTGATACAATCACCGTTGCACTTGAAAGCTCTTTTCTATCAATTCCCAGCTGTAGTACACTCTTTTCTTTCATTTACCTTCTTACAGTGACAGTGACAGATATAATCTTGAATGTGAAGTTTTTAACTTTTATTAATTAGTTTATGTATATCTTTAAATAGAACAAGATTTACGGCTTTCTATAAAATAGGACTGCGTAAACTATTCTCTTTCGTTATACATTACTTTTACAGAATTTATTCATTTTAATAGGCAAGTGTGTAGTTTATTAATTTTTATTTTTGGCATAGTGTTCTATTGAATAAAAGTATGATAAATTTACTCATTGTCCTATTGATTCACATTTACTTTTTTTTTGCTATTTGTATGTACCAAACAGCAAAGTTGCTAAAATATATGGTATGAGCATCTTCAACTTTGTGAGATATTACAAAATTTCTCCTTCTCTAGTTTCTCCTCCTCCTTTTTTCCCTTCTTCTCTTATTTTGTCATTGTATTCATTGTCTTTCTTTACTTGGTTTATACAACTGGTGAAGGAAAACAGGAAGAAAACAAAATAAGGAAATATATGATATTCTACAACCTCATTAAATTTGTGCTTCACAATTCCTTTAGTGTCTTAACCTTAACATTCCTAAAAATGAGTGTGGATTGATTTTATGGTGTTTATGTGTGGAGGGCAGTAGTCTTGAGTTTGAGTTCCATTCTGTAAATTCTTGCTACGTGCGCTTGCCTGGATATTAATCTCAATTTTCTTATCAACAAACTAGAAAAAAATAATTGTACCTACATTCTCCAGTAGAACTGTAGTTCCAGAAGGACCAGAAATATGTGTTTTGGTTTATTATTATATTTTATATACCTAGAAAAATGCTGTCATCTAGTGTATAATGAATAGTGACAAATGGAAAGATTTAAGCAACGTGCCTGGCACATAGTAAATGTTCATTAAATGTTTGCTAGTAAGTCAGGCCACTGCTGCTGCTGCTGCTGGTAGTAGTAGTAAAATGTTATCAGTAAAAGTTGTGGTGGTGATGCTAGTGCTAGTGATAGCTCCTTGTTATTACTAATCATAATAGCTAACATTTATTAAGATTGTACAATATGTCAGACATATGAATTATTTAATTTGCTCACTCAGTAATCCTTCACAATCAACATAATGATCATTTTATAGATAAAACTGAAGCAAAAGAAGTTAAGTAATTATTACTAATTAGATATTACAGAATGATTACATCTTAACTAAAAATTAGTCTGTTTATCTTTTATGTAAATATTATTATTTCACGATCTTTGCTTGGGATGCTAGGAAACAGATTTAAAATTGAAGCTTACTTTTAACAATATTTAGGACCATGTGTTATAAACTTAGCATTTATTATACTCCTGACTCCTGACTTTATTTCCCTGTTTCTATTTTCCATTTATCCTAATTCCCTAAACTATTTTATCTTTTTTACTGTATATATTTTTGAAAGTTACCAAGCTACCTAAAACAAAACGAGGTCAGGAGTACATCAAGGCAAATTTTTCCCTTGCACCATTTCCTATCTAGCATTTGTACAAGAACCCTGCAGATTAAGCAGATTTATCATTTATATTTTATAAATGAAAACGTCAAGAAAATGTGACTTTCACAAGATAATAAAGATTAAAAATGGGAAATCCAGGACTCAATTCAGATTAAGTATTTTTTTGTTTTTGTTTTTATTTTACTTTGTTGTTTTGTTTTAGATTTACTCTTCTGATATTAAACTGCCCTTTGTTTTGTAAGTAGCTTGCTTGGGAAGCCAAATATTGATCAACTATTTTTAATAGAGAAAAATCCCTGTTTCTAAATTGTTTTCTATTTCTAATTTTTAATATCATTTTGCCCTACTCTGTTTGTTTGGTCTACGCTCCTTACAAAAGAGTTGTAAAACTCTCAAGATTCCAATAGTGACGTAAATGTGTAAATCTTAAGCATTGAGTTCTAGAATCAAAATTATTTAGAGTGTGTTAAAGGTGAATTTTGTAATTTTACTGTTTGGCAGTAGTATGGATAAAACAAATTATGCTTTGCAAACTGAATTAAATTTAAGCCCCTCTGTATTCTTCCCTGTATGCCTTCTCACTGCCCTTTGCCCTGGACTCACAAAGCCACTGTCGTGCACACACACGTACACACATCAAATTGTAGAAGAAAGACGAGGGAGTCATATGTGTCATTTTGATGTTCATCTTGCACATTCATTATTCTAGAAAAAATACAAGAGGCTATACGATTAAATGTGGCCGCTATTCAGAGGGATATATGCTAGTTCTTTGGATGAAACATCTAAATGAGTATTAACAAGGATGTTCAGAGAAGAGAAGAAATTTCTTGAATATATATATTTAAAAGAGAATTTTCTGTTTTCTTAAAGTCAATTTTCACATGTGTTTTGTGAAAGAAGTAATTTTATTACACTTATGCAACTTTTGAGGGACAATTGAATCAGGGTTTTAAAAGTTTATATCACTACAAGGAGGGTCCTTGTATCATGCTTCACCCCAGGTGGGTCTGTCAGAAGTGAATGATACCAGGAACTCTCATTTTAGTCCACCTTCTTCTAGAGATCTTGTTTCCTTTTATTAAATTTGTTAAACAGTTCATCACTTTGGTCTCTAAAGATTTTTTTCTGTATTATTGTACAGATTTAAAAATGATACTATTTTGTCTGTAATTGTAATGAGAAAAATACATGGGGGACCTGGTGTGAATACAAAGCACCTCCTCTGTTTGAACTCTCCTGAGGCATATTATTCATATGTTAGTTTAACACATCCCCACAGGCAACAACTCATTGCTTAAAGTTAAGAAATATGAATCCTCACACTCAGCCATAAGCTATTTAGCTTACCAGCAATTGAATTTAAAAGATTTAGGTTGTGAGCCCAGCTGTAACATTGGAAACAAAGCATTTATAGTAATAATGACATGTGGAAATATGAGGGTGCTACCCCTGGCATAGCCAGGAAACTTAGACCCTTTGTTCTTAGTGAGAACATGTTACTGTACATTTTACTCATTATTCATATTAACTGTAAACCTCAAAGTTCCATTGATTTTCTGTCATCTCTATCTGAATGTTCATGTATATCCTATGTATAACAGAATATTGACAATAACCTCTTTTAAGTGCTTAAAATATTTAATTAATTTAAAGTATTTTGATCCTTCCTCAATTAAATTCCACTTTGAGATAGTCTCATTTTTATTCATATACGAACAGGTTGTGTGACATCCTGAATCATTACCGATTAGTTGTGGAAATGAAACAAGTCCCCTAGAAGTCAGTGCTATATTTAATCATGACATTTGTAGTTCCAATGTTTCAGAACAAGTCTTGTTCTTTCCAGGGGTTCAGTACACTGTTAAATGACTTCTGATTGCCTCCTATCAGACTAATGTCTTGGTCAAATGGTAAACAATGCTGTTAGACAATCTGGGTTACTACAGCAGCTTCTATGAGCAGTTCTCTTGGCCGTTACTAATTCTCTAGAACTTTAACTTGTAGTCTCTGGTCATCCGCCTTATATATGGCCATTTTGTGTGTTCAGCAATGGCCAGAGTCCAGAAAGCTAGGACAAAAAAAAAAATTCTTTCAGAGTTTCTACTCTAGCACTTGAGCTCCTTGTACCCGTCCTTGGCCTCATTACTCTAGCGATGTAGTAAAAACGAAATCCTGATGTAGGTGCCTGAGAAAGGATTCAGAATGATGCACTGTCTCCATAAACCTAAGCAAAAGTGAAAATCGACCCTCTGTAAGCATGACATCTAAATGACAACTAGCATACATTTTGGGGAAAAAAGTACGTAGTCTTCGTAACTTGATATGGTAATCAATTCAACCACAGAAAATTAAATAGAATACATATGAAATTTAGTTCCTTGTTGTCAGCTGGTATATTACACTAAAATGAAGGAAGATTTAATTCACCAAGGACTCTTGGCTAGGCTTCATAACCGGTCTTCATCATATCTAAATTTTGACAGTCTCTAGTTCTGCGATATTTCAGACTAAGTCATGGATTGGCTCTTTACCTGGTCAGTGTTTCTCTTAGCTGTATAATTATGCATAATTTAAAACTAGGTCTCTGTTGCCTGTTTAGCTTACTATTCGACATGGATAGAGAGATAAACTTTACTTGAAAAAATTCCATATATACTATAATTTTTTTTATTTTTGTTGTCATGGACATATGATTTTCTTCTGTAAGTTACAGTTGTTGAAAATGATGTAAAAACACATCTATTAGAATCAGATTATTTTGTCTTTCCAGACAACATAATTTTAAGTATTTTGTCTAGGTCACTTTATTTCCAGTTTGTAGGCACTTCTAACTCTCCCTTAGGGAGGTTTTGAATTTTTATATTCAGAGGTTTGTTTACTTGGAGACTCAGGATATCTGTGCCTTAACAGATAATAAACGGTCTCAGTTATTTTTAGAGTATTTAGAAATCCTCATCTTCAAACTGCCTTTATAGAATGTAATTTTTCACCTTCACATTAAGCAATGTTTGACTTTATTCACGAAAGACCCAATTACGTGGTCAGCAAGGGAAGTAAAACATATCCTAGGGACTAAAATTCTCCTCTGAGGAATCTTCCTTTTCCAGGATATGAATAATATACCACATATGGATGAGTAATTTACTCAGCATGCCATGAGGATTCTTGTTATTTCAAGCAAGTAAGGTTTTAGAATTTGGGAAAGGTATCAACAGATTGATTTACTTGGGAAAGAGATGTGATATGTTTACATTCATATTATGGGCATTCAACTTCAAGAATGTTGGAAAAAGGCATTTTAGTCGTTTTAGAAATGTCATTTATCACTTCTGGCTACATGAATTAAAATGTTCCAAGTCATTTCTCCAATTCCTCTTTGTCTTAAATTCCTGCTGGGTTCACAGTAGCAATCTTGAAGAAAGAGCGCCAAAGTTAAGTAGCAAAAGCTTACTCGGGAATTCCGAGGTTTCAGACGTATGGTTTCTCTTTTATCTCCCTTTTCCTTTCATTTCTTCTGTTACTCTTGCTGGATGTTTTAGCTGAGCAGATGTTTTAGCAAACATTCCACATACACACATGCACATGAACGTGCACACACACACATTTTCACTAAATGAATCTATCAATCTTGTTATCTGTCATCTGGGGCCTTGCTACTCCCAGCTATGGTTGACACTTTGAGTCATGTACACCGTATTGTATCACTTCTACTCACTTCTTTTCATTACACATTAACATGGCTTTCTATCTTTGATCATGAGGCTTTAGCATTATTTTCTACAAAAATTTCACCTTTTTTGTAGCTAAAAAATGATGGTAAAAGTATAGACAGAAATAAATTATAAATACTGTTCTTTAATAAGTGTCAGAGGGGTTGATAAGAAAAAGATCTGAGAATACATAATTGATTTGAGTGGAATATTTGCTAAAAGATGGGCTGAAGCAATTCTCAAAGTGAGTTGTATTGATAATTGCAAATTTATTCAAAAGATATTTTAAACACCTGAGGAAATTGGCTTGAAAACAAAACAATTTTTGACACTTTTATCTTTCCTTCCCTATACTGAGGCACCAAGTTATGGCAGTGATATAATTCCCATATCTTTTAGACTTGTACATTCCTCTTTCTTTCTCATTGCTCACAGTTTAATTAGTCAGAGCCTTCCAATGACTATTCTTTCTATAAAATTTTAATCTTTATAGTCTGGTCTGCTCACCAACATTGACTTACTCTTTCTAAAGCACCATTTGCTTGAATGACTTTATCTTGGATAACCAACAGTTCTTTCTTGATGACTGCTGTACCAAGATTTAATTTCTCACATTAACCTTCATGGGTGTCTTTTTAAATTCCTTCCTTCCTTCCTTCCTTCCTTCCTTCCTTCCTTCCTTCCTTCCTTCCTTCCTTTCCCCGCTCTCTCTTTTTCTTTCTTTTTGCATGATTTAGTTCTTTTATCATTTTCTGACCTATTTTTCTTTTTTTTTTCACAAATCTAACTTCTGCTTGCGTTAAGTTGGTTTCTTCATTGTTTTAAGAGTACACTATTCACATCAATCTTTATTTCTAAATTATGCAATTCACCTACTTGAAATTTTCTTTTTGCCTATTTTAACACCCTTCTTCTGAATGTACTCAACATATATCTATCTCCTCCATGAACAGTGAATGACTACATCTGCCCACATTGGCTTACCCCTTCTTTTGATTCCTGTAACTCTAGGGCACACTTGACCATATATTAGACCATAGGCATTCTCATATTTATATTAGTGGTTTTGACCTTTTCAAGATCACAAAAGCCCATGTAATTTTTCCATATAATTTGGTGAGGCATAAATTTGAATCATAGATGCCTTGAGGCTGGTGTGGGCTAGTGAGTCACTAGTGAGCAAACTGGCCAACACTTTAGTCCTCTGCTTTATATTCACATTTACAGTCTTTTATAACATAATAAAATCTTTATTTCATATGAAAAATAATATCCATCCCAATGTAAATTCTTGCCAATATGGAGATTTAAACAGGACTCTAGATGATTGTCTCCGAGATATCGAGAGCCTATGTGCCTTATGTGGTTTCCTCATTGCTTCATATATAGCTATGTGGTCTTCCCAGCTAGTCAATGAAATTCACAGAATGAACGATGCACTGAAATTCTCTGTGCTAGCAGAGTCCAAGGAAGCATGTGATTATGCCTTTACTAAATCAAAGTACATTGATTACCTACTAGGCATGGTTCTTGTTACTGTAAATATTTTACTTATCCTTAGGAGCTCACCATTCATTAAGTTAAGATATATACTGTAATATAAATGTATTCAAAACCTACTATCTCTTAACTGACACGATAAACAGTGCCCTTAGAAAGATGAATACTTCCAAAAAAATTTAAATTGATATGAATTTTATTATAAAAATCTAAAATAGAACAAAAAAATCTGTCCTATCAGATTGAATCAAAATGCCAAGGTTGTTCTATTTTAATATTTTATACACAAAAATAATGAATTTTGAACTTTTAATAAGTTATACATGTTATATATAACTTTACATAAAATTTGAATTTATAATTATTGACTAATAAACTTCATATATAACACAAACATATTAAAATATGTTTAATAGAGATGCCACAACCACACCCCAATTTTTTAGTTTATCATGATTAGCTATATTTTTATCAATTTTTTCCTCATAAGAATTCTTAGCTATGACTGATTAGAACTTTATTTAATCTTTTTTTGAACTTTGATATATTGTATGTTTTTACTAAGGTGAAATGTGTGGCAGATAGAAATAGTCCTCTTTTTTTTTTTTTTTTTTTTTGAGATGCAGCTTATAATAATCTTTATCTTGGCTCAAATGTTGCCAATCTTTATCTTGGCTCAAATGCTCAAATGTTGTTAGGTTTTCACTACTTGGCTCAAATGTTGTTAGGTTTTCATAATCAGGGAGCTTCCTTGAGGCACTGATATATTTCGGTCATGGCTTCAATAAAAATTTTTCAGGACGAGCAAAAGCTCGATATTTAGGGAACACTGGAGATCATAGAGACTAATCTCAGCATACCCTCCAGGAATATGAAAAAATAAGGCCAGTAGATTACCTTTCCTTAAGGAGTTCTGCCCTTTTCTTTTGCTAGTCTTTAGGGCTTCCAAACTACATAGTCAGCATATGACCTGACATAGGAGGATGAAGAGTATAACAATATTATACCAAACATAATTTATATTTATTTTTATTTTTTTATTAAGTTTATTGGGGTAACATTAGTTAATACGATTATGTAATTTTCAGATGTACATCATAATTTCACATCTGTATACTCTATTTTATGTTTACCACCCAAAGTCCAGTTTCCTTCAGCTACCATATATTCGATCCCCTTTACCTACTTCACCCTCCCCCTACCCCCTATATTTGACCCTCTTTACTTGTCTACCTCCTCCCTCCTCCCCCACCCCTTACCCTCTGGTAAACAGTAGTCTATAGTCCATGTCATGGATTTTATGAATTTGACCTCAAAGGCAAGGGGAATAAAAGCTAAAATAAATGAATGAAACTACATCAAACTAAAAAGCTTCTGCTCAGCAAAAGAAATCGTCAACAAGGTAAAAAGACAACCATCCGAATGGGAAAATATATTTTCAAGCAATACCTCCAATAAGGGCCTAATGTGCAAAATATACAAAGAACTCATACGACTCAATAACAACAACAACAAAAAAAACAAATGATCCAAACAGAAAATGCGTAGAAGACCTTAACAGACACTTCTCCCTAGAGGACATACAAATGGCCAACAAATACATGAAAAGATGCTTAACATCACTAGCTATTAGGGAAATGCAAATCAAAACCACAATGAAATACCATTTCACACCTGTTAGAATAGCTATAATCAACAGGACAAGTAATAACAAATGTTGACGAGGATATGAAAAAAAAGGAACCCTCATATACTGCTGGTGGGACCGCAAATTGTTACAGCCACTATGAAAAACAATATGGAGGTTCCTCAAAAAACTAAGAATTGATCTACTATATGATCCAGCAATCTCTCTACTGGGTATTTACCCCAAAGACTTGAAAACCCATAACCAAAAGGATATTTGCACACCGATGTTCATAGCAACACTTTTCACAGTGGCCAGGACATGGAAGCAACTGAAGTGTCCTATGATAGATGATTAGCTAAAGAAGATTTGGTACATACATACAATGGAATATTACTCAGCCATAAGAAGAGATGAAATATTGCCATTTGCAACAATATGAATGGACCTTGAAATAATCATACAAAGAGAAATAAGCTGGACAGAAAAAGTTGAAAATTATGTGATATCACTTATATGTGGGATATAAACCTAAAAGCACCGAATGAATAGGACAAACAAACAGAGATTCATGGAGATATATATATATATATAGATATAGATATATATCTATAGATATATATCTATATATATATATATCTATAGATATATATCTATATCTATATATAAATGCATTTATATAAATGTATTTATTTATCATGCTGTACTAGAACACACGACTCAATTATTTATCATGCTGTACTAGAACACACGAATCAATTCCAGAGTGTATTGCAGAGGTGGTGACCGCAATACATTGTTACATTTTTAAATTTGTAAGATAATTGTTCTAACAACAGTAACCTTTAGTTTAGCATCAGAATATTTAATGGGAAATGCACTGTGGTGCATGGGCGAGTCCAAAGCAGGGTGCTGGCTGTCCTTGGGACAGCACTGCTTCTAAAAGGCTGTATAAGCATCTTGTTTTTTGACAGACAACCATCACCTTAGTGTCTTTATAGCATTGTTTTTTCTTCAGAAAGTGCTCATAGTTATAGTGGTATAAATCATGATAAAGTATCATTAACTCTGTGGTTTATGGAGGAATCAAATGTATGTAATTGGCCCAATTTAAATATATGTAGCCTACAGAAACCCCCCACTCCTTTAATGTTTGTTTGATTTTGAAAAGTGAAAATGTATTAGAATCAGTAGCCTTATTAACTCTGTAAAAATATAATTTACAGTTATGTTAAAAGCAAAATCACATTTTTTGGATATATTGTTTTATAGGAAGTTGCATTTAATGAATTTACAGCACAATTCTATACTAAAACATTTTTCACTAAAAGGATTACATGTATTCAACTTCATAATAAGTGAGTATACAAAACCAAATATGAATGTTCTCTTTCATCGTCATCCACATGTTCCAAATGAATCCAGTATTCTATCAATTTCATCTTTAGACATCTCCGTTCAAGCCATCCTTCCTCCCACCTGTTCGTCAGCCTGCTCTGAGGCATAGTGCTGGTCTTTATCATCCTGTGCTAGATCCATTGTTTCCTGGAATCTATGTTTTTCCCTGCTTGTTTTATCTTCTCTTTGGAGCAAACACCTCCTCTGCTAACTTCCTGAGAAAAGTTGCAGGGGCAGTAAAAACTTTAAAACCAAGCATGCCTGAGAATATCATTAGCTCCTTCTCATATTTGATATATGTCCACTGGGTGTATAATTCTAGTTGAGAATTATTTCCCTTCAATATTTTTAAGATGTTTAGATTTCAGTTTTTTTTTTTCAACTTTCAATGATCTTTAGCTTTTTAATGTAGTGTAAACTAAAAAGCTACTTTAGTTACTAAAATTAATAAAAAGGTAGTTTAAAAAGTTATTTAGTAGTCCTATAACATTCTTACTCCAGATACTTTGCATATAACCTTTTTTCCCCATTCCTCTTCTCTCTGCAAGCATTTAGGATCCTTGTTTCTGGAGTTATAAGTTTTAAAATCATATGCCTTGTTAGCCTTTTTGAAACTATTATATAGTAATCTAGAATATGATCATATTTAACTTCTAAAAAATCTTGAATTATTACTTTGATAATTTTTCTCTATTTTCTCTACATTTTCTTAAATGTCTATTATTCATATATTCACATTCTTAAACTGATTCTCAAAATTATCCTATCCCTTCTATTTTCTTTGTCTTGTTTTTTATTGTGACAGATTTTCTCAATTATATCAGCCAATGTTTCTATTCAGTTTTCTGTTTTTGCTATCATATTTGAAATTTCAAATAGCACTTTTTGTTCTTAAAGATTCCATTTTTATAACCTTATCTTCTTGTTATAGCCTGAAATATCATCTCTCCTAGGACATAAAATAAGTTTTTATGACATTTTGTTCTTTTCTCTCGACTAGTTTTGCTTTTTCCTAGTTCTTAAAAACATTTTTTAAAATTTGTTTTGTTGTCAGTTTTCTAATTAAGTGCTTTTTTTTATATGTGAGTATGACTGCATTTGACTTTTTTTTTTTCCTAGTTAAAAATTATGTCCCGTAAAGTTAGTAGGAAGTTTGGTATTCAAAAACATAGTGGGTTTTACAATGGATTGGTCAGCTAGTATTCCAGTTCTTCTTTGCTGTGAAACAAGTCAACCTCAAAATGAGTAGCTTAAAATAATAACCATGTATTTAGCTCATGATTCTGTGGTTTAGGTGGAGTCTATCTGGCTCAGCTGATCTCTCTGGGCTAGCTCATGCTTTTTTTATCAACTGCTATGTTGGCTGGCAGCTAGATGATCTAGGATCTCATGTGTGGTGGTTGATAGTCTGTTGGCTGAGGCATCTGTGTGCTCTTCCTCTCATCTTCCAGGAGACTATAATGGGCTTGTTCACATGATGGTTTCAGGATTCCATGTGCAAGAGAGCATGCCCTGACATACAAGTGGTTTCTAAGCATCTGTTGTGTATTACTTTGCTAATGTTTGTTCCTTTAGCCAAAGCAAACCACATAGCCAACCCCGATTCAAAGGTGGGGAAGTTGTCCCCACTTCTTGATGGGAAGATCTGTAAAGTCACACTGCAAAGTGCAGGGAGGAGAAGAATTAAGTGGCTATTTTTCTAATCAACCACAGAATGGTTCCCAGCTGTTTTCTTGGGTATTTTCAAGTGTAAGATTCTATAAGTCTTTTCTCTTCAGAAAATTTTACCCAGAAAAAAAATTTTAATAGGAATATAAGTCAGTGCTGCTATTCCAAATGAGCAGATAGGTCAAAAGGGTCTCACAGTCACAATGCCAATTTTCTCTTAAACTTTTGTATTCATTTTAATGCCCCATACTCATGTTTGCCAATTGACCATGAATCAGTAGGCCTTCTGGCTTAGCCTCCCCAGAGAGCAAACTTCCACTCTTTTGTTACTGTTGTGGAATTGTCTTGCTGTGCAGACAGTAGACAATGATGCAAATGGAACAACAACAAAAAAATGTACCTGTGATGCAGCGGTTGCAGTGAACAATGAAGTGGTATTTAAGCAGGACTTACTTGATACTATTATTAGGAAATAGTCTGTGAATAAATCTTTCACTGATGTACAAATTTCAAATGCTGTACATTTCATTCATCAAACATTAAAGTTAATACATGTTGAGTCCAGACATTCTACAGAGGTCTTGCCATTCTAAGTACAGATAATTGAGTTGGCAATTCTTCGTAAAAATATTTCCTGCAAACTTCCCATTTTACACTCCACCTGTATGTAAAATTCTTAGATCAGTCTTTGATCCTTACTAGTTTTTGAAGTGCTTCTCCATTTACTGGCTTTGGATTTACTTTTCTTTGGTGTGCTGTGAAAGTTATCCCTCAAATGTATGCTTTCTAGATTTCGACATTTTCTTGCTATCATCTCCTTTCTAGTTTTGCTTGTTTTTAACTATATTGTATTTTTTTACAGGAGGTAATAGAGGAGGTAGATATATGCTTCCCTCTGCCTTTTTTCCTTTTAGCTTTTATAAACAATGCTGCAATAACAATCCATTTACATTAACTTAGTGTTAGAAAGTTATTGTCTTGTTTACACCAAGAGCCAATGCAAAATAAAATGTGGCTATGGTAAATGGCAACAAAATATAGGTTATGATGATTCTTTCTATTCATAAATTTATTCATTAGAATATAGCATGAATTTTTCCATCTAACATTTAATAGAGAAATAAATGGAAATATTTGTTCATGTTGCTTAAACTGATTTATTGTAAATATTTTTGAAGTTGTATAATTATAATCTTAAAATTAATACAAGAAGATTATATATTATGCACTCTATAGAATTCGAATATCATAAACACCCAAACTTTCTTTAGGCCAAAATGGGTTAATCGTAATAACAAAAATACAAAACTCACAGATATCTCCAAATCTCAAATTAATCAGAAGACCTTTAAAATAATTTTGATAAACTAGAAAGCTTATTTATGTGCATGTAGTTAAAATTAGTTCAAATTATAAAAATATTTTAAAATTATCATATCTTAATCAATTCAGGCTGCTATAGCAAAATACAAAAGACTGGGTGGCTTAAACAACAGACATTTATTTCTCACAGTTCTAGAAGCTGAGAAGTCCCAGATTAAGATGCCAGCAAGTCTGGTGTCTGATGATGGCCCCTCTTCCTGGTTTGCAGACATCTATCTTCTTGCTATATCCTATGTATATGATGAAGAGATAGAGAAAGAGGAAGAGAGCTTTTGTCTCTTCTTATAAGGGCATTAATATCATCATTAGGAATCCACCCTCATGACCATCTCCAAATACCATCACAATGGGAGTTAGGGATTCGACAAATGAATTGGCGGGTGTGGGGGACACAATACATTCTATAAAACATCATTTTAATGAAACTTATTTATATAACAGAGCTACACATTTTCACATATGAGGTTATATTTAATAATAAACAGAAAAATTGCATGGGGGAATGTGGATATTTTGTAAAACATGACTTATTAAAGTCATTCCAATATTTAGCAATACTCGCTCTGGGCCTCTGGGGCTAATGTAGCCAGCCGGAATTACTTACTATCGATTGAAATATTATATCATTTTGTTCATTAAAACGGAAATACTAATACTTTTCAATATGCTTAAGTACAACTTTAAAAGTTGTTGTTCAAGCATTTTTATAATACTCTAGGGTTTCCAGAGTGTGAGTTTAAGAAATTATTTTAGTTCACGCTAGAAAGAAGACAATTATTTTTTCTTAATTTTCACACATGCGTTGGATGTGAAAAATAGGGAAAGTGGACTTATCTTGCCAGGATGAATTAGGCTTTTATTCCCTTTATTTTTATGCAATTACTCTGATTAGTCTTGGCAGCCCTAAAATAAACTTTCTGTGGACCTGAGTTAGCTTGGTGCTCTTCTAAATTCTTTTTCTTTCTGTTTATTTATCTAATAAATGTCTGATTCTCTAGCAGAAATACATAAATGTTGGCAGGATTTCCTTTCAGTCTGGAAGAGGGCAAGGGGGAAACTAAACATCCATAAACTTCTCTGGAGCCACTGACTCTGGAGTTCGCCAGTAAACTTAGAATTTATCTCTGGCAGAGACAAGTACAGTGTGTTGAATATCTTTAAAGATGATATATGCAACTGTATATGTAATGGTGTTCCATGAAGAAGATATTAAAAACAGGCGATAAGACTTTTGAGGGAAGGTCAGAAGTTAAGTGGTAGCAGTAGATTCTAGTTGACCAAGGAAATGGTTTAGAGTGGAACAAACTGTGCAATAACTGAGAAAACTGGGGAGAATGCCAAGATTAATATCCTAGATGTTTACTAAAATAAGAAATAAATTAAAATGTACTACAAAGATAGCAAATAATCTTGGTCTAGCAGGAAGAGAGACTTGAGTTAGCTGCATTAAAAGAACAAAGTATTTTTGAAGAAGATGGTTATTTATTTATTTTTTTTCATGAAAGTAGAAGTCAGAGTTGGAGGGGCAAGAAGGCTGACTTTCTCTTCAATTCACAAATAACTAATAGCAAAGTTAGAACTGGGTTTCAAAGGAACTTATCTTTTGCTGGTGGGTTCTGACATAAGCAGATTTTTTGAAGTGGAGTTTGGCATGTATAATGTTTGTTAAGGAGTGCTCTGAGATCAATATCTGAGAAAGAGAAGGGAAGAAAGCAAGAGTGAGTAGAAAAAAGTCAGGCTTAGTGACAGTCACAGATTACCCCACAGGGAGCTCTGGTGCTAGAATGGCTTTTGGCATTATTTCCAGTGGGGCTGAGATGCCAGGCCTTTATGCTCATCCTCTGATGTAGAAACAGAGATCATACTTCTCTAGGATACCTGATAAAAATTCTTAGGAAAATTTCTTTAGCAATTAGTTGTACAGAAGATTAAATGAAGAACTGTGGTTAGGTGGTCTGTGAATCACAGATTGGCCAGTGGAAGAACATTTGATCAAGAAATAAGATACTTGGGTTGAAATCTTGCCTCTGCCACTAACTGGTTGTAAAACTCATGGATCTTGGTTTCTCTTTCTAAATGTAGTGTGTGGTTCATTAGAGATGTCAATATAAAAAATATTTTTTTCTGCTTAATTTTGATGGGTCATCTGTCCCAATTATAAAATTATGTATATAAAAAAAAATCACCTAGTTATCTCAAATACTGTTTTTTTTCCTAATTGTAATATCCTTTAACCAAAGCCTTCATTTAGTAGTTTGAATTCTTATTACTTATTTCCCTTTCATCTTAGCCTACCATGAAACAGACTTTACAGAACAATGAAACATTCAAAAGGCAACAATAGAAGTGATCTTTGTATCAGATGACTAGCCCTTCAATAACCTGCACTTTTTCAGTCTACCCAGTAGGAAAATTATAAAGTGAAGACCTTAAACTATTTCATCTTTGTTGAAAAAGTAAACAGTAAAAAGTTGTACTACATTGTTATTTGCTGGAGGAAAATTGCAAAGCACATATGATATTGATGAAAGCATAATCCCAAGGTTTATATAACAGTTAGGAATGGTTTGTGGAAAAAAAAAAAAAAACCAATAATACAGCATTTGGAATAGATTTCTAAGTCAGAGGCTTGGGGAGGTGATTCAGAGGACTGCTTGCAGTGATAATATCGATCACTCTTTACTGCAAAAACTGTCACTGTAGAAAACAGATAAGGAGATCATCAATCTTAAAAGATTTACTATTAGAGTAACCACTAGTCTATTGTCCATGAGTCTCTGTTTGTTTGTCCTGTTCATTTTTGCTTTTAGGTTTATATCCACATATAAGAGATATCATGTGTTTTTCAACTTTTTCTGTCTGGAACCCCAGCTCTATCAGTCATTGGACATAGTCCGCCCTGGGGAGGGTGCAGCTGTCTGAAACTTAGGCAGTCCTCGCAAGTGCGGCCAGCAGAAGGCTTTAGGCTAACAGCTTTTCTAGCAGCTGGTTCTACAAATTATTCACTGGGAGAATCTGGATGGCAGATCTCCTTGTCTGTCACATATAGCACATTTTGAGTCAAAATATTAGTAAATTAATATAAACTACAGTGCATGATCTCTGGCTAATTGAGTTCATTTTAGTTTCCTCGTTTTTTAAAATGGTCACTTCATAGAGTTACTAAAAATTAATACATATCAAAATATTTAGAGAACTCAATGTAATATAGTGTTCACTGTATGAATGTTAGTAATTATAAAATAATAATATAACTCCCTGCATTCAGAAAAGGTAACTCTTCATAACTAGTATCATTCTAATGGTGATTGTTCTGTAGATTTAGGTTTTCTGCCAATTGTAATATTTTCAATAAAAATGTTTCATTTTTTATTAACTTAAAAACTCCAAAAAAAAAAAAAACTAAACTAAAAACTTTAAGCAATATGGCAGTAGCCCTTGAAGTTCCATTTTTTTCATTATGTTTCTAATATGTCCCCTTAGTATAAGTATCACTGTTTCTACACTAATATTTTAAAATTTCTTTGTCTTAATCAAAAGCTTTCAGAGGCTAAGTATATAATCTTTGAAAATGTAATTTTAAAATTACAAAATATAAACCTAGAAAACTTGAGAAATACAAAAGTTAACTGAAACTAATCTGAAAATATAAATTCAATAGTAAGGCTTAAAATATAGTAGTTATGTATGTTCGTCACATACTTTGGCAGAGGAGGATTTTGTTTTGTTTCAAAATAACTATGAAAGTTAAAGAAAGTGTATGGTTTTCTTCTTTTTCTCAAACTAATTTATATGCAATATTTGTTTTTTGATGAATTGACTTAAAGGTTCATATTTCAGGGCTTCTTTGTCAGTAGGAAACTTGGCAAGAGCTCGGGAGATAAAACATTCTCTGGTGGTGGAGCCTGCATCACTGAACCAGCTTACCACTGTACTTGACATTTCTTCTCCTTTAAAAGAAAAAAGAGGAAGGGAAAGTTTTGATGGAATAATTATATGAAGACCTTTCTCCCCACCAAACTCTCTAGACACCCAACAAATTAGTTCTGTTATAACTTTTGTATGTTCTTATGGAATACGATTGTTACATTTTCTTTATTGAATGCTTTCGCTAAGAAAACAATCTAACTTCTATACATGATAGGACCAGGAGGCTTCTTATGCCTCTGCTCCTTAGTTTGCCAGGAGGCTTCTTATGCCTCTGCTCCTTAGTTTGCCTTTAAGGCAAGGTAAAACATTCTCATTGGAGAAATCATGAACTACAGAAGAAATCACTGTTTTTGAAAATAAGTTTTTAGAGAAACATAAATATGCTTTGGTTGTTCAAAGTTAAGCAAGCTTGGCATCTTAATAACTTTTAGACTGATTAGATGTAATAAAAGACTAATGATGGGCATAGGAAAAATGCCACTATTGTTTTTCCACAAGAAGCTGGTGTCATGGACATTTTTTTGTCTTCCAACATATGAAGCGAATGACTCAAATACCAAGATCACTGAGAAGAATTTAGTATTCTGAATCTGTACATTCCTGTGTTGAGTATACACAAGAGATGAAATTGCTAAAATGGCAAATGATCGCTCTTTTTCTAGATTGAGCAATGAGAACCCCTGATATGAATAGATATGCAAACGTTGCAAAAACGTTTACAGATATTCTATATTTAAAAATGGAGTTTATTAACTAGAGATAGAAGCTAAAATAAATGACAACCTAAATAAAATTTAAATAAAACTGTTCAAAAGACAGTACCAAGTACTTGAAATTATCAATTAAAAATAAATTAGGGATATAATATCAACATTCTATTTTAGGAAAGTTTAAAACTTTTCTTATTATTGTAGCATCTGCTTTCAGATTGGCACACATGGATAACCATTTTTATTAAGGTGCCTAGAAAATAGAGCAAGTTATCCAAAGAAGTGGTAGACTGGAGACTCAAGGTAACTTTTATAATGTTTATACTTCCTCCAGTCCCTCTTAAATCATCAGTTCTCAAAGTTCGGTCCCTGGACCAGCAGCATCAGCATTACCTGGGGAGTTGTTAAAAATGCAAATTCTCAAGTACCACCTCAAGTCTACTAAATCAAAAAGTTGAAGGTGAGATCCATCAATCTGTGTTTGAACAAGCTATCCTGTTATTTTGGTGCAAGCTCAATATTGGTGCAAGCTAAATATTGAGAAATATTGTTTTAAAGAAATTACAGGCTTTTAGACAAGAAATGTTATTCTATTAAATGATATGCAGATCTCATCTTTCATATGTTTGAATTTCAAATAACATGTATTTTAGATATAGCTGACAATTGATTTCATCATATGGTGATGTCAGCAGTTCACCTTCCTCAGGATTACTTCCTCAACTGTACATATATATTTGCTTGTTTGTTGATTATAATTATTTTTATTACATTTTACTTGCTTTGTTATTAAAAGAGTACAAATATTAAAATACCAAAGTACTGATACCAGTTATTAAAACAGAATTCTCTAAATCTTATATGAGTGAAATAATACCTGAAATTATTAAGTGTCTCAGAATTTTAAGTCTCCCTTGGATGCTTATGGGATTTAATCTTATTGATTTTGTGTTTAATTGTGGAAGAGAATAGAAACAAGTCAAGAAAATGCACAAAATGCTAGAAACGTATCATCGAAGATTGTGATTTAAAGAAAAATGTAATTATAGTTTGTATAAGATTTTTTTGGCTTTCTGGGAATGGAAACATTCTTAAACCATATGTAGAAAATCTATTTTCTTTTACAGCTTTAGGTATCAACTTACCTAAAGTTGTGCATGTGAACAACATTAAATCAATTGACCTTAAACTGAAAAGAAATCTATGAAATTAATTTTGGTACCAGAGAGTCAGAAATAGAAGGCTAGCTCTGTAACGCTCATGCTATGTACTCTTACTTTCTGCTGATTACATTATTTTAATGAAGATGTCTTTGTATTGTAATCTTCATATAGTTAGCAGTGCAGGAGATCTACAGCCAAATGAAAAAAAAAATTTAGAGAGGAAAAAAATAGATATTTTATTAGTAAGATATTATTACTCATATCCTATTTTAAAATGGAGAAACTTTCATGAATGATATAAGAGGAAAACATTAGATTGAATGGATTGCATTCATCTAGACTGGAGAGGAATATGGTTTAAAATTTATACGTAGTATGGATTAAATATTGTATTATATAGCCTTTATTTAATATGAGAAATTAATAGTATAAAACACTAATTAATAAATTTGGTCAAAATCAGTGGTTAGTAGCCAAGTCAATTTTTCTTAAGCATCAATTTATATTCAATTCACCTTGTAATCAAGAACGTTTTACAATTTCAAAGTTTGCCGACTTACCAAGAAAAAAACATTTTTAGAGCTAAACTCTTGAATCTCTATGTGGTAAACTGGTTGCAAAAATGGCCAGTTTTCTATTCATTCCTATATTCATGCCCTCTGCAGTGTGACTTAGTGGCTTCAAGGAGTAAAGTCTGTATACTATTCCCTTAGTTTAAACTTGGAGCTTGCTTTGACCAGTAAAATGCAGTAGAATTGACAATATTCCAATTAAGAGACCTTATATGTTTCCATGATTTCTCTTTGAAACCATTCCAGCTGCCATAAGAACAAGCTAAGACTATCCTACAGAATGAGAAGAGTCATGCTTCCCAGTCACCTTGATAGCCCTAGTCAATAGTAAGCAAGCAGCTGTATAAATGAGTAAGGACATCTTTGAACAGCCAATCCCTAGCCTTCTCACCAGCTGAATATAAATGCTGGGAAAAGTCCACCCTAGACTAGTCAAGCTTGACTCAGATCAGCAGTGCCATCCAACTGACCTGCAGACTCCAATTCAAACACAACTCACATGCAGAAGTATATGAATGACACTGACTTTTGCTATTTGTGGCAATTAGAGTTGCTAGATTTAGCCAATAAAAATACAAAGTATTGCTCTTCTTTTTTATAAAGTAGTCTTTTATTTGGTCAAAAAAAGAAAAAAAAAGTATACCCAGTTTAATTTAAATTATTTCTAATTCATTCTGGATATTACAGTGAGATAAAATTAAATCCACATGGGGCATATCTATTTTTATAATTATTTGTTATTTTTCTGCAATAAATTATAAGTATCTAAGTTACATATCTCTTTTTTTTTTTTAACTATATGTCCCTGAAGATTTGGCTCAATTTAACAGTTCCTTGTTTTGCATTATTTGCTTATCAGATTCCTTGCAGTTATAGTCTATGTTCCATTTCCATTGTAACATAGTTTCTCTACTAGTTGTATCCAACATATTTTGTTCTTTGGTCTATTAAATGTTCATTAATGAGAAAACACACTCAACATCAGCATTACAGGCTGGCATACTGAACACTTACTGCCATAAAGTTAAGAACTTTGGGAATCGATTTTCAATTGATTTTGAATTTGGTTCCTTAAAACACATAATACTATTTTTAATGACATAATTTGTTTTTCCATTTTTTAGGACGATATTGTGTATTATGATTAACAATTTTTAAAGCTGATATTCATTCATAAAAGAGCATTTTTGTCCATTTCTATTTCATTCTTCAACATTACACATAATGAATTCATGTTTTTATGCTGTAAGAGTACTTACTAACATCCATGTACAAGGATCAAAATCTTTAAGGGATGAAATCCATTTCAAAAGATAGTTGTGACAACTACTTTAACAATTATACATTTCAACTCAAAATTTATTTTCCTGTTCATAAGTGATGTTGCCTCTTTTAAAAATAGCCTTGACACCTAATGGAATACATTTTTTGTTACCTTTTTAACACATTCAACATGTTCCTTTAAGCAAAAGCATACTTCAATAACACTGATTGTCCATTGAATTTGCATAATCCTATCATTAAAGAGATATTTTAGACTTCACTTAATGGATTGTTAAAAGTGTCAATAAGAATTTGGTTACATCTGATAAGGGATTAATATCCACAATTTATAAATAACTTATACAACTAAACAACAAATAAAACAAACGATCCAATTAAAAAATGGGCAGAAGACCTGAACTGATACTTCTCCAAAGAGGAAATACAGATGGCTAATAGACAGAAAAGATGTTCAAGGTCGCTAACCATCAGAGAAATGCAAATTAAAACCACAGTGAAATATCACCTCACA
>NW_011889041.1:1543335-1555709 GCF_000151845.1 Pteropus vampyrus
TTAAATATTGTATTATATAGCCTTTATTTAATATGAGAAATTAATAGTATAAAACACTAATTAATAAATTTGGTCAAAATCAGTGGTTAGTAGCCAAGTCAATTTTTCTTAAGCATCAATTTATATTCAATTCACCTTGTAATCAAGAACGTTTTACAATTTCAAAGTTTGCCGACTTACCAAGAAAAAAACATTTTTAGAGCTAAACTCTTGAATCTCTATGTGGTAAACTGGTTGCAAAAATGGCCAGTTTTCTATTCATTCCTATATTCATGCCCTCTGCAGTGTGACTTAGTGGCTTCAAGGAGTAAAGTCTGTATACTATTCCCTTAGTTTAAACTTGGAGCTTGCTTTGACCAGTAAAATGCAGTAGAATTGACAATATTCCAATTAAGAGACCTTATATGTTTCCATGATTTCTCTTTGAAACCATTCCAGCTGCCATAAGAACAAGCTAAGACTATCCTACAGAATGAGAAGAGTCATGCTTCCCAGTCACCTTGATAGCCCTAGTCAATAGTAAGCAAGCAGCTGTATAAATGAGTAAGGACATCTTTGAACAGCCAATCCCTAGCCTTCTCACCAGCTGAATATAAATGCTGGGAAAAGTCCACCCTAGACTAGTCAAGCTTGACTCAGATCAGCAGTGCCATCCAACTGACCTGCAGACTCCAATTCAAACACAACTCACATGCAGAAGTATATGAATGACACTGACTTTTGCTATTTGTGGCAATTAGAGTTGCTAGATTTAGCCAATAAAAATACAAAGTATTGCTCTTCTTTTTTATAAAGTAGTCTTTTATTTGGTCAAAAAAAGAAAAAAAAAGTATACCCAGTTTAATTTAAATTATTTCTAATTCATTCTGGATATTACAGTGAGATAAAATTAAATCCACATGGGGCATATCTATTTTTATAATTATTTGTTATTTTTCTGCAATAAATTATAAGTATCTAAGTTACATATCTCTTTTTTTTTTTTAACTATATGTCCCTGAAGATTTGGCTCAATTTAACAGTTCCTTGTTTTGCATTATTTGCTTATCAGATTCCTTGCAGTTATAGTCTATGTTCCATTTCCATTGTAACATAGTTTCTCTACTAGTTGTATCCAACATATTTTGTTCTTTGGTCTATTAAATGTTCATTAATGAGAAAACACACTCAACATCAGCATTACAGGCTGGCATACTGAACACTTACTGCCATAAAGTTAAGAACTTTGGGAATCGATTTTCAATTGATTTTGAATTTGGTTCCTTAAAACACATAATACTATTTTTAATGACATAATTTGTTTTTCCATTTTTTAGGACGATATTGTGTATTATGATTAACAATTTTTAAAGCTGATATTCATTCATAAAAGAGCATTTTTGTCCATTTCTATTTCATTCTTCAACATTACACATAATGAATTCATGTTTTTATGCTGTAAGAGTACTTACTAACATCCATGTACAAGGATCAAAATCTTTAAGGGATGAAATCCATTTCAAAAGATAGTTGTGACAACTACTTTAACAATTATACATTTCAACTCAAAATTTATTTTCCTGTTCATAAGTGATGTTGCCTCTTTTAAAAATAGCCTTGACACCTAATGGAATACATTTTTTGTTACCTTTTTAACACATTCAACATGTTCCTTTAAGCAAAAGCATACTTCAATAACACTGATTGTCCATTGAATTTGCATAATCCTATCATTAAAGAGATATTTTAGACTTCACTTAATGGATTGTTAAAAGTGTCAATAAGAATTTGGTTACATCTGATAAGGGATTAATATCCACAATTTATAAATAACTTATACAACTAAACAACAAATAAAACAAACGATCCAATTAAAAAATGGGCAGAAGACCTGAACTGATACTTCTCCAAAGAGGAAATACAGATGGCTAATAGACAGAAAAGATGTTCAAGGTCGCTAACCATCAGAGAAATGCAAATTAAAACCACAGTGAAATATCACCTCACACCTTTCAGAATGACTATCATCAATAAATCAAAAATAGCAAGTGCTGACGAGGATGCGGAGAGAAGGGAACCCTCATACATTGTTGATGGGATTGCAAATTGGCACAGCCGATATGGAAAACAGTATGGAGGGTTCTCAAAAAATTAAAAATGGATCTACCTTTTGACCCAGCAATTGCACTTCTGCATATTTATCCAAAGAAAACCAAAACAATAATTCGTAAAGATCTATGCATCCCTATGTTCATGGCAGCACAATTTAAAATAGCCAAGGTATGGAGGCAACCTAAATGCCCATCAACAGACAATTAGATAAAGAAATTATGGTTCATGTATACAAGAATATTACTCAGCCATTACAAAAATGAAGTCCTACCATTTGTAATGACATGGATGGAACCAGAGGTGATTATGCTGAGTGAAATAAGTCAGACAGAGAAAGATAAATACCATATGATTTCACTTATATGCAGTATCTAAGGAACAAAAAGAACAAACTAATCAAAAACAGACTCACAAATATAGTGGACAATTTGGTGACGGACAGAGGGGAGGAGGGGTTGGGAGGCTGAGAGAATGGGGTGAAAGGTTAAAGAAGTACAAATTAGTAGTTGATAGTTGGGCACAGGGATGTGGAGCATGGCAGAGGGAATGCAGTTATTATTAATATGATGGCTATGTGGAGGGCCAGTGGGGGGAGGGAGCAATTGGGGGGATTGTTTTATGAACATTATAGATGTCTAACCAATATACTGTATACTTGAACCTAATTTAAATAAATAAGTTTATTTAAAAAAAGAATTTGGGAGACTTTTCTTTAGAATTAAAACAGATTTCAGAGTTTCAAATAAATTGAAGATTCTCCCAACTGTATATGTTAAAGCCACCAGGGTTTTGAATATGAGAGAGTTAAAGAATGGTGAATGTCAACATAATCACAGAAATTCTTTAATTCTTCAGTTTGAACAGAACAAATACTGAAGTAAGAAAATAATTTTATAACAATTACTTCAATGTCAATAGAAAGGGCATCTTATGATGCTTGGGGAGCATATTAGAATATGGCCAAGACAGCCAACACCTTCCATAAAATCATTCATGTTTTGCTTCAATATTAAATAAACACTGTCTTTACCTTAAAGGTGAAACATACACCAAATTTATATTTGTTTTGCCTCCTCCAAAGCAATACATTTTTTTTTTCCTCAGTAATTGCTAACTTAATAAGAGAGTCTCATCAAACTTTTCTACTGTTTCTCAAATCTCATACACAAGACTTTTCACAAGAAAGATATTGCATGGACAAATGGAAATTTTTCTGCTTTGTGATTACTTACATCCATGGTTTATGCTATAACAAAGGGAAACATTTATATCTTTGATAATCTCTGTACTAGTAAATGGTGTTAGTACTTTTTATATTACTGCAGTAGATTTTGTCTTGGCTCTTGAAGATTATTCTGCAATTTTGGAATAAGAAAATACTTCTGAAACTAGTACATTCAGTCATTTGAACTGAAAGACTGATGAAAATATTTAATGTTGAAGGCCTTTGCAACTTGTTTTCTTTATCTGAATTTCTCTTCATAAAATTTTAGTTTTTTTTTTTTTCCACTTTCTTTGATACTAGATCTGAGCTGGAATATGCTGATTTGCATCCGATTGTCCATCGTTTTCAATATTGAATTAACAAATGCATACCACTCAAAGAGTTTCTTTTTTCTGTTTAGTCCACTATTCATAAAAGTTATCACAAAATGCACCCTTGCCTTTTGGGGTGCAAATATACACAAATAAAACAATAGATAATAGCAACCACTGCAAAAATCGAAAAGATTCCATTTGATAATCTTACAGCTACACCAGTGTGTCTGCTATCTCACTATTGCAAACTCGTACCAAACGACAATCAGGGGCTGAACAATTGAAGGGGTTGCAAATTAACAATAAGTAACTTTAATACCTGATGCAAAGAATGATAAACTTCCTGCTGGCTGCAGGAGGTGTATTTTAAGACACAAATGTAAAGCCAGTGTTGATCTCTAAGGTTTTGGAATGTCCAGCATTCTAGAATTGGTGGATTTATACAAATGGGTGTGTTTTTGATGGCGTTTCAGCTGTGTTAGGGTGGGTCACAGGAGTAAGGCTGTTGTTTACTGGCTGACTTTCAAAGTCACGGGAGTGAGGCATGAGCGGATTGGCTGCTGTTTAGAGTCGTCAATGATTGGCTGACTTTCAAAAACTTGAGGTGTCATTCATTTGCTAACTTTCAGAAGCGAGACAGTTGTTGAATGACAGATTTAAGACAATGTGTACAGATTCGAAGTTATCTCTAATTAAATGGTAGTTTTGTCACAACTTAGAAATCTGGCCAAACACAAAGTATTTTTCTTTTCCATCTTCAAATGTGAAAACTAAGTACTTTAAGCTCTCAGTCCCTTGCTGTTGATCTTCCCTCAGCCAAACGTGTAGGAGAAACTATAAGAGATTGTATAAATCTTTCTTTGTGAAGATATAGATTTCGGCTAATGTTGTCATCTAAGTGATTTAAGTGCCAATTACTGTAGCAGAAAAGCAGGTCTGTCATATTTTTGTAATTTTTGACAAAAAACTGATTAAAGGATATTTAGGCTATCTTATCAACGATAGTACAGAGCACAGAACAAAATCATTAAACACAGGACATGTTTTACACGTTCAGGACACTTGGCAACCCTCATGAGAGCAGATAACTGATAGACTCTTCTACAGAAAACAAAATTAGGGTTTTGTTTTTTGGACACATATTTGGACACATTTAATAATGAAGACCTTATATGTCCTGAATATGTGCAGATTAGTTGACTATGTTCTTATTGTGAGAAACCTACTCTTCATTGCCCTGAACCTCGATTTCCCACCTACTGTTCCAAATTCTAATCCCTGTAGTCTAATCCTCCTTTCACGATGGGTTTCTCTAAACATTTTTCTTTTAGTTACCATACTCCTAAGTTTTCTCTTATTGAGTTGAAATATATAGATACTCCATTTTTTTGGTCTTACCAAGCTAGTAAGTTTGCCGAAAAACAAACAAACAAACAAACAAACAAACAAAAAAACACACACAAAAATAAATTTAGTTCAAAATGAATTATTTTTGTGAAGTTACACTGGCCAAAGTGATTAACATTTCTATTTTCTGTACTTATTACTATCCCATTTCAATTAGCATCTTATGTGCAATTAATATTTTAAGCACTTGTTTTTGAAAATAATTTCTTCATTTTACCATTGTCATTGGTACTTCTTTTCCACTATTCCTCAAAGATAAGGGAATAAATGCAAAAAAAAAAAAAAAATTTTGTTTTATTTCCATAAAATCTAGGCATGTAATTTTCTGGGCCATGAGCCCTGATTCTTACAACCTTTCTTTTACAAGTTCTTAATATATCTTGTGTTTCTAGTCCCTCTTAACAACTTCTGTATCCTTTTCAATCACAGCTTTGAAAATCTGGGATTAATTCTTATATAAGAATTGTTTTGCTATAGAAGTAATATCTTCATAGATAAAGCAGCTGTAAATCATATTTAATCATTTATTTTAATATGCCTTTGGTATTCTTGCGATGAAATGAGAAATCTCATAGAGGCATCATATTTTCAACTTTATAAAATAAAAGTGTATATGATCCCAAGAAGTTTTTTCAGAATATCTTTATTAAAGTATTAAGTTTATTGACACGGTGTTTGTAATGAAAGCCAAAAATCACAATATTTTTACTTCCTTAGGTTAGGTTCCAAGGTATATTTTACATTATTCATAACATCTAAATGCTGCAACTTGACCTTGAAATAAAACCCAAATGAAACCTGGAAAAGCAAATTATGCTCACACTTTGTTTCTGATAAAGAACCATTGCATTTCACACATAACATTTTACTTTTTATACATAACATGTTATTTTAATATATTTTTCATTTAGTTGGTAGTATTTAAATATTTTTCCATGCTGTTAACAACTGGCTTTAGTTATGGGCTCTGTGTATTTTAGTGTTTTTCGTTGATTTTCAATATCTACATAGTAAAATAGAATTATCACAGCTATTTTAGATGTAAAATGCTTAACTTGGCAGACAATAGTTTAATGCAAAATTGAGCTTCTAGTGATATAAAATTTACAAACTAATTGCTGATAATAAATATGAAAGAAAAATTTTTAAATATGTCTATTATTTATATGGGGACATGTACTTGAGATTTTAAAATGCAAATATATGAAGTTCCCAAACTTTTACTATCTTTTTATAGTTTTTCCAGAGTAATTTGAATTATATCATAGTTTTTCGTTATTATAATTTTAAACAAAAATTGCACATGAGTCCTCAATATGTATTCTAGTTACTATTGCTGTGTAACAAACCACCTCCAACTTAGAGCTATAAGAAATGAAGATTTTATTACACTCATGGGTTCTGTGGTTCAGGAGTTAGGAAAGGGCACAGAGAGGACAAATGTTCTTTGCTCCACAATGTCTGGAGCCTCATCTGGAAAGACTTAGGGATGGCTGTGGCCTTGAACATCTGGAGCTGGGAGATTTACTTCCAAGATGGCTTCTTCACTCACATTCTGGCATCTGGGCTGGATCTGTTGACTGGAACACCTATGCATGACCTCTTTATGTGATGTGCATTCCTCAGAGCATGGTGGCTGGGTTCTGAAAGGGTATGTCTCAAAAGGAGCCTTCAAAGAAATAGAAACATCAGGAAAAAGCTGCATAGCTTTTTCTGACCAGTTCGGAAATGACAGACAACACATCACCTCCACTGAGTTATGCTGGTTCGAAAAAAGTGAACTTTGACTGGCCCTGAGTAAAGGAGAGGGACATAGATACCACCTCACAGGATAAGGGAGTCAAAGAACTTGTGGACATATTTTAAAACCACAATGTATGAGTAATATGTGATCATATACCAGCACATTCATTTGTTTTAATTTTTATCATCTTTATCACAAACTCTAAACTGACATCCAATAATTCCCACCTCCTGGGGTTCACATCTTTGTGTAATCTCTCCTCCGTGTGTTTGGGCAGAATCTTTGACTTGCTTCTAATTGATACAATAGGGTGATAGACTGTTACTTCCGTAGTTACATTACATTATATGAGGTACCTTCTTAGCCACTGGAGTTAGAGAGGCTCTCCTCTGGGCTCAATGAAGTACAACGCCATATTAAGCCGACATGGCAAGATCTGTGGGTGGTCTTTAGAACCTGAGGGCAACCCCAGGCTCTAGTCAGCAGAAAGTCAGGACTTATTATCAAGTAGCCACAGAGAAATGGATTCTACCAACAACCAGAATAAACTTGAAAGTGGATTCTTCCCCTGCTAAGCTTCTATTTGGGAAGAAGCCTATTCACCTTGATTGCAGCATTGTGAGACCCTGAGGAGAGGACCTAGTTAAGCTATGCTCTGACTCCTAACATACTGAACTGTGAAATAACAAATGTATTCTGCTTTTAGATGCTTAGTTTGTGGTAATTTATTACACAGTGGCAGAAAACTAATACAATCTTATTGCATGTTTCTTTGTCTGCTGTGGTTTTAATCATTTAGAGTAACTATATGACTTTATTGTTCAAAATCAGACCCTTTTGAATTTGAAAAGTGCACTAAAAGTAATTAAAATTATGTAAATTTTGAAATATTTATTTATTGACCAGTATATTAGTGTATCTATAGAGTATCTCTTTTCAAAAAATATTTTCAATTATCTTTAAAAAATAAGAATATATACCTACATACATATTAAAGCAAATAGATTTCATTGTAGTAATTATCTAAATGTTTTTTTAAAACTCTCAGCACTCCATTTATTCATGAACTTAATCCCTTTGTTAGTCATATATTTTTCTAATATCATATCACTAGTATTTTCTAAAATGTGTTTGTATATGTTTTTTCAATATGGACTTAACATAAAAAATTTCCATAACATTTCTACATTCTTTTCCAAAGTTATATATTTTGTTTAATAAAATTAAAATTTTACTTTTTTATTGAGTTCTTCTCTATGGATTTTTTAAATTTAATTGAGAAAATATGTTTGTGAAATTGCTGAGGTTCCTGGTAAGCTCAGAAAAAATATCTTCTAAATAGAAGGTATTCTCAATTCCTATATTTTATTCAAATTTTAAAATATTTTAACCCAACTAATTATAAAGTACCGTCTTTACTTTCATTTAGAGTACTTAAGCTTTGACAAAAAAAATTGAAAGACAAACTCATCAAACAAGTTATCTTTATGAATATTTGTTATTTTTTTCAAATTCAGTATCTATCTATCTTTCAGTATAAAGTTAATATCCTATTCGATATTTACTTTGTTGAATATTTTTCAGATTAAATGTTGTGAATGAATAAACTTTTTTATTTCATTCCTATACAGAATATGAATATACTCAAGAAAATATAAGAATTTTATACCCAAGAAAATATAAGAATATGAATATACCCAAGAAAATATAAGAACTTTTTTATTTCATTCCCACACAGAATATGAATATACCCAAGAAAATATAAGAATTTTATAAGATTCTTTCCAAAATTCAAGATATCACAAAACTCAATTATACAATTTCAGACTTAAATCTTATACATCATTTAACTTTTACCATTTGGCTTGAAGTAGTAAAGATAAAGATTAAAGATTTCTTTTGCAATCTTTATTTTCTATAACTGAAATTTGATAAAATGTTCAAAAGTTTAAACCTCGGGTATTTAATTAATTTAACATATGTATTAAGGATTTTTCAACTCTTTCAAAAAAATGCTTTCACAATTTGCAGAATTTTTAATAAAAACATTCAATACATCTTAGAGACAGATTGATTTATAAAGTTCACAAAGGTTCTAATATTCTAAATCAGATCAAAGATGATCAGTGAAGAAGGAATGTTATGTTGTTATAATGCTGTGTTTTGTTTTGTTTTTTTGTTTTTCAACATCAGCTCATAAAAATTGTTCATAAAAAATGACATATTTCTTAATATGTGTAAATTTTAACATTCATATCTTCTATAGTGATTAGTAGAGTACTTTCCCAGTTCGAACACACTCTTAAATTATTTGTTTCACAATCAATTCAAAGTACATTTTTTCTCCATAGGTTCTTTAGTAAGAACATTGCTTTTACAATGCTGCTGTGCTCCACCAAAATTTTTATTTGTATTATTACAACACAAACATTTTTTTCTTCAATGTTAAACCTTTAACTGAATTTATGATAGCATCCACAGTAAAGTCAGATCTTTTACATTGTAGAATAAATTTCAAAAGCTTTACTTTAGTTCCATTACTCAGATGAAAAACAAAATCTAACTTTTGTCAGTTAGTTGAGCTGCTTTGCCACGTGAAATCTCTGAAGACAATGTAATAAACAGGCTTTAAGAATTTTCTTCCTCAGTGAATATATTAACAGCCCTCTCTTTACTAACCAAATGTGCAAACATATTATACACACACACACACACACAAACAACAACAACAAACAAAAGTGTCCTAGAGTGTAAATAGGCAGGATTAACTTACAATAGTCATTTAGCTAAATGAAAAGTCATAGATTGATAGATACTCTACCTTTGCGCTTGCATGTGGTTAGATGTTGTCTTTGGGCATAGTCATCTTAAAATGCTCATGCTTTTGTTGTAGATTTACTTTATGTCTTCTGATTTTCCTGTGATCAGTACAACCTTCACGGTAGATGATAAATACTGAAACACATTTTGTTCTACTTACAAGTGCGTTATCAACTTTGCTGAGAAATGGAAACTTAGAACTCATTATTTTAAATACACATTTCGATTTTCTCAGGTGATTGATATTGACAGATTTTTATTAAAAAATAAAAAGTATTATCATAAGTAAAAAGTCAATAAATTGTTTAAATTTACATTGTACAATTTAATTTTTAAAGACTACAATATTCACAGTGTTCACTAGTCTTCATACTCTGTAGCAGGATTGCTCAGCCTCCATTTCCTTATATAATTCATGCGTGCTTAGCCTATAATTATCAATATTTCCCTATGACCTAGAGAATTGGTATCCTGACAGCTTCATGCATCTCACAGGACTCAGAAGGGGTCATGGGACAACAAACTAGCTGGTAAGACTGAGGGACCCACAAAGGCTGATGGGTAGATTTTTTTCTCCCACCATCACCACCCCAAACCAGAGAGAACTCGTTGTCTCTTTCTACTTTTCACAAAGCACATTTTATTTTATCAGCTGGCCCCTGCATGCTGTCCTTGAAAGGGAGATAGTAGTTACATGTTGCATCTGGAAAAGATCAAATAAAGAGGCCTGTTGCTGGTTGTCTTACAAATTTAACCACGTGTTAAAGTGAGAACTCCATTCTCAGAACAAATGTCTCACATGCTGCAAAATGAGATTATGGCAGAAGCTGGAGGTACAATGTGGAGGTCGACTTAACTCATTCTGATTTATTTAATACAGTTATTAAATAACACTTAAAAATGAGAAATTTAGGAAATTTTAAATAGTACAGGACACCAGGATAAGTATTATCCAGGACTGGACTAAGCAAACTTGGTCTCACTAACAGTGAAATGCATGGAGGGCCCAGACATTTGAGCTAATGAGATGGGAAGAAGGGAAATAAATTAACTAAGTAATAATTTAGAATCATTACATTGAAAACCATTTTATAATTATTCATTTTATCAGAAAATAAAATTCTTACCCTCTGTTGCCAAGAATTTCATAGACAGTGCCATTTTTAAGAGACCAAGTACATTTTCCTACTGTGTCAATATAGGATAGATTTTCTAGCTTAATTTATCTAGTAGAATGGTGAATAATATAATATGTGGTGATAATTCTCCCAGTTTAGGAGGGCAGTATACATAAGTGATATCAGCACAGTTTTGGTGCCAAAATACTTGGTTTTATAAACTAGCTAATCGTTTCTTAGCTATATGATTTCGGTCAAATTCTTTAATATCTCTGTGGTTCTGATTCTTCATTTCCAAAATGGGGATATTAAAGGTAACTACCTAAAGGAGTTGTTATGAGGATTAAATTAATTAGTATATGAAGAACTGTTAGATAGTATGTGGCACATAGAAATGAATCAATAAATGTAAGTATAGGTTATTATTATTTTAATCAACTTTCCGAGAAGCTTGAAAGAGATAATATATACCATCTATTTAATAGTAGGCAAATTAATTGTGCTTGATTAGAAATAAAACTGGTTATTAGACGTTTTTAAAGCATTTTATAGTCAGTCTGAAACTAATTAAAACAAGGTTTTAGAACAAGAGAGAAATCACATTTTCTGATGGTACAGTACTTACAAAAGTGAAGAGATGAAACCGTTTTAAATTATGCTGTATGATCGTTTTTATTTTGTGTGACAATATCACCTCTTTCACACACAGTTAAGATGGAGAGGTAAAAAAAGAAATCTAATTTTTGCTAGCTATTTGTGAGACAATAAAAAAATTGAATGCTAAGGAATATAGGATAAATCCTATGAACTAATTTTAATCATTTTCTTCTGAACTAATGATAATAAAAGTAATAAAGTAATAAAACACTTAAGTAGCCTTATGATATTCATGGGTCTCATACTCATTACTGATTTTGTCAGGATGTGATCCCAAGAACCTTAACTCTTTGATCCGAGCTTTAAAACTCTGCCTGGGAAATCTGGACTTTGATGGAATTTCAACAGGATTAAGGAAGGGAATAAGGGAACCTACTTATCTGGAGAGGTTTTGAATTTATAAGAACTCTATTTTCCAAAGTTTAAATGTTTGGAATTATAGGAAAATAATTAAACCTAAAATGATACAAGCTTGATGGATTTCATTTTTGCTTAGTGTAATTTCAGCAAAACAGCTATAGCCTGACAGTTAAAAAATGCAAGCTCTAAAGTCAGACTGCTTGGTTTTGAATTCCAGCTGTCTTACTGACTAGCCATGTGACACTAAGTGATTTAGTTAACTTCTCTGTGCTCAAATGGTCTCATCTGTAAAGTGGGAATCACAGATCCTTCCTTGTGAATTAGATAATGTGCATTAAAAGTACTGAGAATAAATAATTCCTGGCATGTAGTAAGGTCACTGTCATCGTCATTATCATTATTGTTGTCATCATTGTTTAAAACAGTGGTTCTCAACTAGTAGTGATTATTTTTCCCCTGGGGACATTTCACAGTCTCTGGAGATAATTTTGATTGTCACTACTTAAGGGAGACTCCTGGTATCTAGTGGGTAGAGGCCAGGAATTCTGCTAAAATTCCTACAATGCACAGGAGAGAGTCCTCACAAGAAAGAATTATCAGGCCCAAAATGTCAGTAGTGCTGAGGTTGAGAGACACTG
>NW_011889041.1:1555759-1587422 GCF_000151845.1 Pteropus vampyrus
CCTTGTGAATTAGATAATGTGCATTAAAAGTACTGAGAATAAATAATTCCTGGCATGTAGTAAGGTCACTGTCATCGTCATTATCATTATCGTTGTCATCATTGTTTAAAACAGTGGTTCTCAACTAGTAGTGATTATTTTTCCCCTGGGTACATTTCACAGTCTCTGGAGATAATTTTGATTGTCACTACTTAAGGGAGACTCCTGGTATCTAGTGGGTAGAGGCCAGGAGTTCTGCTAAAATTCCTACAATGCACAGGAGAGAGTCCTCACAAGAAAGAATTATCAGGCCCAAAATGTCAGTAGTGCTGAGGTTGAGAGACACTGATTTAAGTTATTCTATTGTTAAAGATAAAATTTAAAGGCCGAGAAACATTTTTAAAATGTTGCAAATAATGCTGGTTAATTCTAATATCATATCTTCTAAGCTTCAGTTAAGCAAACTGTTAATTACCAAGAATAAGAAATCTCCATAAATATGTAACTATAGGGTTAGGAAAAATTTCTGAGGAAATTATAAAATAAGTAAGGTAACAAGTGTCTTCTTACAACATAGAGTAAGAAAGTGAAATAGAAGACCTTTAATGAAAACTAATAGGAGCAGGGCTTCAAGGGACGAGGGGAATCTCAAGAATATGATTTTAGGGCTCTTGTTCCACCCCACCCCCCAGCCCTCTGGTATGGGTTTATAACTTTTTAGTTAATTTCAAACTTTAAGTGAATGAGTGAAAAGTTATCCAAATATCACATATGAGTTTTTGAAAGTGATAAAAACTAATATTACATTACACAATAACGATAGATTATTATCTTAAAAATTCATATGATTCTGTATAGATGTATTTCCATTTGTGGATTTAGTGGAGATTTGAGGCTAGAAAAACTGCAGGACATTGAATAATGCTACTTATTAAAGTACTCTTATGACTTTCTGCCATTACATTTTTTTAACAAAAATGTTCTTGGAGTGATGGCACGCTGGTAACACAAAGAGACTCAATCGTGAATTCTGTAGAGAATTGTACTTCCAAGAGAACCGTGGGAAACTGTTGGCAAGGCAAATAATTTCTCCACAACGAAAGAACTTCCTTAAGTGATAGAGTAAAACTTCCTTAGTTCAGGAAAACAAAGCAAAACAAAACATGATCTGTGGGGAATTATACTAATGAGTATGCCAGGTCACGGGGTTGGGGAGAGTGATTAGGAACTCAAAAATCATAATTCCTATCAGATACACAGATATTTTGATAAACTTATAACCATAATAAGTTCATAACTTGAATGGCTTATAAAAAGGGAAATCCCACCACCACACGTGATTATCAAGATAAAGTACCCCTCTGCAAATTTTGAAGACCTAGTACTAAGGCTTAAACCCTCGAATAAGACAAAGCATACATAGCGGCTGAAGTGAAGAGAGTTCTTCTTTAACTTAATGTTGTTCCCACGGACAGTACTTTTAATGACTTCGAATCTGAAAAGGGTCTCAGTTTTCATATTTAAGACAAAATTGGTTCCTCCATATATTGTAGAAATCTCATGGACAGTAGACTCAGAAGACAGAGTTCAAGTCTTAGCTCTAAAGCACCTCCCTTGGAAACATTTTAACCTCTCTGAGTAAGAATTCCCTTTTCTATATGATGTTAAGAGGAACAAATGACCCTGTGTGTAAACCTTTTTATTATTATTATTATTTATTCTTGAAAATCATGAGATGGAAAAGAAAGAGCAAAGATTTTGACAGACACAAATTTGAGTCTATCCTTATACTTCTCTTTTACTTCAGTGTAGTTCAAGGTCTGTTAGCTTCAGTTTCTTCACCTGTTAAATGGGGTTAATAACTCATATACATAGTTAAAATACCCAGTAAAGTGCTTCATACATCTAGTGACTTTCCTTCTCCTGCCCATGAAGAACAGGTATGATACAATTTTAAAAAATGTAAAGCTCTCTATAAAAGTCTGACTTGCAAAATAAACACTTTAAAATCAGTTTCTTTGACACCTCTGTTAGATTTATGTGTTTATTTTCATCTGTGGCAAACTTGAAAATGATCATTTTACTTATACTATTCACAGTGAAATAATCATGGAGATAAAAATGTCAACTCAGATTATTTTATGAAGATTTTTTTTTTGAAAGTTATTTCTATGTCTTGATAGTTCTTGGTAGTAATGCAGCCTATTATCAATTAATCTTTCTTTTCTCTCCTCTGTTCCTTTCCTTCAATGTGAGAGGCTTAGTCTTCCCAACTCTCTCAAATGTGGCCTCCTTCCTGATATCTTCTCTTATTTTCCCAGCTGAACGTAGAGTCTATTCACTATGCTTCTATGGTTCTCAACTTATATTATCACTTGGCACTCATCAACATACTGCTCTGTTGTAGATAATTGAACAACTTTATTTTTCACTACTAAATTAAAGTTTTTTGTGTGTTAAGACTGCCTTGTTCACCATTACTCCCCACATATTAGTGTAGTGCCCTACATAATAGTAACTACATATAATTAATTACTCAATAAACATTTAATGAACATGCAAATTTTGCAATAATGTTTTATCTAGATTATACAACTTTAGCACTTAATTTTTTACATTTCTCTGATTAAAATGTGTCTGCTACATCTAATATTTCCAATTAATTTTCTTCAGATGTCGCCACCAGGATATGAAATCATTAAAGTCAAGAAGGCATATCTTACATATCTGTTTATATTTATTTTGCCATTAGCTATTGAGTATCAAATTAAAAAAAAACTCTTTTTAGTGGATTAAACCAGTGTTCTATAGAAGTCATTAAATTTGGTTTTACAGATTCCTTTTAAAACTTGGGCAATATCACATATACTATTCTTAATTATGGACCGATTTGATTCAATAAGAGGAAAAGAAACCTAAAATTTATCGAGCACCTACTATGTGCAATACAAAACACTAAGTGCCTTGTACTTGTAATCGATATTGACTTGTCTTCTCATTCAGTGGTACTAGATCCAGATTCAAAAAAATGATACTGCCCATGGGTAAGCGTTAATATAGTTTACTTGTTAAGGTCATGTTTACTATAATCCATCAAAATGTATCAACTAACTGATAAAGACATTTTACAAATAGAGTCTGAGTTTGTAGGTAATGGAATTAAAAGATACTTTTATATCTATTGGCAAAAATTATGTACACTGCAGCCATCTAATGAACTAATAACAGTCGATGTCTGTATCTTTTATTACACAATATTTTTGGCAAAGCTAGTGCTTTTGGAATCTTCAGAATTAGTAAAAGAATAAATAGACTCCTACATCTGGAGAAATGTGGTCTGCAGCTTTGTTCTGATTTCTGTATCTAGTGCCAGGTATCTATCACCTGGGGTGGGGTGTTACTTTGGTAAAATAGATCTCATTACTTATTCTCAAAAGAATGCTCTATTTCAGAACAATACTATTGTTAACCGAACTTTGATTTTAGTGACCAAATGCCAAGAATTTTCTAAACACTCTGTTATCCTTCCCATCAATTTAGATCAACCAGACATAACGTATGTGAGAAGTTATCTAAATTTTTCAGCAATAAAACTGAGATGATGAAAGCTTTGCTTCCCCTTAGATATCATCCAGTATTGTAACCAAGTTGTTTTCGTTTTTTACTTTTTTATTGTTTAAGGCTGGAGCATATTACTTTTGTGATACTTGCCAAAGTTCTATGACATCATTGTTTGAGACTCAGCACATGTGTCTTTGATCCCTGCCCAGTAGGTACCCGGGCAACATGCCATTTTGGCACTTATTACTATTACAGTTTTGATTTTTACATTTGCTTCTGATTTTATCCATCCTGCCATCATACAGACCCTTAAGTAGTCATCTTTGGGGACAAAGGGACTCACAAGATAGCCTGTTTTACCTGTACTCTTCTCCCCAAAGGACTTGGCACTTGAGAGGACTGATATGGACAGTCTACCTAGTTTTGAGTTGACTGGTCTCTGGAATATGAACCCCTCCCATTCTGTTTTTGACAGTCTTTGTTTAGGATATAAGCAAAGCACAGTTCTGTAATTTATTGTTGTCATTTTATACTGAGAGAGAGAAGAATGGGAGTGGGTATAGAGAGTATGTGGCTTCAGTTTAGTTTTCTTTCTTGTGGATTTCTCAAGATATCAGAACTATATTGTAAAATTCTCAGGCTCTCTGAGTTAAATTTAATGTTTTTAGTCCAGTTCAGCATCTCTTGGCTTCTACCTTTACTTTCCTAGAAGAGATAGGAACTCCAGAATATATTTAAAAATATGTGCAAATGCAATAATCATAGAAAAAATTAGAGTTAGAATTCTAGTAAATACAGAGGACTAAGCTGATATGAGACTTGCCTCTCTTCTTTGCAAAGGTTGTGAGAAATCTCAAAGAATTTTAAGCTTAGAAGTATTGGTGATATATGTATTTTCGAAAATTGCTCAGGCTGTACGGTGTAGATTTGTGAATGCAAACTGAAACAGAAAACTAGGCTACTGTAGTAATAATAGCTAGCATTTATTGAGTTCCTACTATAAGCCAGAGACCATGTGTTGAGCACTTTATGTATTCTAACTCATTTAATCTTTGTAACAGCTCTGTCAGGTGAGAACTTTTATCATCACCCTCTTATAGATAAAGCCAAAGAATTTGCCAAAGGTCACTCAGTAACTGGTGAGGTCATATTCCCACTGCAGGTAATCTAAAACCAGCACTTAGGCTCTCCTCTACTGTACTATGGGTTGCATTTCAAAGAGAAGTACAGCAGAGAGAAGTCAATAGAAGAACAGAGAGAGACCTTGTATGGGTCCAATATGCGTAACTAACATCTCCTATTGACAGATTGGATTTGGAGTGAGAAGTTAAGGAGATGGAAGTCAAGAACAATTCAAGAGAGATAGGTAGAATTGAATGTTTTGCATCTAACTTAAAAGTGACTTAAAGTCACCAGAGAAAACAGGGAATTTAGTTTCTTAATTTGCAATCAATTTTTATCTTCCTCTGACTGAACAACTGAAATGCAATGAAATGCAAATGTCTTAGTTCTATGAGGCAGTGAGAATAATATGGAGTGTAGATCAGAATATGCCACTAACATATGATTTTTAACTAGTGATTCCTTTTCTGTTCAGATGGAGCCCAAGTTTCCTAATCTATCATATGGGGAGAGAGAGCACATTACTTACCAAACCTGGAGCTTTTTAGATTTGCAATTTCACGTAGTACTGTACTTTCCAGCAAAAGCACAGTGATTTTTACTCCCTTTTATTCCTAAGGTTAAATATTCTTGAGATATTTTGTATTTATCATTGCTCATGGTTTTGCTATCTACAGGAATTATATTTCAAATTTTTAGATTATAGCATTTTTCCATATGACACATTAAAATAAACTGCATCAAGAAATATTTTCATATTTATAAGAATATTTTAAAAGTTATATTACTATGGTAAATTAATTGGGATATGAAATTTTCTGAAAAACTTTTTTATTTAGAAAACTATTTAGCAGTGAAATTTATTTCTAGGTGTTCTTTTTCTTAGTTGCAGAGGATCATACATATTTGGTTTACCTTAAAGATCATATTCTTCAAAGTTTAGGCTTCAACATTAACTGTCAATTTTTTTCCAGTTTTGAACGACTGACTCCATTATGGTTACCTTACTAAGTTCTTGCTGTTCAAATTGGTTTCTTTTAAATTCTTTCAAAAAGCCATGTTCCCTGTTATAGAATTACAACAGGGAGAGAAAAAATGGTAGTAGGTATTGATGAAAACTGTATGCCCATTTCAACTGTGGTGGGAAAATAACAGTTGAGCTCTGCTGAAAACAATATATAAGAGATTTAGCTCTATGAATATATTCTTATAAAATAGTCATATTCAGATAAGTAACAATTAAAATTTTTAGTGCTTTAGAGAGTTTTAAAGGAGTCTAATAATTGCTTGAGTTTGCTTTGGCTGCTCAGAGCATGTTCTCCAAGTTAACTACCATTGATTGGTCAAAGCTGTGAGAGGTCTAAGATTCCCCTCATCTTCCCTGCCCTTTTCAGCGCTGTTACTCTAAAGGAGCCACATGATATCTCTTCCATTCTTTGCCTTTTTTTGTCCTAAGCCCGTGATTTCTATTACTAATGGTCGTCTTACTACCTTCACAAGTAGTAATGATGGTTTGTTTATTCTGGATGTTAAATTCCATTTAAGTCTGTTTATACTATGTTTCACAAGGTGATCTTCAGAGCCTTTCATATGTCTGTGCAACTGTGGGCATCAGTCAGTTCCCTTTTTTTTTTTTTGCTGCAGGAACCAGTAGAGCTGAGTGGTATCCTTAGCCATGCACACTTGGCTGCACAAGACTATTCTTGATGGCTATGCCTATTCAGTTGCAGGCTGCTGAACCCTGAAGAGTTTTAGAGTGGGTCGATGTGATGTAAATGTGCTTGTGAAAGAGGGGGAGACAGGAAGATGGTCAGTTCCAGGACCATCTTCTCAGTCTCCTTCCCACAAAGATGACTTATTCTAACGTCCTAAGAATTCTTTTAGAATTTTCAGTTCGAATGAATTTAGCCTATAGGGTTTTGGCAACTTGTGCCATGCATCTCTTAAGCAACTCAATTCTATTTCAGTGCTTAACTTGTATCAACTTACTGTTTACTGACTTATCAAATTATCTCTGACAGCTTCCCTAATTTTGTCCCTTCTATATTATCTTCTTCATTAGACTTGTATATATGTGTTTTAACATTGCAAGCTGCCCCAAAATATGTAAAGTCGAGCTTCTTGTCATCAAACATACACTCAAATGAGTTCAATGCTGGACAAATCTACACTGAACGCAACAGTTTGTAGGTGGGAATAAGCAAACTCACCAACACAAAACACATGTGATCTGAATTAGGTGAGAAATCGGTTAAGTGGGTGGTGTGCAGCTGCAGTCAGTCCTGCTTGCTCGATATTGCGTGGTAAATGCGCCACACCTGAATATCCGTTGACTCAGTTCCTTTATCTGTTTTCCGGGTTCCCGATGTTGCCGGCATCTGCCACAGGTAGCCCCAGGACCCCGTGCTCCAGGCGCGGCCACGTCCCGCTCTCCGCCTTTTTGGCGCCGCCGCAGTGCGCGTAGCATAGCAGGGCCCGCTGCCCGCGCACGAGAGGGGCGCGCTCCCGGGCTGGCGCAATTTCGCTGCGCGGTACCTGACCCGCATCCTTCTTCTTTTGGCGCCCGCCTATCGCCGAGCACAGCCCCGGCCCCGCCATGGGGAATATGCCATCCGCGGTGAAGCATTGCCTCAGCAACCAGCAGCTTCTCTGGGAGCATCTCTGGATCGCGGATTCAGTGGCAGGGGAGCTCGACCCCGCGCAGGTACTACCTCGCGGCCCAGGCTGTGCCCACCCTCTTGCACATTGCCAGCCGGCCTCTCCCCCTGTAATGTCACCTCGCACTCCAGGGCCCATCCTGCACCAGTCTGTGGTGTTAGGCCTCACCCATCATCTCTCTACTGTAAACGTATGGACCCGCCCTACAGAGCAGACACAGCAAAATCCCTATCTGTGGCCTTTTTCAGGTCCCTAAGGGAAACCGTTCCTTCACTCTTTTTTCCCTTCAAAGGGATGTATTATATAATATCATTTGTAGCTGTGGGCACTCCGCCAGGGATAGTACCCTTATTTTCAGTTCCCTTGTACTGTGTAACAAAGACGACAAATTTGTCAGAATGTGAGGTAGAAAAAGGAACGAAGCCAATATAGAAAGTTGGGAAAACAAGGTAGGATGAAATTATTCATCGTGCCATTAATTATCCCTAATGTATTTATGCTTCAACACACTTGAATAAACTCGAAAACAATGTAAATAATAGTGATTTCAGACCAATATTTAATCCCATGTGATTCCTGAAAGCCCCTTAATTAGACAATGGCAACGTCATAGTATCCACATACTTGTGATTTAATTCATTCTCAACCAAAAATGATAAATGAAGAAAATATATATAAAGAAATTTACTTTTACCTTTAAATTTAGACTTTCACGGAGTAATAACAGTGATAATTACATGCATATTAAGACATGGCAAAAGGGAGGGACCCTTTGAGGACACCTATTTTTTAATTTTGTGGGATGCAAAAAATGTTTATTCCTGCTTTATCTTGTGAGCAGTATAATTTGTATTGTGGGTAAGCACAGTTTTACTGCGTGGCTTTAAATCAGCTATTCTAATGTTGATTATCCATTTCCCTGTAGTTTTACATTTTGTATATTCTGGGTTCATTGTATCAATATGTGAAACTGGAATCTTCTACAAATTGGAATTTAACATTTGTGGATTCTTTAAAAGACACTTTGCACCTTATTTATTTAAAATATGGTCTTTGGTCATCTGACTCAAAGCCTCTTGCTGACAATGCTAAAGGGAAAATTTTCCTTGTTTGTTCACAGGTCTTTCTAATTAATTTTCCTACGTTCTAATTTGATGTTTCTATTATAAATTTTCTCTTAACTTTCATATTTAGTCTGTTATATAATTAGGAGTCCTTAATTTTTATTTCCTAAGTCTGAGACTTTATGCGACTCTCGTTGCTGGGTTCACATTGGATTTCTCTCTCCCCTTCCATGTTCTGATTTTGTGGCATTCGAAGGCAGTGATTGAAGTTAGACTGCTATGTGAGGATGTCTGCTTTGCCCTGTTAAAATGTCGAAGAAGGGTAATTGAAAATGACTAGGATGACTTATCAAGGAATGGGAGGAATAAGATTTTTGACATCCATCAGACTAATAAAGACTTTTTGTTCCTTTTTGAGAAATAGCTATACCTTTTCAAAATTTTGCCTTTTTATCCCCCAGCTATTTGCCTGGAAAAAAACACCTATTCATTCATCTAACACAGCTTATGTATCACTTTTGACCCTCCAGAGTTAATGCCCATTTTCGTGCTCTCATGGCATTTTATATATAATTCTGTTTTCTACTCAATCTTGTTGAATTGTAATTTTTTATGTGTTGTCCTTTTTGAACTCACAGCAGCATTGACACCTGACACTTGACTCTTGGAAATTTACCTCCTTTCTTGGCTTCTGCTTAATAACACCCTTAGCGCTTTAAGTCCTGCTTCTCTGGTTCCTCAGTCTGGAACCAGAATGACTCAGTGGCCTATATCTGTCTAAATGTTCAGGTGCCTCATGTCTTATTATCCACACTCACAGTTTTGGTTACTGTTTACCTATTAGTTTCCCAGATTTATATTCTCATTTCTGTCTTAAGCTCCAGTCTAGATGTTCAACTACTCACTTGACATTGTCACTTGGATATCTCAAAAGCAATTCAAACTCAACATTTCCAAAATTAGATTCACGTTCTCCCCCTGGTAACCCCAGACCTTCTCCAACATTTCCTATCACAGGGAACATCTTCACAATTCGTTCAGTCCTACAAGCCATAAACTAAGAGCTCTTTATTTTCATATCCCCACATCTAAAGTATGACTGAGTCCTGTATTTTACCCTTGAATTTCTCTCAAATCCATCTATTTTTTTCAACTTTACTGCTTCTACCAATTTTAAAATGGCATTATCTTTCATATGGACTCGTAAACAATTGCAATCCTTCTTCAACCCGTCTATAAAGCTAGTTGGGAGATGTTCTTAATTAAGTAGAATCATGCCCTTCCCTTGTTTCACAACCTTCTATGAATTCTCATTGCTTTTAGGAATGAACATCAACACTTTTAACGTATTTTCTGAAGCTTCATTTCGTCTTTTCATTGCCTCCCTCTGCAATACCATCTAAGTTATTCTCTTATTCTTGCCACAGTGGCAAGAATAAGAGTTCTCTAATAATGTTTCCTCTGAAAACACAGTCCTTGCTTGTTTTCCCCTCTTCTAACTTCTTTCAGCTAACTTCTAGTCACTCTTCAGATCTCAACTCAAATGTTCTTTTTCAGACTCTCAAGGCAAGCAGCCTTGTTATATATTGCACAGTATACTAATCATTATATGTAATATAAATTATATATTTATTTTTGTGATGCTGTTTAATTCCCTACTAGACTCCAAGTATCATATAAGAAAAAAAAAATCCACCACAGTATTCTCAGCATCTAACAATGTCTAGTTAGCTTTTGATTTGCAGTAAATACTTGTTGAATGAACAAATGAATGAATGTTTACCATTCTAGGCCTTAAGTATCTCATGCTTATGGGGACCATGAAATCCTTCTAAGCTCTCCTCAGGGTTCAAACCAATGATTGGTGTATTATAGTACAACGATAAATATTTATTAAGTGAATGCTATAGTGATGAGGATGAATACATGATGTTGATAGAGTTTGGTCTTGGTGATGGATATTATTATTGTTTGTATCTTACTGTTCATCGTATAAAATTTATTCATGCTTTGATGTGTAGAACAGTTGAAAATGGATTCTGGAGGTTGTGAAAATGCAGCATGGTACTTAACCAATTGTTTAGCATTAAATCTGGCAGAGAATATCCTGAACGGAATCCCTGTGATTTGAAATATTTCAGTTGAAGTTGGGACAGACTGTATTATGAAAGAAGCCTGTACTGGACAGTAGAAGATTGGAAACCTAGACCTTTTTCTGTTATCAATTTATTCTGTGATTGTGTGCAGGGAATAACTGGCCGCATCTTAAATTTTCAGTTTACACATTAGAGATAATAAGGTATCCCTGATAAATGATAGGATAAAATTAAATATTGGGAGTGTGTATGTATAAATACAAATGCACACATTTGGGGTTTATCACCCTATAAAAACATGTGTCAGTGTGCATGAAAGGTTTAGACTACAACAGCTCTACTAATTAAATTCTTTGAGTCTCTAGTTTTTTTGCTAATGATACTGGTTTTGCAAAAGATAACCTTAATAGACTGAGAGATTAAAATTAATTATTCTGTAGTTCAAGCTATCTCTCAGTGCCTGTTTTATTTTCTCTGTTTGTCCTTATTAAAATGAGTATAGTGAGCTGGCTTAATTAGTATATTTTAAAGTTTTGATTATATTTAACTTTCCTGATAGAGCAGTCATTTTTTGATTTCCAAGTGTTGCTTAAGCAGTAGCTAAATTTCATCATATATCAAGACCCCATTGCAATGATAAAATTCCCAAGGATCTAAATTCTAACACAGTGTTTTAAATATATTAGATTTAGAAAAGCAAAATTGTAGATTGTCAGATTAGATTTATAGTTATTTTACATTATATCCTGATTCTTTAAGTTACATTCGCTGTCAGCAAAAATTATAATTCAAAGTAGAGTCCTTGGTGTTAGAGTCTCTGGAATTAACCTAAATGTATTATATTTCTGCTTAAATTTAATTAGAGAATAATGCGACTATATACTTTTAAGTTTGCAACTATACGGCTGTTAATACATTTACTAAATACCTTAGAATGACTGGGGAGAATTTTCAGAAATGAACCAAAGCACCATTCCACTATTTATTTTCTGTTTGTCTCAGATGTTCTTGGTTCCTTTTCTCACTTTTTTTTTCTCCTTTTATGGCTTTTTTTTGAAATTATGTATTTTTATTATTTATTTTTCTCCTGCATTAGCTTGTTAATTATATATTGTTTTTACTGTATTCTTAGTTGCTATGTTAACACACAACCTGAACTTATTAAAATATATAAATTAGCACTTTTGCAGCTATTAAAAATGCATTTGATTAAATCTATTTACTGCCTTTTGCTTTTCATATTGTTGTTGTATATATTAATTATATGGTATGCTTCTTTCATATATACACATTTATATTTATGGGCATATTTTTCTTTCCTTTGCTCTTCACTTCTTCATTTTGACCTTTCCACCTGAAATTATTTTTCTTTAAACAGAAGTATTTGTTTAATATTTTCTTTAGTAAAAATTTGCTGATGGCATTGTTTCAGTTTTTCTTTGAAATTACATTTATTTTGACTCATATACATACATTATACACATATATAATGTGCATAAATAAAAGTTGAATATTGACTATAAATATACATTACATATAAAGAATGATAACAGTAAAAAAATGCAGATTTCTCAGCAGATGCAATGAATGCCAGACACAGTGAAATCAGCTGTAAGTCTTATTTTTGGTTCTTTGATGATACTGTATCTTTAGTTCTCTTTTCATTGTTTTTAATTTCCAACAGTATGACAATGATGTATCTAGATTTATTTTTCTTTGTATCTGCTAATGGTTCATAGCACTTCTTGGACTTATGGCTTGATGATTGTTGGCTTTCAAATGTTTTGGAAACTTTTCAACCATTTCTCTTTCAGTATTGCTTCTATTTCTTTTTTAATCCTCCACTTGGGCCGGTAGTTTGAAGAATCTCAGAACTTTCCCTGTTTCCAAGATACTTCTTAAACTCATTTTTTGTATTTTTCATCTTTTCTCTCCATGTTCAATCTGAATATTTTTCTCACCTGTATTCCATTTCACTAATTCCTCCTTAAGCTTTCTCTAATTGGCTGTAATTCTAATTTATTGCGTTATTAATTTTAGTTATATTTTTGCGTTAACACATTTGTGTGATTTTTAAAACCAGTTTTTAGTTCTCTGCCACAGTTCTCCATCTTATCATAAATACTTGAATGTTTATCAGTTATTTTAAGTTCCATGTCTGATAACTTTAATATTTAGAATCCTGTGGATCTTTTTCATATATCTTTCCTCCTGGAATGCCTACTCAGTTTTGAGTTTATGTTTATACCTGATGTGAAAAAATATATAGACATACTTTGAGGATCTGAGTGATATTATCCTTCTTCAGAGAGGATTATCATTTTTTTCTTCCCATATCACTTACTCCTCACTCCCTGTCTTTGGCAATTACCTTCTGTTACTTGTATCCAGGAGTTTGTTTTAGATTTCACATATAAGTATGATATACAGTATTTGTCTTTCTTTGTTTGACTTATTCTGTTAATATAATGCACTCAAGTTCCATCCATCTTGTCACAGATGACAAGAATTCCTTCTTTTATTATGGCCGAATAGTATCTCATGTTTGTATATACTATACTTTCTTTAGCCATTCACTTGTTGATGGACACTTAGGTGGTTTTCATGTCTTAGCTTGTAAATAATGCTGCAGTTTCAAGGTAGTTATTTCCTTTGGATAAATACCTAGAAGTGGAATTGCTGAGCCCAGTGGTAGTTTTATTTTTAATTTTTTGAGGATTCTCTATACTGTTTTCATAGAAGATGCACTAATTTACATTACCATAGTACACAAATGTTCTCTTTTCTCCACATCCTCACCAACACTTGTTATTTCTTTTCTTTTTTGATAATAGCCTTTCTGACAGGTGTGAGGTACAGCAAGGATTATCTTTTACTTCTAGTAGGCAGGAAGTTTAAGGATAGCTTACCTTAAGCTAATTAGATACTTAGCTGATTTGGAACTGGCCCTACTTCATTTCCGAGGGCTTGCCTTTTTCTCTTTACCCCTACTTTCATTTTGTAGCTCTTCAGGGATTCTAACTTAAAGGCCTAGGGTATTTAGCAGGGTATCTCTCCTTTATTGGGAACTGAATTCAAAATATTTCTTCCTTAGCCTCTGAGGTTCCTGGAAGCTCTGATGATCTTCCCGGCTGCTAATATAGAATTGGCAAATGTCTCAAGAGGAAAGGCATGCTGAGTGTTGGTATCACTGTTTTATGTTTCTCTTCTGTATGATATATTGGCCACTGAAGTACTCACTACCTTGGCAACTGTAGGCTGTCAAACAACTGTTTTTCATTAATATTTTGCCCAGAATTTCTGATTGTTCTCAGTAAGAAATTTGTTCTGAATAAGCTAGTTGAAAGATTAACATAATAACAAGGACAATGTAGAAAATGTGAATTATGCAATATAATCTGAATTGTAAAATGTATATTTACCATATTACAAAAAAAATTATAGTGGTTACTGTCAAGGTAAGATGAAAACTATTTAGAGTATTATTTTTTTATTTTCACAGTTTTGTTGAGATATAATTGACATATAACATTGTGTAAGTTTAAGGTGTGCAGTTTGATACACTTATATTTTTTCAAAATGATTACCACCAAAGTGTTAGCTAACACCTGTCACATCACATAATTACAATTTTTTTTTTTTGTGGCCAGAACATAAGATCTACTCTCTTAGCTGATTTTAAGTAGGTGATACAGTATTATTAACTATAATCATTATGCGTTAGATTCCTAAAACCTATTCATCTTATAGCTGGAAGTTTTATAGAGTAACAATTTAAAGTTCAAAAAAGAAATTAAAAAATTGGCTGCTTCATAAAAAATAATATTTTATGGAAAAACAGACTATTCAGATGGTTTTCACAATAAATAAATATTATAAAAGAGAAGATAGTTTTAATCTAATCTAAAAAATAATATTATGCCCAACTTCAATATCTGGCTGTAGAGGACCAATATGCGATTTACTTCTTTATGTGTAACATAGTTTAATAAAATTTGTTGAATAAATTAATGAATATAGTTTTTTAAATAATATTTAGCTTTATATGTTTACTTCAAATCTTTCCATTTTATGGTGTAAAGTTGGTAAACATACTTTCTTGACTTTTTTGTAATTTTATCTTTTGCTTTGCCTTATTTCATTCCCAGCACATTCATTCTTAATCATTCTCATTCACTCAATAAACTTTTTTAGAAATCTACATATTGTATCAAATTTATTCAAAAAGCATCTTGTAGGTTTGTTGATCTTCTTGTCTATATGCATATGTTTATATCTGTGTACATATTTGTGACGTAACAACTGATTTTTATTTTTTGAAAAAAAATATTTTACTGAGTTCTGAATTAGTATTTTAATTTTCTTCAAGTATTTATCTCATGTAATTTTATCTTTTAAAAAGTGAGTGCCTTAAGACAATACATGTTCTTTATTATTTTGCTTTCAATGTATCTCTGTTAAACTACTTATCTAATTGTCTCAATTCCTAATTAGGTGAATTTAACTTAAGTGTGATGTGACTGTTGATATATTTATCCTATTTTCTGCCATATTTATCAGCCTCACCATTTTATATTAACTTTGAGGCTGTTTATACTTTTTGATATTCTTATTTTATATCTCAATCAATGATATATAAAGCAAAAGATGTATTTCACAGAATGCACTCATTCATCTTGAGAAAGTCTGTTTCATAATTATTACATCATGGTTTCTCAAATAGCGTGTTCCAGGTACATTGCCATACTCAAGACCTTCTTTGTTGATATATGATATCTGACAGATAAAGTGAAAGTAGAGAGTTCCAAAGACTTGTATAGTACTGTTGAAACCAAAAATTTTAGTTATGGGCACAACAGACTTAGAAAGTTGAAAATATAGGTATTTATGGTCAGCAATTTAATAAGTGAGCAGTCACAAGTAATAATAAGCCCTTTGTATCACCATGTAAATTAATGGCTGGAATGGAGTAAAATTCCAGTGAATTTTACTGGAAATCAAATATTGGATGGATTGAATACTCCATAGAATAGTGACAAAATTTGAGGTAAAGGAAATGATAGTGAACTAAGTTCTAATGGCCTTGGTATATAAGGAATATGTGTCCTCCAGCAGGAATAAAGGACAATGTGGCCAAATTACATAGATCTCAAAGGAGCAGGAGTTTTTATACAAGTCTAAAAGAGTAACACTCTTCAAGAAGTAATGGAAACTAAATATGCCATCCATACTTCTACTCACTAAACAAGGTATAGGAGACTAAACAGTCTCTACATGAGAGGGTCACAGGTCAGGCACTTTTCACAAGGGTGATCAAGGTTTCATTTAAGTCCAGAAGATGATGGAATGTTCAGTAAAGAGATTGAGAAGTGGTGCAGCTTATTAATATAAAACTGAGTTTACAGCTGGAAAAATAAAGGAGACTTGAGTTTTGGCATAACAGAAAAGGCAGAGAACTATGTGGGGTTCTACAGAAGTAGATGATTGTTGGGACTAATATATTGAGAAATGATTAAAGAGAACAGAACTATGAAATAATATAGGTTACCAGCTGAATGATCCTCAACAGCTTGTGATGGATGTGGGTCTTAGCATCAGCCAAGTCCTGGATTTATTGCATTCCAACAGCATGGTGACTTTAGATCTTGATTTGATCAGACTTTAGTTTTTTAATTTGAATTGACTCATATATGCTTTGAGGGAGGGGCGTGGGGGAAGAACTTTTTGTTAAGGCCGTTCACATGTTAATTTCCAAAGAGAAATGCCTGGCTCATGAATACTGAGACAAGGGGCAAAAACACTGAAGGTTGTGGCTAGGTCTCTGTGCCATTAGAAAGTATGCTCCTTGGTATTTTATAAAATGCAGCCTTTTTGTATTTTCCTCATATTTTATTTTTAATCAGTTAAAATGTTATTTTGTATGTGTTCTTTGTTCAAAGAACTTTTATACAGCCACCACTGTTGAGTGTTCAGTTTGTACTGGGCACTGCTTAACCGCTTAAATGCAATAACTCATTTAATCTTCACAGCAATCCATTTCATAGATTTAGTAATTGAGATGCAGAAAGGTTAAATAACTTATTCATGGACAACAACTAATGAATAGCAGAGCTAGGAATTGAGTTCAGGCAATTCCAGAGCTAGTTTCACCACTACACCAGTGCTTCCTAAACTTTCCTAGTAATAGGAATCACTTGAGGTGTTTATTAAATGTGCTGGACATTCTGATTCAGTAGCTATGAGTCGAAGCCCAACTATCATTGTTTTTTCTTCACCTAATTTTAAAAAAACACTGTGCTGGGTGATGCTGCCACCCTTCTATCTCTCTATCTGCTGTCAGAGGGCCTGCTGTCCTATCAAATTTCCTCTAAACTATCTTTCCAGAACTCCTGGCTCTTGCCCATGAAAGACTCTTATGAGTTTCAGCTTCCCTTCTGTCCTCTTTGAGGTTGAGACTAGAGTTCTGCCTGGAATAGAATTGCATTGGATACAAAAGGAAAAACAACTAGGTTTCCAATAAATTTCCTGTTCCCTTCAATCTCCAATACTTTCTGTCCTTGGATTTCTGTTGGCTCTTGTATTCCTTGCTTTCTCTTACTCCAGCTGGCTTTCACATCCTTCCCTCCCCCGACCCTGTGTTCTTGTTTTTTTCATTAGCTCTGAACGCCTCCAAGTCTTTTGGCTTTCTTTATGCTTATTCACTCTATGCTGTAACTTTCCCTGACCCTTTATTCTCTCCTCGTCTATTCTTTTCCAAGTTTAGCTTTTATTTTTGTTTTGTTTTATTTTTCCTGATCAATCAAGGGGTTAGACTGTGCAGACCCACAACTTTATAGGTCACTCTCATGTAACAGATGGTATTTAAAAGAGATAAAGCAAAATCATATATTTGGATAATATCATTTTAACAGAAATTCTGATGTGAAAGTGATAGCTAAGTCTGCTTGTAGCCCTAACACTAAAGGCAACATATAGAATCCCAGTTTCTTCTTGCTGGTCTCTGTTGTTAAAGTAGGAGATGCAAATTGGCTATATACAGGTGAGCCTAATGTAACCTCTGGAAATATTTTGCTTGATCGAAACTATACTTAAAAACTAAGTACATGTGAATGCCTTAAACTCTTTATTCATATACCTAGCTGCACTCTTTATTCATATACCTAGCTGCCTCGGACATCCAGGTTATCTTTCTGAACCTATAAATAGTTGATTTTGTGAGCCTTGAGGGTCAATGACATGGAGATACTTTAATGAGACCATCCAGAATATTTCTGAATATTTGCATATTTTTCAACAGAGTAAAGCCTAATCATAATCATTCAATAGGCAAGACATCTTTAAATTACCAGAAGTTTACCGTCTTCCCTTTTGGACAGTCTTCCTTTTCTGAGTGATGAGAATTCATGCCTAAATGAACTCTCAGGTGTTTTTAAATTTCTTCTCCTGGAACGAACCATCTTGATGAACCATTTTTAATGTTTTCTTACAGAAAATAATTTTGGCAGATCTAGTTCCCAAAACATTCATTCTAAAATCAGACTTTATGTAAAGAGAATTTTATATGAAGATAATTTAAAACATTACTCTAGTTCATAGAAGTTTATAGTCTTAAACTTTTTTTCATATAATTTATATGAAAGCCAAGTAATAACAAAAATGGAAAAGCTCTCTGAAAAATATGAAATGTAAACAAAAGCTATTGTTTCTAGGAAGTGATGCAGGGACTAGAGCTGTGAGTTCCAAACACATTTTTGATAGAAGGAGCTGATATTTCTAGAGAGAGGAAGAGCTGTGCTCTGGCTGTCTTGATACTTGCAAGGTAGTAAACACCATGGTGGGAGAAAGAGGGGCAAAGTATTATGACAGTTCCAAGGGCACTGTCTAGGCCACATTTTCATTCTTCATTGCTGTATTCCTCTGAAAAGTCGTTTCTTCATTCTGCTTTCTATTTGCATCGCTTCCCCTCCCCCCACAATCTTTTCTTGCAATTTTATTAAAAACACAAGTTTGTAAAGTTCTAGTTCAGGAGTTAGTAATAATGATAATAGTCTTTGTGTTGGAGGTAGATTTGAGGTCAAGTGAGATTTGGATAGATAAAAGGCATTCCTGGTCAGAATTAATATTGTGAAAACATGGGGGATTATTTTGTTTAAAAATCTGTGTGTATCAATATATACATATCAATCTATATCTGTATCTACCTTTATATATACCTATCTCAGTCTCTGTCATATAGCTAAGTATTTGTCTCTTATAGGGAAAAAACAATTTAAATGCCTCTAATCTTAAAAATTGACCTTTTTACCTATTTGATTTAAAGATGGATGCTTACTTTTTTAAAAAAATTAAGTTTATTGAGGTAACATTGGTTAATACAATTATATAATTTTCAGGTATACATAATAATTTAATATTCTATTGTGTGTTATCACCCAAAGTCCAGTTTCCTTCAGTTACCATGTATTTGATCCCCTTTATCCCATCTACCTCCCCGCTCCTCTCCAACCTCCTACCCGCTGGTAACCACTAGTCTATAGTCCATGTCCACGAGTCTCTGTCTGTCCTATTCATTTGTTGCTTTTAAGTTTATATCCCAGATAAAAGTCATATTACATGATTTTCAACTTTTTCTGTCTGGCATGATTATCTCGTGGTCCATCCATGTTGTCGCAAATGGCAGTATTTCATCTCTTCTTATGGCTGAGTATTCCATCAAATATATGTACCGCAGCTTCTTTAGCCAATCATCTATCGTAGGACACTTCAGTTGCTTCCATGTCCTGGACACTGTGAATAATGCTGCTATGAACATCAGTTTGCAAATATCTTCTCGAATATGGGTTTTCAAGTCTTTAGAGTAATTACCCAGTAGAGAGATTGCTGGATCATAAGGTAGATCAGTTCTTAGTTTTTGGGATGGATGCTCAGTTTTTACAAATGGCGAAACTTTTCACATACTTGTTTCTCTTACGTCCTTCACCTATTCCCCCAGCACCAGTGCTTGTATAGTAGTTAGTGGACCCATTTTTGTTTTCGACATTAAAGCAAATTTCTCTACCAAATATGGTTGAATAGATTAAAATACCTTTTTATTAAGTATATAATATCTGCAATGTTAGATGAAGTCTTTTCAAGGAGTGAAACTATATTTTATTTACCTTTCTGTTATCCAGAAGACCTAAATATTTAGATCCTCTTTAAATGTTTAAAAAACTAAATCATTTATATATGGTAAGTATGACAAACATCCAAAGTATAAACTTCAGGTGCTTTTAGCCAAATTAACTGACTTTCTGATTTGTAAAAATATGTACTTAATTTATCAAAGATATTATTTTGTAAACTACAATTAGTAGTTTTAGCTGTTATATATTTTCATCTTGGACTATAATGTATGTTTTTAAATCCTGGTGCTAATTTTGAAGTTTGAGAACCGTTTTTATTCCCCCCACTTTTTTTCTTAGCTATCGTTGTAGAGTTCAGAGAAATAGATCTAGCTTTTCATTCACTTTCCAAAAATGTGTTTTTATTGAGTTAATTCACACAGTGTACAATATACATCTTCTCGTGACTCCATTTTACAGAAGTAGTAGAAACATGGAGGGGGTATAATGATACTCTTAGGGTGAAACAGCTTCTCTGTTGCAATGTCTAAGCTATGGTCTGGTTTTGGATTCAGTGTTTGGGCTGAATATCCCACTGATAGTAAGCGCATCAAATGTCACCTTATGCTTGTAACTTTCCAAGTCACATTTCCTTGGATTTATAAAGTAGGGAAATGCAGATGGCAGGAAACATCAACTGCATAAAAATGCCTTCAATATAAGTTTCACTCTGTGAAATCAGCATTTCATAAAGTCTTTTTGGTGAGCTTTATTAACAAGCGATGGGGTCTAGGAAGCTTGGCAAACAAGGAGTCAGGAAACCCCAAAGAGAACATGTCTGTCAGACGTCTTTCCTTCTGGGATTTCCTTCCAAATGTTTTTGGATCTTGAAGGAAGTGGAGTGGCTCTCTGCCACCACTTTCATACATCTGTAACCCACTGGGTGTACAGAGTCTGGCATTCACTTTTTAAATTCTTTCCCCAATCTGTATTTATTTCACTGTGAAATAGAAGCTGATCATAGGTTAATGTTGAAGTCAAAATATGAATCTTATTTTAGTTAGAGTCAGTTTCTGGTTTTTGAGAATTTTGATTTAAGGGCTGAGAATTCTCTGATTTTTTAAATGCTGTGGCACAGTTCAAACCTCGCATTTTACAGAAAGCTGTGGACCTGGTCAAACATAAAAGCTGAGGGCAATTTGAAGCTATGTTTACCTAGGTTTTAGGGCTGTGCTTAAAAGACATTTTGCAAGACCAGTGGAGAAACAGATGTAGTTATTCAGAGTTTCACTCGTGAATGTCTGCTATCACTTAGTCCCCATTCCCTGATGACAAGATTTTAATATTTAATTTAATATAATTCTGCTGAATATATGCTCTAGAAAATATTGAAAGGAAAACTTGAGCTAAAAGAGTTGGAACACAAGCCTGCATAAATACTCATCTCTAGAGAGCCAAATCTCTTAAATCTCTTTGCTCTTTGGAGAATGTATACAGATGTTGACTTTTTGATGGGAAAGATAGTGATAACTTGTTAAATAGAATGTCAATCACTTGTCTTATCAAAAAGTATTATTTAGGGGCTTTAGTATTATTTTAGCATATCTGCTCTAGATTTACAAATGACTTATTGCATGAGAAATGAAAGAGTATATGAGATGCAAAATGCTACATTATTAATATACTATTATTAACAAGAGTTAGGGCTTAAAATCATGATGGGGATGTAAAATATAGCATAAGGAATAAAAAAAGACTTCGGGAAATTATATAGTAATGATATCAACCACTCTATCAGATAGCAAACTTATTCCAGTGATTCTGCTAAATGCTTTACATAACTTCTGAACTCTTATAGTTCTGCAAAGAAGATCTTGTTATTTTCACTTATAATGTGAGGAAAGGGGGGCTCAAAGAGTTAATAAAACTCTCTTTAGGTTCATACCTGGTAGAGGCACTGAAGTTGAATCTACGTCAGATCCAAAGCCTGTATTTCTTTCCCTACATCATGTCAGTCTGTTGACCAGTAGGAACTTCAATTATAAGAAAATTATTTTGTACTCACTTAACATAACTTTTTAAATTTAACATGTTAGTAAAGTTCAAAAATCTATTGCTTTAAGAAAGAAAACTGCAGTTGGTTACAAATGGCTTAAATGATACAGCTCAACTTCCATCATTAGTTCATTTTGAAACCCAACATTTAAAATCTGAGGTGGATGAATCTGAGTGAATCACTCTTAACTTCAGAGACAGGCTATTCAGACTCTTTAAAATGATTCTATAGTATTTTATCACCTTTCATAACCTTCTTCTCTCATTCTTTTGTTCCATCAGCCTTTTTTATTTTCCTGCATTCAGGTAAATGGTTTAATAGGATTTCTGAGACATGTATCTTTCCTTAGTTTTTCAGAGCTCAATCTCGGCAAGTTTTGATATGATTTAGTCATATAAAAAAGGTCAAATTTATATAAAATGTGTTGGTGTATACATATCAAATATAGTGTATGTAGACTTCATATACATATTGAAAGTTTCTAGATTACTTTCCTTGGAAAAATCAGTTTACTTTACTTCAACTATTGCATCTTTATTGTCTTTTCTAAGTAGCCATCCAAAACCTTAGTGTGTAGAGTAAAACAACATGATATAATTAATATAATAAATGGAATTAAAAAAACAAATAGTGACCCAAAATGTGCTAAAATATTATTGAGATCTTAATAAAAATCTTTATTAATAAGACATAGATTATTCAAAGCATAGAAAACAATAATTTTCTGTTATTTGTCACTAAAAGCACAAAAGTAAAGATAATGAAACCAATCATATACAGTTGATCATAGAATAAGCAAGACAATGGATGAAAAGAAAAAATATTGGCAAAGCAGTTCTAACATCCACAATGTACCCCTAAGAGAAGAACTTCAATATACTTCCATTTTAGAAAAAAGAAGCTCAGGAACCACAGCCAGTCACATTATGACTGAACATTTCAGTTGAATTTATGCTACCGCAGATGTAGTTTCATGCAGCTTTGCTGTTCTTCCACTTCTGCTTAGCATTTCTCAAAACTGTGCTATAAGTGTGGAATGCTGTGGTGGCCAGGAGTTCTCTATGGCCTGTGTTAGTAGCCTCTCATTTCTCCTCTCCACAGCAGCAGACTTTGTTCAGGGGGAGCATCAGGCTTTGATGATGTACCGCCCATCACTGATGAGTCCACAAGCCCCATGATATTTGACACTGCCATCACTTCCTTTTATTAAAAGCAAGATTCAGAGAAGACCACCAACTCCTTCTCAGACTGTTGACAAAAATACGATCCTTGTCATTAATTTTGTATGAGCTCCTATTTACCTAGTTTTGATGAAGCCGCAGGTATCAGATTATTTAATTACTCAAACTACATATAGTAACTTCTTTCTGTTTTTAGATTCATACTGTAATTGGAGACATTTTCTGTTAACTGTAGGACAGTATAGAGTAAATGCTGAAAACTCTAGAAAGTTTAAAATATTTAAAATGGTCTGAGACATGCTATAAAATGGTCTCATTAATTTCCAGGAAGGAAAAGTAAGTACAAAAAATTACATTTGTGCCTAATCACTAGTAAAATATATAATTCTCATATACCACAGAAATCACAAGAATTGAAAACCAGAAAAACTGAGCATATTCTTATACAGTTTTGCTATTTGTATCGCTGTTGTGGCAGAGCATATTTAGTCTTTAGGCTGTGTGTTTTATTTTTTACATTTTAGCTTCAACATTCCATCAGCACACATCAGTACTTTCTTAGAACATTCTTTTATTCATTTGTTATTATCAACTAAAAATTGGAATACTTTACACGTGTTGATAAATTTTAGTTACTCTTATTTTCATGAGGACAAACATTTATAGCTCGTGAACTTGTTCTTATAAATATATTTATATATCAACATGTGTATGCATATACACATACCCACTGAAAATAACAATATCCATATCCAAATGTGTCTGTGAGTGTATGAATGTAAGTCTTCAGATATGTAGGTTTATGTCTATGAATATATGTAAGTACATATTTAATACCATTGGGTAAATAATGGTATATCAAAGCACATTTTTGGGAGTTGGAATACTCAGAGAAATGATGAGATGGCCAAAGACAAGTTAGGATCTGGAGCAACTGAGGACATTGTGTGTGAGACGGACATAATAAGCACCACTGAAAAGTGGGCATGTGGGAGAAGGTATCGATGAAGATAGCCTTCCACAATGCCTGCTAATCAGCAGTTATTGAATCCACAGCAGTTATTGAACCCACCTGCCTTGCAGTTATTGCTTAGTGTGTTTGGCTGTTATTTTTAGTGTCCTTGACACCACTATATTATCTCAAGCTTTCAAATGATTATCTAAGTTATTAAGGTTTGTTATTTTGTGATTCTGTACAGTAGGATCTACTCTTATTATCACTAGACCAAAGCTGCATATGGTCAGGCATTGATGTCCAACTCTTTCCCTCCTCAAAGACTGAAAGGAGATCCCCAGAGGGAAAGCATCCTGGTGGTAGAGAAGCAGATCTTGAGGCCTTTCCTGAAAAAAACATATTCCATTCTCTCAAACTATTCAGCGTTAAATTAGTGACTATGTTCATGTGATTTTTTTAGTGCACACTAATATATGTAGATTTTCCTGATATTGGTGTTTCTAAGACACCACTGGAAATTTAAAAAGGGATAGAAAAATGTTTAAATAATTTGTGAAATTTGTAAAGATATTTTATAGAATTATTTGTTTCTAGTGTTGTTTAAGATTTCATCCATTATTTAGTAGATGCTGAGAAGACAAAAATGAAATGGTCCAAGTGAAGTAATTATTTATACTTAGACATAAAATCTTGGTATTTAAAAGGAAGGAGTTATAAAGCTATAGAATTAGAATGGATATTACCATAGAAATTAGAATTTTAATTTTTTTAATTTTTACATTATAGTGATAGAAGGATTTTATTGATTTTTAGTTGGTGATCGGCTGTTATTAAAACATAATCATATAGTTATTTTTAAAGTTAGTTTAAGCTAGACCTGTGGTTCTCTTATTGTAGTACTTGGATCAGCAGCATTACCATCTATGAGCTGGTTAGAAATGCAAATTAATGGACCCGAGCTGACCTAAAGAATCAGTCTCTGCATGTGGTCCCAGTAAACTGTTTTGTCAGGCTCTACAGGAGATTTGTATGCACATTAAAGTTTGAGAAATACTGATCTTTAAGAATAGTCCACGACTAAAAGCCATTGTGGGCTACAAAGGAAAGAACTTGGAATTAAGAGTTTGGGTTTTGTCTGTTTTATATTGTAGGGATATTTCTTTATATCTAAAACAAAACAAAACAAAACAAAACAAAAACCCACAAAAAACAAAACACTACGTTAACAAAGATTGTAGAACAAATAAAATCGATGTTTTAAAAAATGAATTTTATAAGATAATATAGTTTAATTATATTCAAAGTTATTAATAGGAGTTTAAATGAAGAATTTTCATAACCATTGCATACTATCAGTTTAGAATAAGCAGCTCATTGGGATATTTTAGTTTCTTGAATAAATTAATTAATGCTGCTGAAATGAACTATTTATACAGAGAACAAAATTAAACTTTATTGACCAACTTGCTGAATTTTGCTAGAGATTAAATATCCAAATAGAAGCTTAGTTTACTTAGCTGGAAGGCATACAGACTAATTAGTCATTGCATATAACCTGTTCATTAACTATTCCTGAGGGTAATTGAAAACCAGCCACTATGATTTGTTTTTTAATAGAAAATGTAAAGAAGAACATTGATTTACTGCCTAACATGGCTGATAAAGGTTGCATCCAACTTTAGCAGAACTGTGTTAAACATTTTTTTCTTTGTTTTGATGTTTCAGTCTCCAGATGTTAGCTGTTTTTGTGAGGAAATAATGGTGTTAGCTATGAGTTTTCTTGGAAAGAAGGAGCTTAAAAGCTTTGGAGTGCCGGACTCATCGTCTGCACAGCCAGATGAACATGGATGGAATGTTAGGTGAAGTCCACGGGGAGTCATTCCACAGCAGCATCTGGAAGGAAACAATAAGTGACTGGAGGGTGTACTTTTCAGGCAAATGATTAAGAGGCGATTAAATGAAGGTGTTAGGATGTAAGGGAGGGAAGGAAGCACTGAAGGTGTATATATAATATGGGATGGAGGGATTATGGAAAAGACTTAGCAGAATGAACCGTAGATCACAGCTGAACTTATAAAAAGTTGGAATTAGAATTTGGACAGAACAGCTTATTGGTATCACATGAAATAGTACATGAGATTCACATAATACATAACATACTGGGACTTTTTTTTTGGAACACTAAAGGACAGTGATGATGTCTAGTTACTTGAGCCACTGGAAATAATTTCTTAGAGTGGAAAGACATCCTGCTATTACACCTTTATGGTCATAGCCAGTTTATATTGGCCCTACTTTAAAGTCTTAAGGGAACTCTGGGCTTCGGACATAGAAATCCAAGCTTTTGATCAAGTGAGTAGTTCTACTTTAATAGTTTGATACTAACTTATTCATAATGAATAAAGACAGTGTTGCTTTAAATTGCTTTACATAATCATACCTTTCTGCCCTTTTCTCTTGCCTACTGACACTTCCCCACTCCCAATTATGAATGAATGAATGAATAAAACTGTTTGATTTAGATGATATGGGATGAAAACTAGTTTATTTTTCCCCAAAACGCTCACGTTTACCCTTAAAAACAAAATCAAGTGTCTTCTGAATACAAATTTTCCTTCTTGATGCCAGATATTTGAGCATCTGGAAAAGTGAGAAATTAGAAAGATAAGGCAGCATTATGGAAGCTCATGACATGCTTTAGCACCCCAGTCATCCTTCCCAGCAGTCACTTAAAAGTCTTTTCATCTTAACGGATGGAGATTCTGCAAACACAAGGCTGAATCTTTATTCAGGCCTCAAAATCTAGGAATTGGATTTTATTAGCCAATATGCCTAAATACTGTAACACAACTCCATATTTTTTGTGGCCTGAAATAATCACAGGTGATTTCTTGCTCAAGTCTAGTGAATTATTTGGTTATTCAGAGACCCAGACTCTTCTTGTGACCCTGCCCTCTAGGTCATTTAGCTGGAGGTTGGGAAAGAGACCAGAAGACAGACACATGTTCTTCTAACCACATCTCTCCAGAAATTACACATTTTTGCTTCCTTCTATTGTCTGGAACGCACCAGAATTATTAGACTCAGATGTGGGGGTGGCAGAGATGTGTGCACTGCAGTTCATACCATGTAGACTTAACCTTTCCCGCCACACATCTAGGCAGGCTCTCTTTCTGGATTATAAGAAAATGTAAAATTAATTAGGCATATTCAAGAACACTCTGAGCAAATTAAATAGAGGGCTGTGTGTGTAATATTTGCTCTACAATAATACTTTGGAACAAAAAATCTCATTTATTCTATTTAAATATCTCTTTGGCCTCTCCTCCTGACCAGCCCTGGTGCACGTCTGGCCCTTTAGACCGGCATTCCCTCAGGATGATCATGTCATCAGGTGGCTCTAAGAAGTCAAAAGCTAAGGAATTCCAGATTGCTAAAATGTGCCATTGTGTAGGTTCCACCGATGAAAGGTATGAGGTGAAAGGTATGAGAATGCCTACCTGCCCCAAATCTGTTCTGTGCTACCTCTGGGTGAAGATAGCACTTAGATAACCAAGGTCATAGTCCTGACAGATTATGGACAAAGTCAGGCAAGTGTTGATGAGCTTTGAGAAGGAGCAGCAGTTTGGATTCTTTAGAAGATGGTGGACCCATTGAGGGATAGAATGTTTTTTTAAAAAGATTCAAGAAGCAGCTTGGGGAAAGCAGGGTTAAAAAAAAAGCTCCTTTTCACATTGCCTGGAGCTTACTCTCATTTCCAGAGAAATGTTCTGTAGAAACAGACCGGAAGAGGCTCAGTCTCTAGGTTGGTCCATGTATTGAGATGAAAAGATTCTGAGAGGAATGGCTTTGCATTTGTGATTGCTCTTGATCATCATTGTCACACACAGGGACTGTGAAAGTTATGTGCAGGGGCAAAAATGGGAAATTTGTTTTGTCACTGCGGAAGCTCTGCAATTTGGTAGGGGTAGAAGGGATGTATACTGTAATTAAGTCTATTTCTTAAAAGTACATTTATATAAGAAATTTAAGTAAGATTATCATATAATTTATGGTCCAAACATGGCCATTTTAAGAATAAAGGAGGATTGTATTAATTATTCTAGGATGACAGGTGTAGCCCAGGACCACCTCAAAGAAAAAGGGATATATGGCCACCTTTCTTTTAAGATGGTGATTTTGCATTCATCTAACAATAACCCTTCAAAGCATTTAATAGCCCTCATTTTAAAAAAATTTCATCCTCATACTCAACCTGCCATTTCAGTTAATTCCTGTGTTAAATAAAAATCAATAGAAACACAAATTTTTGTAGCGTAATTCTTTATATATTAAGTTATAAATTGTCCATTAGTTCTCTATACTCAAGGCTAAATATTTCTAGTACTTGTTACCTTCTCTCACCCTTGCTATAAGCTGCTACTTTAATCGCTCTATAGGCCTTTTCTAAGTTCTTTGTCTCTTTAAATTGAACCTGAAGCAGGACTGTGTTCTCTAGATAGGTTCCAGCGGAATCCTGGGTAAGGCAGGAGTAGTATTTTAGACTGTGACACCAACAGGATACTTCATGTAAGTATCCTGTTGCTCACTTGTTCAGCTTGAGAATCGAAGATTGTGAAATGAATTAGGCGTAGTCCTCAAGTATATGAAGCACTTTTAAGTACAGTATGGGTACCAGTTGTACTCTATATAGGCAACACAATTTATTGAGTAACCTTGTACTCCCCGGTATACAGAGAACATTTAAACGGGGCTAGATTTTGGCTTACATGGAGTGAATGAATACACAAGATGTTATTTAAGAGGGATCGGAAATTCAGCAGCCTCGGACCACTTCTCACCAGCCTGCTCACATTCCCAGCATTAGAGACACCTCTGGGGTTCAAGATAGCACGTCTGAGAAATGAAATTGGCCGCCTAGAAAGGAAAATATAGTAAAGTCTGTAGCAACCTTATCAGCAGGTAGATCAGAACTCTAAGGAAAAAACAAAACAAAACAAAAAACACGTAAGTTTTTATTAGAGTTGGGGCTGGAAGAGGTCAGTGTGTTAGAAAGCAGAGCCAGGTGAGGAGTCAGTAAGAGATAAGCAACTTAGAAATAACAAAGGCAGAGCTGGGGTTGCTGATGGCAAGTACTGTCTAGAAGCATGGAGGTGCTGCCAGGCAACCTGAAATGGTAGTTGTTTTTTTGTTTTTTGTTTTTTATTTTTAATTTTTTTTAAATTTTTTTTTTTCAGCTGTGGGCTGGCCTGAGGTTGGCTGTCACAGGCAGCAAGACAGAAGGAGTAAGTGCTCTGGCTCAGGAGCTCATAACCTAAAGTAGGAAGTAGGTTAAACATGGCCATATATTTTAAAGCTTAGTAACTAAAGAAAATAAATCTTTGTATAAGCCTATTTAGTATAAATTCGTATCTGCAGGTGAGGTCTTAGTTTTGGCGGGCTTGAGAACAAAATGAGAGAACAAAATATTGGTATCATTAGAGTGATTGAATTTAACTTTATAGAGTGTGAGAAAGCTTCTTGTAGGGAAATAGTATTTAGTAGTATTCTGGGGGAATGTAGGAAAGATTTTAATGGAGAAGCAGATTTTGCATACATTTAACAATTTACTTACTTTTTCTTAGATTTGGAACTATTTCCCTCTCATAAGTATTCTGACTCTCTTTGCATTTTACATTGTCAGACTTCCAGGAGAATCTGGATATAAAGTTCTCATCAATCTTGTCCAGCCCAGGAGTCAGGAGACTGACTTTGTCAGGGTGAAAAGTTAAGTATACCCTTGGGGTCTCCTCTTGCCTTCTCTCCCCTCCTAATCCAAGTTGCCATCATCTCTTATCTGGATTAGTGCTATCACCTCCTAACTTCTAGTCCCCTTGTTTTCACTCTGGCCCCCTTTTGTCTATTCTCAATACAGCAGCCAGAGTGAGCCCAGTAAAATACACCTCAAATCAATCACACTCTGCTCCAGAGCCCTCCATTGGCTTTCTATCTGCCTGGGAACAAGTGTTTATTTGGCCCTTTCTATATCTCTGATTCCTTATCTTTTTATTTTACTCATTGCTTGCTTTTGTCCATTTAGCACTGGCCTTCGGGCCCTTCCTAGAACAGTTAACATACAGGGCACATTTCCCTCAGTCAGTCAGAAAACATTGCACTGGCTGTTAGAAAGCTCTTTCCTAGGATATCTGTATAGATCTGTACTCATCCCTATCAGCCATCTCCTCTGTTCTTTTTACAAAGCACACCTTCTTATGCAACATTGAACATATCTCCTGTCCCTCAAAATTTTCTTCTTCCTTAATATCTTTTTTCCATAATACTTATCACTATATATTGTAGGTTTTGTTTTTTGTTTTGTTTTTGTTTTTTAGCTGTTATCTGTAGGCTCCTTGACTATAGGTCCTTTTGTTTACTGCTGCATGACAGGGCTCAGCAAATGAATGAGTAAAATAAAGCTCAGCTTATTAATTATCACATAATTCCATGGGGCTTCTGCTAAGTTGATGTTCATAACAATTATCATAGCCCTTTCTCTTTCAATTTAGGGAATCCCCCACAGTTCCAGCATACTAGCAGGCATCTGTACCCTCAGGTTCGAGACTTTTTATTTATTTTCTTGATATAGCCAGTGATACCAGTGGAAAATATCTACTCTACCTCACCCTGTCCAGGAAAATCTTTAAAATAGAAACATGTGTAATCCTTTAGACTACAGTACATTCTGTTCTTTAGAAAATCAGTGGTCCAGGTGTTTGGCCTACCTTCCTTTTGTTAAAGCTTCCTCACCACATGCAGCTCCCATTCCAAGTGTTTTTGAAGGGCTTCCCTTGAACAGTTCACAGACTAACTTCTGTGGACTCTGACTGGATGCATCATATTCATTCGTTCATTCCATAAGTATTTGCTGAGCATGTTCTATGTGCTGGGTTCTGTTCTAAGGGCAAGGATACACAAGTAAACCCAAGAGAATCCATACCCTCAAGGAACTCTGTCACATGGGGAGAGAAGAATAATAGATAAATAGACACAGAGATAACATGCCAGGTGGTGATGAGCGCTAGAATTAAGTAAAGATTAAGGATGACAGAGAGTGGAGAGGAGTTTTATTGTTGTTCTGAAAAAAAATTCTTTTTCATGTTATATAGGCTTCTTGGAGAGCAGAGATCTGAAGGAAGTGAGTCACAGGTTTTTGAGGGGACAGCAATCCAGTAGAGAGAAGTACAAAATGCCCAGGTATTCAAGGAATAGCAAGGAATTCAGTGTGGCTGGAGCAGGAGTGAAGGAGTAGTGGGATAGCTCAGAAAAGTGATAAGGTGCAATATCATGAAGGGCCTGAAGAGCCATAGTCAAGACTTTGGATTTTTCTCTAAGGAAAATGAGACGTTGTGGAGGCTCCCAAACCAGAGGAATGATGTGATTGGATTTGTATTTAAAAGTATTAGTAAGGCCATTGCCTTGGACAGTGGGTATCAAAAATGGAAGCAGAGAGACCACTTGTAATGCTTTTGCAGTAATCGAGGTGAGATGATTATTTTGAAGATAGAAGATGGTTTGCTGATTAAGTTGGTATTGGTTGTAAGAAGAAGGAGAGCCAAGGATGCATCCATGTGTGGGCTTTAGCAGGTTTTTTGTTGTTGTTATTGTTGTCTGTTGGGGCTGCTGTAACAGAACACCATAGATGGGGTAACTTATAAACAACAGAAATGTATGTCTCAAAATTCTGGAGGCTGGGCAGTCCAAGATCAGGGTCCTGGCTGGTTCATTGCTGAGAGTTTGCTTTCTAGTTCATAGACAGCTGTCTTTACTCTGTCTTCATGTGGCAGAAATGAAGAGGGAGCACTCCAGAGTCTCTTACAAGGAATCTAATCACCTCCTCAAGGGCCTGTC
>NW_011889041.1:1587472-1597664 GCF_000151845.1 Pteropus vampyrus
AGTTGGTATTGGTTGTAAGAAGAAGGAGAGCCAAGGATGCATCCATGTGTGGGCTTTAGCAGGTTTTTTGTTGTTGTTATTGTTGTCTGTTGGGGCTGCTGTAACAGAACACCATAGATGGGGTAACTTATAAACAACAGAAATGTATGTCTCAAAATTCTGGAGGCTGGGCAGTCCAAGATCAGGGTCCTGGCTGGTTCATTGCTGAGAGTTTGCTTTCTAGTTCATAGACAGCTGTCTTTACTCTGTCTTCATGTGGCAGAAATGAAGAGGGAGCACTCCAGAGTCTCTTACAAGGAATCTAATCACCTCCTCAAGGGCCTGTCATATATTATTACATTGAGATTAGGTTTCAACGTACAGATTTTTGGAGGACACAAACTTTCAGTCTATAGCATCAGTGTAAAGGAAAGATATGCCATTAACTGAAATGGGGAAGCCTGCAGGAGGATAGGTTGTAGAGAAATCAACTAAGTCTCAGTTTCAGACAGAACTGCTCTCAGACTTGGATAAGCAGGACCCCTGTGCTGGGCTTCATACCTCAAGCAGCCATGTGCATTGGCTAAATTTTTCAAAATTGTCTAAACCACTCTCCACTACTACAGTTTTTTTTCACTGTATTTCATTGCCCTTATATTTTGAATGTCCCAAATGATATAATTTCTGAAAATTCTGATTGATTTTAAGGTCAAGAAACTTTCCCATTCCATTATCTATAGCGACAATTAGAATAATCAGTGTACTCCAAGAATGATGACAAAATGAGTAAACTAAATTACCTTAAGGCATTGTGAAGTCTATTGTAACTTTTGCTCAAGGGCGCTGGTCAACTTAAACTTTATGCTGTGGTGTGAATGTCTAACCTTTAATCTGCCAGTTCTATGTTCCACAAGAAGACCTATTTGTTTTGTTTTGTTTTTTTAATTAAGATTTTCTATACTTCAAAACTACTCTTTGAAGTTGATAGGAAATTCCCTGGAGTAAAAGAAGAAATTAAAATATAGCTTGTGAAGAGGATATAGAGCTTTTTTGACCCTCTTGCCTCTGAGCATGTGATGCCAATCAGAATTATTAATGCATTTAATTTGCCTTTCAAATTCATATTTTTTCCGTACAACATCTTCAACAAGTAAATAGCCGTGACTCCTACATTCATTTATAGCATTATTCAGCCAGATTTTGAATATGAGCTCTTATTTACCCTCATGATGAAGTGAGTGCCCCTCTGTTGCCTCTAAAAGGTTCAAACTGAGGTTGACATTGCCAAGTGGAACAGGATGGGTGGAGTTGATGGTGTCAGCACTGGAGGTGGATAAAATTGTTGGCAGGCAAAGAATGGGATAATGTCTCCAAAGTGTTTTGAGTTCCTTACTGAAAGACCTTGAATAATTTCCATGTATTATTTTGATTGTGGCAAGAACTGTGTAAAGTAATCTGCTCTGCTATCAACAATAATTCCTTTCATTGCAAATTTTAAACAAGTAGGTATATTTTTAAATGATGAATGGAATAATTTTAAACTATCCTTTTTTCAAAGTATTAGAAAAAACTTTCATGTTCAAGTTAGTCTTAAGAAAGGCGACTAATTGATTAAGTATTAACTCTTCATCAAGCACTGCTAAATGCTTTATATTCACTTTCCCATTTAATCTTTACAACAAATTCTGGGCCAAATGACATTTGGCCGAGAGGACAGTGATATTTCCGCTTTGAAATGAAGAGAATGAGGAAGAGTAATTAAATGATATTTTCAAGTTTTTGCATCAGTATATGGTAGAGCCAGATTGTCTCCAGAGTTTTTTTACTACCATACCCGATGGCTTACTACACCATAATTTTAGAGACTTCTAAGAGTCTCATTTAAGAGTCTCTTTAAGAGATTGCTATTTGCTGAAGTAGTAGTATTAGAAACAAAGCTGCTAGAGTAACTAATGCTTTATTTTAGAAATGTTTTGACTAGAGTAACTCTTTTAAAATTTAACCCATACCAAAATGTGCCTTCTTTGACTGTGATCTTGCGTACGTGAGGTGTCCGGTCAGAATTAAGTGACTGAATAAATGAAAAAAAAAAAAAAAGAGAGATTGCCTGTACCTCTTATTTGTCTAATAGCTATTATACACAACACCGTACTTGACTTTGCTATAACTCTTTACAGCTATTATGATCTCCATTTTATAGAGTAAAAGAACTACATAATGGTAAGAAGAACACTTCACTATACCAGGGATGATAAATAGATTTTTGTCTTGGGTTCTAGGTTCAATCCTTGATTGTAGTAGATACTTGGAGCTAGATAGTAGTATCTATCTGGATAGTATCTACCTGATAGTGTATAACTGGATGGTAGATACTGAGTAGATAGTTGTACTGGGAGGGTTAGGTGAGACCGTGTACACACACACACACACACACACACACACACACACACACTACATATACAAGTCAGTGTTGTCTTTGCAAAGTTAGCACAACTAGCAAAGAATCTACAATTGGGAAAAGTTTGTGGTAATGCATTGTCACCCTTCAAAATCTTAACATCTTCCTGATTTTTGTGATTAAAGTAGGTTGCCAGGTGCTAGAGGGTAGGAGAAATAAATAGAGGTTGGGAAAGGGGTAAACACTTTCAGTTATGAAATGAATAAGGTCCTGAGGATCTAGTGCGCAATATATAACATGGTGACTATAATTGATACTGTTGTATAATTGAAATTTGCTAAGAGGCTGGAACTTAAATATTTTTACCAAAAAAAAAAAAAAAAAGAGGGAGTTTAAATATGTGAGGGTGGTAGATGTGTTAATTAAAATTAACTTGATGAGAATAATTTCAAAATGTCTATGTATATCAAATCATAAATCATAATTTAAATATCTTACAAGTAAACCTCAATGAAGCTGAAAAAAAAATAGGTTTAGGATGGGGCCATCACTCCTATGTCATTTACTCAGACACTCAAAGATGTCAATGATCTCTGCCATTTCTCTCAGTTCTGCCAGGATACTTCTTTTCCTTTCCCCTTTTTCCTTTATTTTCCCTCCCTCCCTCTCTCTCTTTAGCTGAACATGAGGAACGAACAGTTCCAGAAGCTTCCACTTGCTTTTTCCTACTATGATAGTTTTTATAAGATAAGGAACGAGTATGTTATAGAAGCTGTTCCAAATACTGAACATGTCTATTCCAATTATCCATTCAGAGACTGGAAAATGACCTTGGGATAATAGAGGCACAGGACTCCATTTATGTAGCCTTCATATTCCCCATTCTAACGAGGGGGACATAATGACACTTTGGGTCTCCAGATATCAATGTCAACTTGGACCTTGTGTCCAAAAGACTGAAATGTTCGATGTTTCCCTTTGCCTGGTGTACATTTACTCAAATTAATGGCTGCTGGTTTCTTTGGGGAAATATTAGATGAATTGCTGTATATAGTTGCCATAGTAGTACAGGATCTTCCCACGGGGAATTTGGCTTTTTCTTCAGGCAGTTGGTTTTTGTTCTGTAAACCAGCCAAGGGAAGTTTTATTGAGGCGGCTAACCTCAACTAACTGATCAACTACTTATTTCAGGTATGGAGGTCAAGGTGTCCGAACCTCAGTGCTGTCGACATTTTGGGTTGCAATTCTTTAAGGAAGCTTGTCTTGTGCATTGTAATATGTTTAGCAGTATTCCCAATCTTTACCCATCAGGTGCCAGTAGTATCCATTGTGACAACTAAAAATGTCTCCAGACATTGCCAAATATCCCTGGCAGGGAAAAAATACCCTGACAGAACTAGTGAATCTTTTAACAATTGCATTGTTGTAGGTTACCAAGGAGTATTAACGTCCCACCTTTATTCAACTAACTGAAAAATAGCTAGGAAGTGATCTTGCTCTGAAATCCTATTTTAGAGACTGCTTTCTCAGTTCACTCTGGCATCAATTTTCTTAGATCTGGTTCCCAGGAAACAGATCCTCAGATAAAGATTAGCATGCAGAAAGTTGTTGCCATTGATTAAATACCTCTGGGGAAATGAGAGAAATAAGACTAGCAGAGGGAGAAGTGGAACTATGATATAATTATACCAAAACTCTCAGTCAGTCCCAGTCCCACAGGGCTCTTGAAGCTGGTATGGCCTTCTGTTGTTGTACTGCCTTGAGGCAAAGGGGCTGGGCTTTTATGTTCCTACATCAACTGTTCGTTGGATAAGTATGGGGAAGGGGCATGACTTTGGGTAAGGCGGTTTTCTTTAGCTAAGAGCAATTCCTGAAAAGGGGCTCAATGAAATGCCATTAGCTGCCAAAACTCCAGCTTCTGGGAATGTCTCGGTCCTGAAACAGATATCTTAGCAGTGTACCAAAACATCCACTCTCGTTCATTAGTAATAAACATGAACATTTCCAAAGGCATAGACTTCACCTAACTTCACTAGCATATGGTAGTATTTCTATCAACTTCTTATTCTGTTACCTTTAGCATACAACATTTCATTCCTAACAAATATCAAAAACTGTTTACACATCATAGGGTATAAGATACCATAAATAATTAATTAAATAGTCTGTTTTATTATTTTCTGAGAATTTTTGGTATATGTCTATAATGATGCAAATAAATGCTCAGGCATTTCCATTGATTATGGCCAATCAGAAAATACATATTACATTAGGGAGTGTTTTGATGAAAGGACTTCATTGATGTCTGAAAAATCATATTCAAAGTTTGAATGGATTCCGTGGATGGCTGAATAATCTTTTTTTTTTTTTTAGGTGAGGCAACCCTTGGTTGACCTCACAGATTGCAAGGACCTTGTCAGCTTACAATCTCTTATTGTTTTAATAATTTTTATGACTACAGCAACTAGTCTTTGTAGTAGTCTCCCATCAAGTACTAACCAGACCGACCTGCTTAGCTTCTGAGATGAGACAGGATTGGACTTGTTCAGGGTGGCATGGCCCATAATCTTATGTTTAACGAAAAGTATTATAAAGCCAAAACTCACAACCTGTTATGATTTCCCAATTTGCCATTGTTATACAACCAACATGGCATAACTAAAAAGTCACGTAAAGCAATGTAATTACTTTTTGCTCGTAATAACCAAAATTTAAATAAATATTTAGCACAATGAATTGTGATTTCTTAGCCAAATACCAAGCCAAGCTTCCCCTGCAAAAGCACCACTATAGCACCTTGGGAGTGTGCACTCTAAAACTCTGGCAAAATTATATATTCCAATTGTTTTCTTAAACTTTGTGGCTGTAAAGTCATGCTGCTTGTATAACTAGCTTAATATAGCTGCATTTTCTATTTTAAACTACTGTTGACAGAAATTTATCATTCTAAACTATTTTCCTGATGAAACTTGGTATATTACCTGGCATATTCCATTTTATCCTGGGAGATTCAGTTTTTCCAAACATATATACATATATATATTTTCCATCAATTTGACTGCTTTTGTGTTTGTAGAAGGCAAAACAGTCTTAGTGGCTTCAAAAAGTCTTACTAGTGAAGACACTGAGAAAAAGGAAACTTTTCATACTTAAAATATTTCACGTTGAACTTTTTCTTTTGACGTTTTAATTAACACTTTTATTACTATATTAACCTTTAATACAATAATAATGATAATAGTAATGAAAAATCTGTAGATAGTTTTGGCTAATTTTCATAAAGTTTTTTTTTATTCTTAAATTGCCATGAATGAATGAAAGAATAAATTTTATTTCTTGAAACTAAATAATGTGAATAATAGCCATTTAAAAAAGCATAACTACCTGTGCAGGATCTCTTGCGCTGTCAATGCATAGAAATTTTTCTTTTCTTTAAATTCTTTTAACTTTATTTAATGCTTTGCTTTTATTGGATGGTTTATTGAATTCTTACATTAAAAATTTCTGTTTTCCTTAATTTCTTTAATTTTTTTCTCCCTACTTGTGCTTTATCTCACTTTTGTTTCTATTTTATTGCCATCCATGTTTCATAAATCGTTCACATAATCTTTTAATATTTCTATTTTAAGTCATACACTATTTTATTTATAATACAATTATGCTTTTGTGTTAAACTTTAATTAATGGATGACTATTAAATACATATGTGTGGATTTATTGCTCAATACACTTTTATAAATGGAATTTATGTAACTGGGAAGTAGATTTATATAGTGCAGATGTTAAAAGCCTCATTTTTTATTTTAATAAATAATTTTAGATGATCTTATATTGTTTATCATTATGTTATGTTTCATCTAGTATGGCAGATGCCCTTATAAAATACTCTTATGCTTTTTTTGTAACTTCTCTTTTATCTAAGTAGTCATAAAATTTATATATTTACAGAAGGAATTAGTATTTAATCATGCTGTATATCTGCACTGATATCCAGCACTAATTTTGCATCAAGTGCCAAGAACAAATATTAGGATACTAATGTACAGAGGCGTGTTCACATTTTTAGAGCTCTTATTTAATCTCCGTTAAAACTTTGCTTGAATGCAGTTGGGAATAAAGTACTGCATATATTAACACTTTTCCTTCTGGATGCCAAAAAATTGCTGAAAAGTAAATGGTTACATTCCTATACCTTTTGATTTAGTAAATTTAGATGTGTGGTTCATGGAGTTAGATGACTTAATAGTACATTAAATTTTTTTTTTTTTTACTTTTAAATTCTTCTTAAACTGCCAGAGCTTGCCTTTGAATCAACCTTGGGTCATGGATATTCTGAAAGGTTTCAAGTATCAGCTTTGTTGATTTAGCCCTTCATCCCAGAAAGGCACCCAGGGAGAGAAATGTCTTTAGATTGCTCCAGAGGACCAAGGTTCCTGTGGATATCTTCTCCACCAGTGATAATACGTTGTGTGTTTCTGCCTGTGTTTGGTTAAAAGAGAAATCAATATCTAAGAATAACAAATATCAGAATGTGAAGAGTTTAACATTACCACAAAATGCACCATGTGCATATTTCAGATGCGCTGTAAAATTAGATTCTTTGGGGAAAGTGAACATCCAGTACCCCCTAAAAAGTCCAATGTAAGTTTAAGAGAAAATTATACAATTTCCTGATTCAGAATTTTCATCTGTGTAGTGGGAGCATTTGATTTGGTCATTGATAGCAGTTCTCCATGGGAATACTGGCTATGAAACCGGATATTTCAATATCCATAAAGACTGTCTACACATAAAATTACTCCTCAAGAAATGGAGTGGAATATGTAACGATCTGTCTAGAAATTTCTACTGTGGATGGTGTTATTTTCCTAGGGAAAAAAAAGCAGTACTTGTAGATTGAATAATAAGGAATTCTATCTGTCCCCATCAGGAAAGGTGGATTGTATGTATAGAAGCCAGCCGTTATGACTGCTGCAAAATTTTATGTATGTTATATATAACATATGTATGTTATATATAAACACAAGGTTTCAGAGAAATCCTCATTAAATATGCCTTCTAATTTTAGGTAAGATTGAAAAATGTGAGTAAAGCAGTCCATTTATGTTCAGCATAAAAGAATGGTTCAACCAAAGCTCAATAGTTGGTCATGTATTTAATCTTATCCTAAAGAAAACTAGAATAGGAGCCAGGGAATTTAGTTGGGTAAGCTTAGAAAGTCATTTAATCTCCCTCTCAGTTCTGTCTACCTCACAGGTTAGCTTCACAGATGAAATGCAAATTCAAAAGTTCTTTAGAATAATAAAGCAACATATGAATGCAAGATAGTATTGCTTTTGTTGTTGCTCTATGAAAGTGAACCATTCGAAATCTGAGTCCAAATGTGGGCATACACTCAGCCATATAACATGGCTTTTGAAAGCCTCATTCTGGATAATACATCTTTTGTTTTTCACTAGTATCGTACACTGCCCCACATTAAACAGGATACACTGAACCCAGTAAAATAGGGCTTTTAACACCATAAAAATAAATTTCGATTATAGACCTGTTTAAGGATGATAGTGCTAACTTCTTCAGATGATTTTTTTAAAAATAATTTCTTAGAACTTATAAGTCATTCATAAACTCTCATATATTAAGGATTTAAAAAAAGTGCCATGACCCTATCGCCCCTTCTCTCAGAAGATAACATGCAGATCCCTGCATCCCTTATACTAAAATGTAAATGGGCAAAGATTTTTGTTTGTTTAGTATATTTCCATATATTTAATAATAAATTTAATTATTATAATAACTGTAGTGGCACTGTCTAATGGGTGTTGGATAAATGAAAGATCAGCATTACTTTTCTAAATTTTAGATTTGAATTCATTCATTCATTCTTCTATTCATTCATTTAACAAACAGTGATCAAGTGTTGGTATGAGTCCATTCTGATAACTCCGAAGGTTCACAACCAAAAATAGGAAACAGGCAAAGAAGTAATTTCGGATATATTTTTAAATAAGTTTCTATGAAGTATTATGGGATCATATAAATTAAAATACTTAATTCTATCTGGGGAGGTCAGAAAAGTTTTTCTTGAAAGAGTAGATGGCAAATTGACTCTTGAATAATGAATAAGAGTTTTGGTTGAGGACAGCAAGTGAGTACTAATTGAGGTAATAATAGTGTTAAGAAACGATTTCTCATGGATCGTTCACATTTCTGCATGTCTTTCTAGCAAGGCACTGATTACTTTTCTTTGGAAATATCTTTTCAAGGTGTTTGTCTAGCACATAGCCTTGGGGGATAGAGATAGCATCCCCTTCTGGAGGAAAGGGCAGTTATGCTAACCGGCCATTAGGAAATATTCAGGTTCCCCAAGCACAGCTCCTGGAATGCTCAGGGAACCAGTGTAAGAAAATGTTGATGCTCTGGCTGCTGCTATCAAGGTAAGTTAAAGCCTTTTGTCTCTGATTCACGAGTCGCATCTCTTTTGCCAGCATCCATCAAATTCTGGTAAGATTACTTAGCTACCATATAGAATAAAATCTCTGCCCTTCACAGGTTTTGACAGTTTTGTTGATGAAGATGTGAAGGGGACAGGACTTTCCAAAAGTGGAAGAATGAGGGATTTTCAGGTGGATTAAAGGGATTTGACAAAAGTCCATGGGGACCATTAACAAACATGTTGACCAGATATTATGGTCATTTGAGCAATAAGTGGTTCTCTCCTTTATTGACTCTTGATGAGGAATTGGGAAGATGGTTGCCGTCTGGTTTCTGGGAAGTGGGTTGAAAGGCCAAATGGTTCCCCGGTCATGCTAACTCTTCTCAGAGCAGGTGAACTTCTTTGGCAATCTGGTGGTCAGCTTCAGGCCCACCCATTGTAACGACTAGCACTAAGGTGAGTTCCGCGTGGGCTGAAGGTGCTCTTCCCTCTTTCAGTTACTGGTTGTGCAAAAGGATAAAATCTGGCCAACATTATGGGAAGAAACCAGGTGATCAGAGGAACTTTGGTTGCTTGGGTTGAGAGATGGGGGCGGCGGGGGGTGGTGGTGGCGAGTACATAATGCTTGCTTAGGAAAGATAACAAAAACTGGACCTTCTGACCACTTAGCATGTCCTGCGGTCTATCATGCCAAATGTAGATACAATTGGAAATGGCAGCAAAAGTTCTCAGATTTTTTTTTCCTTGTTTATTTGCTGTGAGAACTAACTGTTGTACAGGAACTTTGGCCCTCTAGGGGAGACTTCACTGGGGTAGACAAACCCCTGCAAGGAACCATAGACTAGTGTGTGGGTCCTGCTGCTCCAGAGGGCAGTGTAAGGCAGCTCACTGGCAAATGAGAAAGGACCCAAAGAGTTGTAGATAAATTTTGTCATCAGCCTTGAAATCTTGCAAAACCCCCTCAAGCCATTATATTGTAATTGGATGAGGATTTAAGAGATGTTTTCTTGATAATGAAACCTGCACGTTAAGCTCATGTCAGCCAGAAGGAACAAACCCCATTATCCTGCTGGAAACCATTGTAGCTATGGAATTTAAGTCCGGGGGTTCTCAAAGTTAAAATAGATGGTGTCATTTGTGATGATTTTGATGTTCAATATAGGACTTTGTGTGGAGCCTAAATATTGCAAGTTCATTTAATTAAGCTGGTGAGCAGCTACTGTGCTACCTGAAATAAAAGTAAATGAATCTGCTTACTGATTTGGAGCTGATCTCTTCTTCTGTGTACCCCGCTAATTCCCAGCCTTACTTCTTCATTTGCTTTAAGGAAAACAGATGATTATTGATTTAGCGAAATTATTGGTTCCTATTCCATCCGA
>NW_011889041.1:1597714-1615717 GCF_000151845.1 Pteropus vampyrus
GGAGACTTCACTGGGGTAGACAAACCCCTGCAAGGAACCATAGACTAGTGTGTGGGTCCTGCTGCTCCAGAGGGCAGTGTAAGGCAGCTCACTGGCAAATGAGAAAGGACCCAAAGAGTTGTAGATAAATTTTGTCATCAGCCTTGAAATCTTGCAAAACCCCCTCAAGCCATTATATTGTAATTGGATGAGGATTTAAGAGATGTTCTCTTGATAATGAAACCTGCACGTTAAGCTCATGTCAGCCAGAAGGAACAAACCCCATTATCCTGCTGGAAACCATTGTAGCTATGGAATTTAAGTCCGGGGGTTCTCAAAGTTAAAATAGATGGTGTCATTTGTGATGATTTTGATGTTCAATATAGGACTTTGTGTGGAGCCTAAATATTGCAAGTTCATTTAATTAAGCTGGTGAGCAGCTACTGTGCTACCTGAAATAAAAGTAAATGAATCTGCTTACTGATTTGGAGCTGATCTCTTCTTCTGTGTACCCCGCTAATTCCCAGCCTTACTTCTTCATTTGCTTTAAGGAAAACAGATGATTATTGATTTAGCGAAATTATTGGTTCCTATTCCATCCGACTATGCTGGGGGACTTTGGGGAGAGCAGGGACTCAAACTTTTACGGCTCTTTTGGATAAAGGCTTCAAAGTCATCACCTTACTAAGTCCCATGGAGGTTGGAGTCTTGATTTAATTGATAGGTTTTGGATAGTTTTCACAGTGGGAAAGGAAAGCCAAAGTAACCTTGTAGGTGAGGCCTTTGGGGTCAATACAGTGTACTATTATTGCTTCCACATCCGAATGTGTAGTAAAAAATTGATGTGTGACGTTATTGTAATTCTCTCTCCTATAATTTCCAGAGGGCATCATCTCAATTAGGAAGAGCTGCATGTAATGAACATACCTTGGGGGGTCCCCAAATCCTTCTGATCTCTTTAAGTGACAAGTCTCTGTGACCAGTGATTTTGCAAATTGGAGCTTCTGACAAAGGCAGCCTCTGCATGGAGGCACTGCTCGGAGTTGTGGACCCCTTAGTGTCCTGGCACAGCTACCAGGTATTTTTTGAAAATCAGCTGTTAGCTTGCTGTCGAGCTCTTGTTGAAACTGGACACCTGACTCTTGGAGGGCTTGTGACATTATGGCCTATATTTCCTTTTTTTTTTTTTTGGTGGGGGATATCAATTTGGACTCAGTGACTAACAGAGTAGGATGATTTCAGCAGACGTCACTAATCAAATGGAAACGGTATATTCAAGAAAGTGGTCAGCCTATCCCTAGTGCAATCTCAGCTTTACACAAAAAAAGTAGCAGTTGCCCTCTGCTGCCACTCCACTGCCTGAAACAAAGGTAGTGGCTCAGTGGGGCCTTTCTAATTCCCAGTGCTTTTCCTAATGCTTGAGTCCGGTTGGATGATGTTTCGGCTGAGCTGAAATCTGATGATGTCCACTGAGCTGCTGCAGTTGTACAACCTGTCACAGCTATGCAGACCTGAAAGTGGATGCGATTGCTCTACTCGCTCAGCCGAACTCCAGGCTGTTCCCATATTTTTACAGACTCTTGGATTGTAGTCAATGGCCTAGCTTATGTATCTCTCATTTGGAAAACTGCAGACTGAGATTAAAAATACTTTCTTTGGGGGCGGGGAGGGAAGGCTATGAATTCTTACGGCGAATCATCGCTGCTGATTGAGTCATCTAAGGCCTATACACTGATGAGGCCCACTAGGGTCAAACTGCTAACTAAGTCTCCATCACTTAAATTGCCACCATTGCTGCCTTGATGAAACATAGTACTGCACATGGCAACATATTTGCTATCACAAAATAGGCAAAAAGTAAAAAATTCTGTTTCTGATGCAGAGGCCACTACTGCATAGGATTTGTTCAGCTGCTTGGATCCAGGACTTTTGGGAGGAAGGGGCATGTCTGAAGTCCTTACTGCAGGCTGTTGTTCTTTTGCTAGTTGGAGTTCTGTTGAGAATAGCCTTAATTAAATGTTTTATGAGATAAATTGAACAGATTTGGCCCCAGCCTTTGTTCATTAGATTAGGGAGCCAACAGAGTGCCCTTACTAACAGAAGAACTTGCCATATACCAAGATGGTATAAAAATGAGGGGTAGATATTATTGGGAAATAATTCTCCATGAGTATCTTGAATTTCAGTGTGTCTTGCAAAGGTTAAGGTTCTCTATGCTTGGGGTTCCTTTCCTGTAATGTAGTCCATTGTCTGTACAAGCATCATATGGTCCTCTTTGCTTCTCTTTGTGGGAGTTGGGGCTTGGGGAACCAGCACAAATACTCATCCTTTAGCTACTGCTATTTGCTGTGAGTGATAAGCTTTTTTTCTTCTCTGACTCGGGCATATTGTGCCTTCTGTCAGCATCCATGGCAGGCTCACTTGTTACCTTGCAATGTAGGGTAAAATTTCAGACCCTTCACCACTCTTCACAATTGGAAGCTATAAAAGATGTACCTCTTTCTCGATGTTCTCAAATAATCGATATTTATTTTTTGTCCATATAAAGTACAAAATGATTGCTTCTTCTTGGCATGGAATTCTTATTTAAGCAGTTATTCAGGGATTTAAGCTCCTTCAAAAAAAATTTGTTTGATATTTATTAGCTTCCAAGTTTGCCATTCTCATTTGCATCAAGCAGGCAGAACGGAGAAATGTGCATGGGATATTTTCATAGGATAAGCCTAAACGTGGTGTATATCATTCATCTTCATGTTCCATTGACTGGAACTTGTTCAGAAATAACTTTTAGATAAAGGAGAAACACGGTCTCGTCCTGCGTCGATGTAAAAGAGAAATGGGTTTGGTGGAATATCTTTCTCACAGATGGAAGGTCCAGCCAATAGAAATTTTATGTGTGCTGATATGAAAGTGAGCAAAACATGACTTTGGCATGGCTGAAATCATAGGATGCATGAAGGAGACTGGTAGAAGATGAAAAGCTAGTCATGAATCATCTTTTACCTTAGGTTGATAGAGCTCTCTGAAGGTGACTGGCAGATGCTGAAGGATTTTAAACCTGGAAAAAAGATAAGATTAGGGGAGAATACTTAGGAAGCTATAGCAACAGACTGAGTGAAGAAAAAGAGACAGTTTTAATGAAGCCAGTGACAGAACAGATTTACTAATACAATAACAGGTAATTATTAAGCACACTCTAAGTATTATGCATTGTGCTGGTTGGGTGCTGGGTTTTTGCCAAAATAAAACCAGTAACAAATGGACCGATTAGTTGTAAGTGGTAAGAGAAAAGATAAAGAAAAGCATCTGGTGGGAGTAGAAGAGTAAGGTTGGGAAATAATGTGAGTAGAGGAGTAAGGTTGGGAAATAATGAGATCAGTTTTGAATCATCGAATTCTATATGCATTTAAGTAGATATGCCTAGTGGGCATGATTTGTGTATAGCTGAAGCTCCTTAGGAAAGTCAATACGGAGATAGTCATGCCCAGGAAGAGAAGGCTCTCACATCACACCTATTCGGTGAATATGTGTTAATTGACTTAATTTTTGTGTTATTCATTTGTTTTTGTTTTGTTTTGTTTTGTTTGCTGATAAAAGGGGGAACTTGTTACTCTTTGAACTCACTGAACACATTATAATTTTCTTCTGATTTCTCAGGTGTTCAGGTAGAGGCAATATGCACCCATGCCTGGAAAGACAAAATAGTAGCATTAGATACAAGAAGAAATCTAAAATGATATTAAGTGAGAATATGTTCTGCTTTAACTGAAATGGCTGTAGTTGGTGGCAGTCTATACTTTCTTCTGATTGCTTGTTACTTCTGCTAGCTACAACAGTGATGCACAGTGATATACTAAGCATATAGTTCACCTTAGAAAACACTATGTTCTTTTTCGTTGTTAAACTTTGATGTTTAGTAAAGAAGTACCCTTCGTTCATGCATGCTCTAAGCTAATTGCTCTTGCAAATGCAGTTTCAGGACACAATCAGTGATAATGAGACCACATGGCTTAAATTGCCTAGTTTTATGTTTCATTTCTGCAGTCTTAGGACTGGAGATAATAAAAAAGAAGAGTGAGCTCCTCTTTATTTTCTCCACTTTCCCATACTATCCCTGCCCTTTATTGCCTGATTGAAATTATGCCCTCTTTTTAAATGAGGCATGATTTCATGACTGCCATCCAAAACCGAGCCTAAAGCTAAGGAACACCATGCTTCCTCTCTCAACCCTCCACCCTTCCAAGTTAACTGCGTGCGTCACAACCTGCTCAGATTATGCAGAAATAAGAATTCTATTTTCTTCTTGGTTAATTTTTGTTTATTAAATTGCCTGATTTCTTGGAAATTGTGAAGGGTGGTATGTGTATGTTGTAACAGGGACCATCTGGGTTCCTCTACTTAGTACAGAATGCTAATAAAACCAAGTAACAGCTTTGGACTCCAAAAGAGCCCGTGAGCATTTTTCTATGTCATAGAAACAAACTGAGCTCTGTATTCAAAGCTACCACTTCACCAGTGTATGTCTTTGTTACAGGGACAGAATGAAGCAATATAAATTGGTCAACCTAAATTCATCATCCCTGATGAAAGGCAAAGCACAAAACCTTGAAGTACAAGTCATGCTGATCTGAATCAATGCTATCAGCTCTTCATTTGAAGAACTTAATGAGTTACCCACACTTAACTTGGCTCAGTGACACCAGGAGATTGTTTGTACAGTCTGAAAAGATGTAGCCTACTTTTAATTTTAACTGCAATATGATGTTTAGAAAGACTTCTTGGTTTTTCTGTTTTAAACTAGTGTCCTTCTAAATATGGTATGTCCATAGTACTTAATTTAGGGACACAGATTCCAGAGTGCAGATCTTCTTGCCATTTCAGAGTTGGCTAACGGGTAGAACACAGTGTTATGTCAGGCTGAGGCTATTCCAGTGGGATATCAAGGGTTAGATCCTACTGGGCTGAGCGTTCTGTCTTTCTGGAAGCTATGCTTAGGTGCTGGTTCTGCTGTGTTGATTCAGAGAAAAAATAAAAAAAGCACACCTTCTTCCTAGCCTCAGCTTTCTGAGCACAGGACAGAAAATCAAATCCACACTCTTCAAGTTCGGGGTATAGAAGGCAGCATCTTGTGTGACTGTGCTTGCTAGAAGTCTATTAACACAAAGACCTAATTTTTTAATAAACTCTATCAATGGTAAGTAATTTATCACATGCAGAATTACCCAACAGATTTGTTCTTTAGATCTTGAGTAAATCAACATTTCCACAGTTACATCTTAGAAATTAATCTTTTGAATTTTAGTCATAACTAGATTAAACATCACTAATTTATAAGGAAAAAAATGACCTTATATTACCAATAATATAAACCTGGCATTACTTCACTCTATTGACTCCTTACCACTTTAAATTTCTGGGATGAGAATTTAATTTACAAATTGTAATTGTTTGACTTTTCAAATCAGCAGGTTCGATAATCTAATGGTCATCTGTGTTTCTTCCGTTGTATTTCCCTTTACAGGAATCATCCCAGTTGTCTGGACTCCCTGAATATGTTAAAATAGTAGAAGTTGGACCTAGGGATGGACTGCAGAATGAAAAGGTAGTTTGATATCAAATTTATATAGTCAATTTCAAATGGTAAATTAAATATTTATATTTAGTAAGATTCTAAAGACTTACATGGATTTCGTATGCTATACTATTATAGTTGTTCTCACTTGTTAGTAGAATTTATAAATAAGATTTGCTTTCAGTTAGGAAGTAATTTTCTACTTATGTTTCTGTAGACCCCATGCAAATTACTTATAAAATATCTTTTAATGTTTTCATAGGTTATAGTTCCTACAGATGTAAAAATTGAATTTATCAATCAACTTTCCCAAACCGGTTTGTCTGTAATAGAAGTGACCAGCTTTGTGCCCTCCAAATGGGTACCACAGGTATGTAATCCATAATTCCTTAACTAGATCCTTAATCCAGCTTTCCCAAGATTTAGAAAGCAGTGTGATATACATTGTGATATTTCCTGCTATAATTACTAATTCGCTGTGTTCTTATAGTGGCCCATGCACTCAGATATGATTAAATAAAAACGTCTTTGATGAAATATATCAATTAAGTCCTAAAAATATTATTTAGAACTCCATCTTAATTCTATGTGAGTATATGATCCAAAATAATGAGTAGAGGAGAAGGCTCATCCTTGACATCTTTTCACTACCATTAAGTTTAAGGTTCCCCAGAGATTTTGTCTTCAGTAACTTTCTTATCCTGTGCTCTCTTCTTTGCTTATCCTTCCAACATCAGTAGTCCCGTCTAAGAGAATGACAGATCTGTGTTCCTTGTCCTCCTGTCTCTGATAACCTTCAGCTAGATGTGCTACAGCACCTCATCAGTGGGTTCAAAATCAAACTCATTATTGTCTGTCCTTCTTCATGCTAACAGCTCAACTGTTCTTTTCAGAATCTTGGATTTGAATGCTCAACGATTTGTCTCCTAAGTGTAGTAAGTTACTGACTCATAAAAATTTTTATTCCTCAGTATAGTTTATACCTGTCTCTTCTTTTCAGTCTCATTGATACGTTAATAATCCACATTCTTGTTGACTAATTATTGTGATGGTTTCTCAAATGATATTTGTAATTACAGTTTCTCTTTTTCTTTTTCTCACGTATTTTGCGCATTGCTTCTAAAATAATCTCTGAGAAATATCAGCATTCTTAGGCTCATGTTCTAAGTTCTTTAGAGATTCCCTTCTCCCCATTGAAAAGGAAACTTCAACCCTGGTATTCAAGGCCTTCTACACCTGGTCTTTTTTTTTTTTTTACCTTTCCTGTCTTAACTCTATTTTCCTACTTCATTCTGCTAAAGTTCTACCAAACTAAATTGCTTTTTGTTCCCTATTTACATGTCCTGCCTCTTTAGCTACATAGTACTTTATCTATACTTATGCACATTTCTATTTCTGCATTGCTCTGAAGTTACAACAAGATGATGGGAAAGGGCTTAAAACATTAAAGCTTTTTTAATTGGAAGGCATTGGAAGCAACAGAAACCACAGTAGGATTAATAGTATTGGTAATATATTACTTTCCACCAAGTCATTATTCAAATATTAGAGTTACTTTTATTCATCCTCAAAATAGACTGTAATTTTTCTTCATGTAGTTGTCACTGTTTGTAATTATATATTTTTCGTAAATATTTTCCCATTATCTGCTTCCCGAAATACAAGCTTTCGGAGGTAGTGACCATATCTCTCTTGTTCATCACTGTATCCTCAGCACTTGGTGCCTATTGAGTAGGTGCTCAGTAAATAATGGCGAAATGAATAATGAATCAGCGTGAAAAAGTAATAACATGTTACTTTTAATTATTTGGTATGGTCAAGTGACTTTTACATTTGTTCACATATTTGGCCCTAATGAAGGTCACAAATATTTTCTTCAGGAAGACACAAATAGCTTGATGAGACTATATGTATACCCTTTATATTTTCATTTTGTACAATGCTAGCCGTTATTGTTTCACTAGCTATCATTAATTTTAAGGGAATGTGAGACCCTGTTATCACCTTTAAGTCTTTGTGAAATTGCTTCTGTGTTCGATACAGTTAGTGCTCATTTCACATATTTGATTGTCGTTGGAGAGACATCGGATAGTCTGATATAACTTTAGAGTAAGTGTTAAGAGAGAGAACAATTCATGGTAGTATTAATTGAAGACCAACCAAAATTATATTTCAGATATTATATTTTACTCGTCCTCTTCAAGATACTTTTATTTCCCAATAGTTTTATAAAGCTGCCTACAAAATATTCTTTGCTACTCTGATGCTCATGGTCACATTTTAGTATTACACAATGCCGGAAATCTATTGGTTATTCTTCCTATTGATCTAGGACACACCCAATGACATTTAGAAGGACAAGGCTAGAACCCATTCTAAAGGGTCACACTTTTTCTTGCACAACTAGTTAAGAGAAAAGATGGACAGAACAAAAAGGAAGGCAGTCCTTCTGTGAGCAGTAATGGGAAAATGCCTTCTGGCCTCAACATTAAGTAGATACATGTGATGAGACCATAAAATAATATGATTTATTCTGGGCTTGGTCCTGAGGTGAATTTGGGACTTAACCTATTGAGATTTAATGAACTCTCCCTGGGCTCAAAGTATTTTTGAGTAAATGATAATTCCCCACGTAGCTCTTGAGGACAGCTGTGGTGAGGTGGAAGTACCTCTGATACTGTGTTCTGTCTACATTCTGCCTTGAGCTTGGAATAAGTGACTTAACCTCTTTGAACCTTGGAAATCCCAGCAGTGATGCCTGTAGTATGGAGGATTTGGAGCAGCAAGGCAGGCAACAAGGTCTCTGTGTATTAATGCTCAGACTGTAACAATTATTTACGAATCAATCTAACACTTAAAAATATGGACTAAGTACAAGTAAGTCCAGAGCACCTGGCTCCTGACCAGTTCTCAGTAGTGTTATCTAAGTGAATGCCTGACTGACGGTCAGACTGACTGACTTACCCTGGGCTCCACAGGAGTTAACTGCCTTCTCTTTAATAAACAACTTTTTTCTTAAAAATTAAAATATGCGTTTAGTTTAAATATTTGATTGGGCCTAATCTGAATAATTAAAGATACTAATCTTTCAAAACATATTTAGTATATGTAACATATACTAAAGAATATGTTACATATTTCATTTTTAATACTTATGATTACATGCATTATAAACAACAAAGAAAGTGTTTGAAGTCAATCACATGGTTGTACAAGAGCAGTGTGTCCCAGTCAAAGATATTATGAGATTGATATTCCAAAGTTATACTGGTCAGTTATATAACTTATCAAGTATTGTCAGGGGCAATATTCAGAATATTTCATTTTTACAATTTTATTTTCCATAGTTGTGTTTGTGTTTCAGAATTCACTGAGCTTGCCTAAGAACATTTTAATTGCTGTAGTCACAGGTTATCTCATGTAACTCTGCTGATTTCATTATTTTTATGCTAGCAGCAAAGGCCTTAAGTCAGCAGAACTAATTTATAATGTTAATTTCTCTTTTTAAATTTCATATCATTTCCTCTTATTTTTTAAGAAACCCCTATGACATCAGACTCATCAAACTTAAATAATGTCTGAGATTTGTGACAGAACAATCAGTACAACAGCATATATCTAATTGTCTGAAGTAATTTCTATTTTTAGAGATAGTGAGTGTGGCCCTAAATTGGTTCCTTTAATTCTCTGAATCTTCTCCTATTTCTTTCCATCAAACATAGGTCATGGGAATAGTCATCTAGTTTATGTTTAGATTGCTGCTTGTTCACTTATTTCTTTTTTTAGTATTTTAAAGCTTTTTTACAGTTTCCCTCCTACTGTTTTGTTTGGCAGCGGCTTTCTAACTAAATCAGCTAAAGAAAAGTTCCATGGTAGCAGGGTGCCATATAAAACAGGATCCCACACCTATAATCTAAATGGCCAGAGATGATAAAGTACTTGCCATTTAAGAAAAGTGTTCTTTACAACTTATCTAGAAAAAGGTTTCCTTAGAGTGACTTATAAGAACATTTGAAATAAGTCCAGATACCCCTCACTTCAAGGAAATGAACAACAGTAACAAGAGAAAGAAAACATGTTTATAAAAATAGGTTTACTGCAACTTTGGAATGTGGCTCTCAGTAGTAAGCTATTTAAATTATTATAAATACAGCAATTTTTAAAAGTAAACTAGAGTTTTACATTCATCCTTAATTTAGCCATTTGGTTTTAAAACATCTTCATTCACATGAGTTATCATAAAGTGATCATAAAATAATAATACAGTAAATGCACACAACACTGTATGTTTGTGTGTGTCATATGCAAAGTCTTAGTTATAAATATTTGCTCCCTGTTTAATTAATTTTTAACTGTTGGAATGGGTGGATCACAAATCTTGACATGTCAGCAAGGGCCAGAAATAGATTTACTCTATAAAAGTAGAAAGTAATATACATAAAAGACTGTAACAACTATTTACAAATCAGCCTAACACTTAAAAATATGGCCTAAGTACAATGTAAGCAAGAAGGAATGTGTAAACTTTTTCCTACTCTCCTTTTACTGTGTGTTGCAATTAATTCTTTATTGGTAATGAAAACAAATTTTACTGGATTGAAGTTTAAGATTCAGATTTACATTGATGACATGCAGGAGGCTATAGTTTCTGCTACTGAGTCCCCTCCTGGCTTCTATTCCTGGCTCTGTTCTTTTTGAGGGGGATGGGTGTGTGAAGAGGCAAGGAAGGGGGTAATTTAGCGGAAATGTTGATTTAGAGTGTGTGTGTGTATGTGTGTGTGCGCGCATGCTCGCCGTATGTGGGGGAAAGAGAGCACACATGGGAGAGAGTGAGGCTGTGTGCACAGATGCACAGAGTCTCCATATTCTTTTGCTTAAGAGGCACAGTTTACTGGCAGGGTAATTTTATCATCTGAGAAGTGTTCCAGTGTGAGTCTTATTCATTATACTCCAGATGAGTTGGCCCCTGCCATCTCTCTGAAGAGTATCCTGGTGAAATTTACCAAGACCCCAGTTCTCATTTCATGGAGTTATAGAAGTCCTTTTATTTAGATGGGTTGAGGAGAAGGAGCGTGGGCTAAAAAGGGAGCAAGATTTAACCCCAACTCTTCTGCAAAGGAGACTGATTATGCTCAATTCTCTGTTTAGTATACTTTTTTTACTACACACTAAGATGAACTGACTCCTTCTTAATCCCTGTTCTATTTAGTAACCTTAAACCTTGCATTTGCTATTTCTTTAATAGAGTTGGATCTGTTTAATTATCACAGTTAGCATTAGGAACTAGACAATTCAAATCACCCAAACTAGTCATTGGCGAAATCTCCATTTCCTTCTTTTTTTCTCCTAAATTAGTAGTCCAGGAACACATGCTAGCTTTGCTTCATTTAAAAAAAAAAAAAAAAAATTAAAGAAGTCGAAGTGTATATATTTTTTTAGCAGCAGTCTCTGAATATACTAGGCTTGTTTCATTTTTTAACTTATTTGAGAATGTTGAATTTCTTACATGTCAAATAATTTTTGTGTGTTCAATATTTTGTCTCAAAGAACTGAAGACTCTAAGTTCTTTAGTTAATGACCTCAGACGGTTATCGAAAGTTAAATGGGCATAAAATTGTTCTATGAGAGCTATATACACATAGAAAAAATAGTTAACTCCTCAGAAAATAGAAAGTAAGCATACAATATTTTCTACCTCATTGTGTTCCCAGCATTTAATGACATGAACCATAGACTCTTCAAATTGCTTCTGTAAGTCGAATGATTTTTTTTCATTGACTATGTAGCTTGTGGCAAATATTCTAGCCGTTTGTTTTTGTAAATGCATGTGTACATGTGTATTCAAATATGTGCCATTGTCACATATTCTGGAGTGCTAGTAAAATTAATGCTGGTCTTTTTGATTATTTGCATAACAAATAACTCAAAAATGTGGTGGCTTAATAACAATATTTGTGCTTATGGTTTCTGTGCATCAAGAATTCAAAAATTTCTCAGTTGGATACCTCTGGCTAGCGGTTTCTCAGAGATGGTGGTTACAGCTGGAAAATCAGGGGCTAGGAGTCTGGGGGATACTGGGGGCTGACTGGGCACCTCTTTTTCTTCATGCGTTCTCAGAGCCTCTCCATATGGTCTCTTTGTATGGGATAGTTCGGACTTCCTCACAGCATGGCAGCCTTAGATAAAAAAGGTGACTCTAATCTGCCAAAGCGAGTATTCCAAAAGATAGGCAAAAGTGGTATGCCTTTTATTACCAAGGCTTTTAAATCTTATAACATTACTTTTCCATAATCTTTTAGTTGAGCCTGTTACAGAGACACCCAGTTTCAAAGAGAGGGGATAGCATTTTAGAAGAGCACATGGGAGAAGAAATATCATTAGAGCCATTTTTATAATTTGTGACATGTTTTTAAAATGGCCTAGTGATCTAGTTATATGTTTTTCTTACTAATAATTAAAGAATAAATGCAGTCAATAGAAAAGCAGATTCTGCATTTTGAAATCCCCCAATTCCCTCCCCCACCCCAAAGAGATATTTTGGCACTGTCAGGGCTGCTAATACTTATTCCTACTCACTCTCTTTATAAGATTTTCTTGCCTCAAATTAGATTCAGGTTAGTATTTGAGGGAGAGGTGTGTTGCCTAGACAAATTGAGAGATGAGGGGGAGAAAGCTGCATCCACATCCCTCTTCAGATCTTTCTCATCCTCATCTCTGGTTAAGGCAGAAAAGGGGGCACAAAGCTGGTGAAACATTCATAGGCATTTGCTTTCATAACCACTTCTACTCTGGAGTAAAGCCAGCTTTTCCCTGAATACTAGTTTCTATACATGTAGCCTAACTTAGAAAGGAGGTTACAGGAGGGGAGAATCACCTCCTACCAGAAGATGTGAATGGAAGGAAGAAGAAAAAGTCAGAAAGCAAAAGTAAAAGTTAGAGCTTGTAGTTTCCCTCCGTAGCCCCAAATCCTTGCCATCCAACTCTGAAAATAGCGAGCCCACACAGCTGCTGGAATTACTGCCTTCACTGTAGAATATGTTATTTCTATATCCCCTTGAAACTGTCCCTTCCAAGTTTAGACCTGCTCAGCAGAGTCCCAACTTCTGGACTAATACCTTTTCAGAGAGTCTGTTGTAACTATTTGGCATGCCTGGCATGTACACATGATTCAGTTCAAAGTGTTAAATATTTAGGTAATGCCTTCTTTTGAAAGAGTAAAGAGCAGGAAGGCTTTTTATTTAGGGCAACTGTCAGCATTCTCCAGAAATGAAAAGCAGCAATAGCAATTAGATTTTTGTTGCTTTTTTATTAGCACAAAACACCCTGCATTATTCTAAGTTTTTATATTAAAACGTTCCTCTAAATTTGCAGTCTAATTTTTCTCCTTTTAAATTAAAATAATCGCATGCATTCTGAATACGGTACTAGGCATTCTGCAAAGTGGCAATGAATTTTGATGTATATCCTGTACTAGTGTTGCTTGTATAATAGTGAATATTACTTATGATTGCTTTAAACATGGTGGCGAAGTAACTTCTAGCATTCCTTTGATAAGTGGGTGGGAGTTTGCTCAGTCCTTTTCTGTTTTTAAGAAGTGATTAACTAGAATGTGATATTTTAAAGTTGTCTCATTTGTACCGTTATATTGTTGCTATTGTTATCACTTGAAGCAAGCAAATTTTTAAAACACCTTATCTCTTACAGAAAAGAACGTGAAAATATGATAATTTTTATTAGATAGTGGACACTACTTTTTATTCTTTTTTTAACTTGTTTAAGGTTATGCTTTGCAATAAAATTGGGAAAAGTATGAGTTGCTAACATTGTACATATTACTCAGCATTCAATTTATTATATAGCTAAGATGTTTCATTATGGTCTTTTGCAGAGCAAATGCAGAACATAAATAGGAGCAACAGTGCCAGTGATTTTACTGGTTAGATTTTAAAATTTTTCATACTGAAGGTATAATTCAATATTTTTTTGGATGTTTTTTCCTCATGAGGCCAAAATTCATGATTATACTTAAAGATTTATTATGCTCAGCAGGCACTGCTTTTCTAATTAGTTAATTTGATCAATGTTTTGATTAACAAATTGGGTTTTTTGGTTCTTAGGTTTATAAGAGGGACCATAGAAAAATGTTAAAGTAAAACATTTTACCTCACTTTTTATTATATTGAGTTTGTTGTTTGTCAAATTTTCTCTAAGTTTTCCCCATGAAAGAAACTTTTAAAGCCATTCGATCACATTAAAATTCAATTTTTGTGTCTGATTAAAATTACCTTAAAATTTGGTCGTCTTAGAACTATCTGTATGCATTGACAGCTGAAAGATCTGTACATAATATAATTGCATAAAAGCAGAATAGAGGTATAATTTGATACAGAAAGAATTGAATCTAATTTTTTAATGGTCTATTCCACATTACTCTGATTAGTTTGTTGATAAACATTGTCAATGTTATTTTAGTGTAAACTTATTCCATTGTTATGACTTCTGACTAAGCCACTTAAGTGCAATCTTTTTAAGGGAAGCAGAGTCTGCACCCTGGACTAGACTGGAAGGAACTAAAGTACTTCCCCCGTGCTCCAGTTATGGCTCTCACATGGAGAATCACAGCCATTAGTGAAAACTAGATTTAAAGCTCAAAGTGTTAAGAAATTAAATGAAAACTGGTTTACTCACCAGTTTTAATTATGTGACAAGTAGCACTTGTTTTCAGGAATTCATGATCCTTGTACACTGAGCACTGGAAATGAAAATATCATACCAAATATTTGTAAATAGTTAGATTCTGATTCTAAAGACACATTTTATTGATGTGTTTATAAAGAATTATGCTTTCTAGTTAATTATTTTTAATAAACAAGTAATTTTTTTCTAATTTTTTAGACACACATTAATATAAAGTTGCCTGTTTAAACTCTTGGAAAGTTCTCTAGGAGTAATATGTAGTAAACACAGAGAATTAGATAAATATGAATGTTAAGATATATTTCAAAACTCACATTAAACAATAGATTTTTTTCAAAACTTAGACATTGAGACATATATGTTAATGTTTCACTTCTTCCACATTTGATATAATAAAAAAATCCTAAATTACATTTTTTCATTTAGAGTATACTTGTAAGTAGAAAACACACTTTATATATTTTATTTTGTTATACTTCTAAAATTTTATCCACATTTATTTATCTTGACTATTCAATTTATAGAATTAAAAGCTGATTAGAATTATAATTTTTTAGAATAATAACATTTTGTAACATCTGAGTTTTAGATATTTGTTCATTGTTAATATGTAGAACATTCTTTGAAGAATTGTTCATTTCATAAATGTCATGGACAACTTCAAATTTGTAATTGCAGACATTCATAGGTTATATTTTAATTGTTTTAGGTACTCACATTCATGTTTGCCTTTTAAAATACATAATTAAGTACTCTGAAATATCAACATGTTGAAGCAAATTCATGCTAATAACTTTAGAACATGAATACTACTTTGGACCCTCTTATACTGCTCTGATGTGGGATCCATTAATAAATTATGACATTATTCTTAGTCAAGGCTGAAGCATTTAATATGGAGTTCAGCTTATAATATGCAGTAATAAATGTATTGTAACTCCAGGTCCTACAGGTTGCAGGTTTCCAGAGCTTTTAGTAACATTATTACATTAATTGTTTAGTTATAACAACATATACATTTTCTGATGGAACAAGGGAAAATCTAAGACCTGAGTTATTCATCATTTGATTTGGCAAAGTCATTTTTATCTCTCTGTGCATTGGATCCTTTCCATTTATTCATTTACCCATCCCTTGCTTTTATTGTGTCTCTATTAAAAACTGCATTGAGTTCTTTGTTGGACTCAAAAATTGAATAACATGTAGTTGCTAACAATAACCATAGTATCTATATAATAAGGCAATTGTAAAGTGGAAAATGGAACTGAAAGCACTAAAAAAGTTAAAACTCATACAAGGGTTTTAAAATGAAGTGAATATCTGTAAATGAGTTATAATAAAATTGAACCTAGTAACCAGAAGATATTAAGCAGTTTGTCATTGGTCACTCTGGCCAGACTTTCAAAGTTCTGTCTTCACTTCTCTTCTCAGCCTTTTGGCTAAGATCAGGTATAAAGTTTGTCTTCTTTACTATTTACTAAAATAGACATCCGTAGATCCATATGATGGCCAAATTATTATAGTTTGATCATACAAACTTTTGTAGTGATGGCGTTGCTAGTCATGGTAATAAGGCCTTTTTTTGTTTACAGCCCTTTCTTATCGCCACTTGTTTTACTGGTAGTGAGATAGTCTCCCTCAAACAACCCAGGCTTACCCTCTCTTCTCATCACAGATATTCACTGTGGGCAGAGGTGGCTAACAGAAGGAAGTGTAAATTTAGAAGGGAAACTCTGTTTATAGTCAGTATAGAATGAGTACAATTAGATACAGTATTTTAACAATCACTTCTGCTTCCATGCATGGGAAATAACAATGTCAGCAGTGTTAATATCAAACAGAAAGACATGATATATGAGCGGCAGCACAGTTGAATGGAAAGAAAATTATACTGGGAGCTTTGAGACTTCTTGCCCCTATTTCAGAGTGATGTTGAGAACATGATTGTTTTGACATGGGAAGACCAGGAGGGTGGTCACAAAAGGCATTGACCTGAACAAAGAATAACTAATGCATAGTCGTTATGTTTGTCTTAGTGAAGTGGGAAATGTTATTGAGTAAAATGACTTTGGTTTCTCTGTCTGGAACTTTGGTCTCCCAGTTTATAGCCCACAAATCCATTGGGTAGATTGGGTTGATTCCATAATTTAAAAATGAGTATTTGTAGACATTAATACATTGCGATTAAAATATCTTGTCTGAATTTATAGTAAAAGAATAGGGATCATATGCTACTTGGTTTGGTCACTCTTGAGAAGCATGTGTGTTCCATCGACAGAAGGCAGTACAAAAGTCCTTAGAACACAAAGGTAATGTTGAATAAGGAAGTACTACAGGAAATTATACACCAGACCAAATTAGTTTTAAGGCTTCTGGACTTAAGAAGTTTTGTGAGTATGGTGTCAAACCATTTTAGCAGTGGCAGCCAAGACAGGGTATTGGGTAGGAAAAAAACTGGATGTTCAATTTTCCAGAGATTTCCTGTGTTTATTATTATAAGACTGTGATTTATTAAAACTGTCTTATTTCTTCAGGCAGACTAAGATTTTTCTCTGTGCTACTGAGGTTAAGATATATGGGGCTTGTGCAGAGAGTCTGTGAGTGAGACGGGGTTATAGTACCCAGGCTACAATGGTATTCATAGCTGGGGAGAACATTTTCACCCTGGGTTGTCAAGAAGAGCTCTGGTCTCATTTTTTCTCATTACTGAATTTATGAATGTATTACCTTTAAAAAGAGTTACTGCTCAAATTGAGTTTTGAATTATAGGGTCTGAAACCACATTATTTACATTTTTATAGTAATCGATGGCATGTGTTAAAGAAATTGCATGTTCTATATCTGTCTTTCCTGCTGCACTCCTGCACACAGAAAATATTACTATCAGTTATGTCTCATCTGGCCAGTGGAGATTGTAGGCAAATACCTTCTGACGTTTCCTGCTTATTTTAAAGATATATGAATGTTGTCCTGGGTGATGGTGGTGGTGGTGGGAAAACAAAACCAAAGATCCTTTAAGTATATTTTTAAACATTATTGAGCAAACTATATTAATGAGCAGGTAAAAAGGAGGGTTATAGTTCCACAAGTTTAAGTCTATTTCCTGGAAAAATTTTAAATGGCTTATTAAATAAATAGACAGTTGATTCATGAATAACACAGAGGTTAGGAGTGCCGAACCCCTGGGCACTTGAAAATCCATGTGTAACTTTTGACTCCTCTAAAACTTAACTAATGATAACTTACTGTTGACTGGAAGCCTTACAAATAACATAAACAATCAATTAACACATATTTCATATTAAATGTATTATATACTGTATTCTTCAAAAAAGTAAACTAGAGAAAAAATGTTATTAAGAAAATCATAAGGAAAAGAAAATACCTTTACAGTATTTATTTTTAAAAATCTGCATATAAGTGGACCCATGCATTTCAAACACGTGTTATTCAAAGGTCAAATGTACTCAGAAATATGGATATACCAAGAATAAGCCAATCTGACCTCACTTTTTTCTTGATAGTACTTCTGGAGTGATAAGAGGAATACTAGAGACATCATAAATCTTTATTTCAGAGAAATACTTAGTTATTGTTATGATATTGCTAAGAGCAAGATAGGAAATTCCACCAAAGCAGATATTTTCCAAACATTGTTTATTTATTTTATCCATAGAACTTTTTTCACCCTGGATAAAACTTTATTTAGAACCTTAATGTATGCTACAGATAGAAAAATTACCATAAAATATTCA
>NW_011889041.1:1616777-1621223 GCF_000151845.1 Pteropus vampyrus
TCGTTATGTTTGTCTTAGTGAAGTGGGAAATGTTATTGAGTAAAATGACTTTGGTTTCTCTGTCTGGAACTTTGGTCTCCCAGTTTATAGCCCACAAATCCATTGGGTAGATTGGGTTGATTCCATAATTTAAAAATGAGTATTTGTAGACATTAATACATTGCGATTAAAATATCTTGTCTGAATTTATAGTAAAAGAATAGGGATCATATGCTACTTGGTTTGGTCACTCTTGAGAAGCATGTGTGTTCCATCGACAGAAGGCAGTACAAAAGTCCTTAGAACACAAAGGTAATGTTGAATAAGGAAGTACTACAGGAAATTATACACCAGACCAAATTAGTTTTAAGGCTTCTGGACTTAAGAAGTTTTGTGAGTATGGTGTCAAACCATTTTAGCAGTGGCAGCCAAGACAGGGTATTGGGTAGGAAAAAAACTGGATGTTCAATTTTCCAGAGATTTCCTGTGTTTATTATTATAAGACTGTGATTTATTAAAACTGTCTTATTTCTTCAGGCAGACTAAGATTTTTCTCTGTGCTACTGAGGTTAAGATATATGGGGCTTGTGCAGAGAGTCTGTGAGTGAGACGGGGTTATAGTACCCAGGCTACAATGGTATTCATAGCTGGGGAGAACATTTTCACCCTGGGTTGTCAAGAAGAGCTCTGGTCTCATTTTTTCTCATTACTGAATTTATGAATGTATTACCTTTAAAAAGAGTTACTGCTCAAATTGAGTTTTGAATTATAGGGTCTGAAACCACATTATTTACATTTTTATAGTAATCGATGGCATGTGTTAAAGAAATTGCATGTTCTATATCTGTCTTTCCTGCTGCACTCCTGCACACAGAAAATATTACTATCAGTTATGTCTCATCTGGCCAGTGGAGATTGTAGGCAAATACCTTCTGACGTTTCCTGCTTATTTTAAAGATATATGAATGTTGTCCTGGGTGATGGTGGTGGTGGTGGGAAAACAAAACCAAAGATCCTTTAAGTATATTTTTAAACATTATTGAGCAAACTATATTAATGAGCAGGTAAAAAGGAGGGTTATAGTTCCACAAGTTTAAGTCTATTTCCTGGAAAAATTTTAAATGGCTTATTAAATAAATAGACAGTTGATTCATGAATAACACAGAGGTTAGGAGTGCCGAACCCCTGGGCACTTGAAAATCCATGTGTAACTTTTGACTCCTCTAAAACTTAACTAATGATAACTTACTGTTGACTGGAAGCCTTACAAATAACATAAACAATCAATTAACACATATTTCATATTAAATGTATTATATACTGTATTCTTCAAAAAAGTAAACTAGAGAAAAAATGTTATTAAGAAAATCATAAGGAAAAGAAAATATCTTTACAGTATTTATTTTTAAAAATCTGCATATAAGTGGACCCATGCATTTCAAACACGTGTTATTCAAAGGTCAAATGTACTCAGAAATATGGATATACCAAGAATAAGCCAATCTGACCTCACTTTTTTCTTGATAGTACTTCTGGAGTGATAAGAGGAATACTAGAGACATCATAAATCTTTATTTCAGAGAAATACTTAGTTATTGTTATGATATTGCTAAGAGCAAGATAGGAAATTCCACCAAAGCAGATATTTTCCAAACATTGTTTATTTATTTTATCCATAGAACTTTTTTCACCCTGGATAAAACTTTATTTAGAACCTTAATGTATGCTACAGATAGAAAAATTACCATAAAATATTCACATAGATCTCTCCCAAGGCCCTGAGAGGGGCCCTAGCAATGTGCTCACTGGGACATGTTTTAGTAAAATTTACAAAAGTTAGATATTTTTCTATTTTTTCTAACAATGTTCTCTTCCAAATTGTGATCCTTTCAGACCCACAAAACTGGGATTCGCCTCCAAATAAAAATAAAATGATGAGACTTCCTTATGGAAGCAAGGGTGGTGGCCTCCCTGAGTTTAAGGAGGCACTGAGTTGGCCTTCCTAAACCTAGTGGTAGCCTTTATGTCTGAATCCACTATGATTCCAAGTCACATTGATATCTAGCATTTCTTGGGAAGTTTTGGGAACTACAGATCCCTTGGGCCTGTAGCAGAACAAAATCAGAATCTGTACAGGTGGGCTCAAGAAATCTATATTTTTTCTTGTTTTTAAGTACGTCAGTTTTGATGATGTATGCAGATTGAGAGACACTGGGTTAAATGATAAAATTTGCTCCCCGCCCCTCACCCCAAAAAACCTATTCAACCCGAGGGTGAGATCTCTTCAGGAACTCTTTCTTTGACATTGTGATTCACAAAACCGTTCGTTAGCAGTGACTAAGATGAAGATAAGGACACCAGATAGAAGATACAGAGGAAATGTTTATCAAGGAGGTATTAGAAAATATGCTTTATGGTCTGATAGACTTGGGTCCCCTCCCAGCTCTCCTAGTCACTAGCTGGGTAATCCTCCTCATCCTTAATATTTCTGTCTAGTTCTTCTACAGAAACTCTCCCTTTCACTGGGCTTTAAAAATGTTTAAAGAAATAATGTACATAAAGAACTCAATACATATAAACAATGTATAGACTGACATAAAGTAATTATTTGCTTTTATCATTATCACTATCATTAGTAACAATCAAATCTTAGAAGAATCAGTGGAGAAAAATAACCATGATTCAAAGTGGATTAAATGTAAAAGAATTTAAGCTAGAATAAATGGCAAGGAGGAGAAATTTCATTTTAATTCAACAACCATTTATTAAATGCGCCTTTTATGCAGAGTCCTCAAGGAGCTAATAGTTTAGTCAGGGAGAGAGACACGAAAATCAAAATAAATTATACAAAATTTGATGAGAGCAATGATAGAAGTAAAATAACTTTACTTCCTCTTTGATGCTTCAGAAGTACTGTCAAGTTTTAACCTTGTTGCCTCTCAAGGTACCTCAGCACAAACATTTGAACTAAGGACTATGCAGTTTTCTAAGGAACATGCTTTAGGTGTGGCCCAGTCCCCTTCCTCTTCGAGGATCTGTGTTTTCGGTAAGGTGCAAGATTTGGTCTAGACACAGATCATTCAGTTTTGAGAGTAGCTGTCCAGCACCTGTGTCTCATCAGTTGAACTGCTGTTCCATTGCTAACTGCTAATATTTGGACAGTTTAGGGCCATCTCTCTCTCTGGCTGAGAACTGGTAATCACTAGGGGACATGGGAGAGCCACTTATGGGGAACTTCAGGTTCTTACAGTATCCATTTGGAGAACTCTCATTAAGAAAAAAAGAATATATAATACCATGTGCAAAATTAAATAGGAATGTTAATATTGAATGAGAAAAAAACTCATGAAAGTGTAAAAATTTTAAAGTTATCACCTTTCACATATATCTCAAAATTAAAGAAAAGTACTTTAAAAATTCAGTTACATGTCTGAGGTTACTTTGTAATACTACCTTTTTTTATTGTAGTAATAAAACTTAATGAGATCTACCCTTTACACAAATTTTTAAGTGTTTAATACAGTAGTATTAATAACAGGCAGAATGTTGTATAGCAGATCTAGAACTTAATCATCTTATGTAACTGAAACTGTACCCACTGAATAACAATTCACCATTCCCCCCTTCCCGCCATTTTCTCACAACCACCATTCTCCTCTCTGCTTTTATGTGTTTGAGTATTTCAAATACCTCATATAACTGGAATCATGCAGTATCTGTCCATCGTGACTGGTTTATATCACTTACTGTAATGTACTCAAGGTGAATCCATGTTGTACATAGCAGTGTTTCCCTTTTCAAGGCTGAATAATATTTTACTGTATGTATATGCCACATTTTCTTTATCTGTTCATTCATCCATGGACATTTAGATTGTTTCCATATTTCAGATATGTGAATAATACTGCAATAAACACGGGAATCCATGGATAAATACCGAGAAGTGATATTCCTAGAACATATGGTATTATTATTTTTCATTTTTTGAGAAACCTCCATACTGTTTTCTATAGAGACTGCACCATTTTACACTCCTACCTACAGTGTACAAGAGTTCAATGTTCTCTATATCATTACCAACACTTACCTTTTGTGTTTTTATAATTGCCATCCTAATGGGTCTTAGGTGATATGTCATTGTTGTTCTGATTTGCATCTCATTGATAGTTAGTGATGTTAAGCATCTTTTCATTTAGTGATTGGCCATCTGTATGTCCTTGGAGATATGTGTATTCAAGTTATTGGCCCATTTTTTAGTTTGGTTGTTGTTATTATTATTTACCTATTGAATCGTAGGTATTCCTTATATATTTTGAATATTAACTCCTTATTGGATATATGATTTGCAGATATTTTCTCTCAGTCCTTAATTTGCCTTTTCACTCTGTTAATTGTTCCCTTTGATGTGCAGAAGCTTTTTAGTTTGGTGTAGTCCCACTTGTCTGTCTGTTTTTTCTTTTGTTGATG
>NW_011889041.1:1622088-1634076 GCF_000151845.1 Pteropus vampyrus
ACTGGGCTTTAAAAATGTTTAAAGAAATAATGTACATAAAGAACTCAATACATATAAACAATGTATAGACTGACATAAAGTAATTATTTGCTTTTATCATTATCACTATCATTAGTAACAATCAAATCTTAGAAGAATCAGTGGAGAAAAATAACCATGATTCAAAGTGGATTAAATGTAAAAGAATTTAAGCTAGAATAAATGGCAAGGAGGAGAAATTTCATTTTAATTCAACAACCATTTATTAAATGCGCCTTTTATGCAGAGTCCTCAAGGAGCTAATAGTTTAGTCAGGGAGAGAGACACGAAAATCAAAATAAATTATACAAAATTTGATAAGAGCAATGATAGAAGTAAAATAACTTTACTTCCTCTTTGATGCTTCAGAAGTACTGTCAAGTTTTAACCTTGTTGCCTCTCAAGGTACCTCAGCACAAACATTTGAACTAAGGACTATGCAGTTTTCTAAGGAACATGCTTTAGGTGTGGCCCAGTCCCCTTCCTCTTCGAGGATCTGTGTTTTCGGTAAGGTGCAAGATTTGGTCTAGACACAGATCATTCAGTTTTGAGAGTAGCTGTCCAGCACCTGTGTCTCATCAGTTGAACTGCTGTTCCATTGCTAACTGCTAATATTTGGACAGTTTAGGGCCATCTCTCTCTCTGGCTGAGAACTGGTAATCACTAGGGGACATGGGAGAGCCACTTATGGGGAACTTCAGGTTCTTACAGTATCCATTTGGAGAACTCTCATTAAGAAAAAAAGAATATATAATACCATGTGCAAAATTAAATAGGAATGTTAATATTGAATGAGAAAAAAACTCATGAAAGTGTAAAAATTTTAAAGTTATCACCTTTCACATATATCTCAAAATTAAAGAAAAGTACTTTAAAAATTCAGTTACATGTCTGAGGTTACTTTGTAATACTACCTTTTTTTATTGTAGTAATAAAACTTAATGAGATCTACCCTTTACACAAATTTTTAAGTGTTTAATACAGTAGTATTAATAACAGGCAGAATGTTGTATAGCAGATCTAGAACTTAATCATCTTATGTAACTGAAACTGTACCCACTGAATAACAATTCACCATTCCCCCCTTCCCGCCATTTTCTCACAACCACCATTCTCCTCTCTGCTTTTATGTGTTTGAGTATTTCAAATACCTCATATAACTGGAATCATGCAGTATCTGTCCATCGTGACTGGTTTATATCACTTACTGTAATGTACTCAAGGTGAATCCATGTTGTACATAGCAGTGTTTCCCTTTTCAAGGCTGAATAATATTTTACTGTATGTATATGCCACATTTTCTTTATCTGTTCATTCATCCATGGACATTTAGATTGTTTCCATATTTCAGATATGTGAATAATACTGCAATAAACACGGGAATCCATGGATAAATACCGAGAAGTGATATTCCTAGAACATATGGTATTATTATTTTTCATTTTTTGAGAAACCTCCATACTGTTTTCTATAGAGACTGCACCATTTTACACTCCTACCTACAGTGTACAAGAGTTCAATGTTCTCTATATCATTACCAACACTTACCTTTTGTGTTTTTATAATTGCCATCCTAATGGGTCTTAGGTGATATGTCATTGTTGTTCTGATTTGCATCTCATTGATAGTTAGTGATGTTAAGCATCTTTTCATTTAGTGATTGGCCATCTGTATGTCCTTGGAGATATGTGTATTCAAGTTATTGGCCCATTTTTTAGTTTGGTTGTTGTTATTATTATTTACCTATTGAATCGTAGGTATTCCTTATATATTTTGAATATTAACTCCTTATTGGATATATGATTTGCAGATATTTTCTCTCAGTCCTTAATTTGCCTTTTCACTCTGTTAATTGTTCCCTTTGATGTGCAGAAGCTTTTTAGTTTGGTGTAGTCCCACTTGTCTGTCTGTTTTTTCTTTTGTTGATGCCTTTTGGTGTCATATCCAAGGAATTGTTACCAATATTAATGTTATGAAGCTTTTTGCTTATGTTGTCCTCTAACAGTTTTACAGTTCCAGGTCTTATGTTACAGTCTTTAATCCATTTTGAGTTGATTTTTATATATAGTATGATATGAGGATTTGATTTCATTCTTTGCATATGAATCTCTAGTTTCCCGAGCACACTTTGTTCATGAAATACTCCCAGTTTCCCAGATTGTATATTCTTTCCATCCTTGTCAAAGATAAATTGAGCCTATAAGCATCTGTTTATTTCCAGGCTCTCTATTCTATTCCATTGGTCTATATGTCAGTCTTTACTCCAGTACCATACTGTTTTAACTACTGTAGTTTTGTAATATATTTTGAAATCAAGAAGTCTGATATCTCCAGCTTTATTCTTCTTTCTTAAGGTTGGTTAGGCTATTTGGGCTCCTTAGTAATGCCTTATAAATTTAAGGATTGTTTTTTTTTTTCTATTTCTGTAAAAAATGCCGTTGGGGTTTTGATAGGGATTGCATTGAATTTGTAGATTGCTTTGGGTAGTATAGACATTTTCACAGTATTAAATCTTCCAGCTCGTGAACATGAGTTGCCGTTCTGTTTATTTGTATCTTTAATTTCTTTCTTCAGTGTTTTATAGTTTTCAGTGTACAATTCTTTTACCTCCTTGGTTAAGCTTGTTACTAAGTTTTTTATTCTTTTTCATGCTATTATAAATTAGATTGTTTTCTTAATTTCTTTTTTGGATAGTTTATTGTTGGTGTATAGAAATGCAACTGATATTTATATATATGTTGATTTTGTATACTTCAACTTAACTGAGTTTGTTTATTAGTTCTGAGACATTTTTTGTAGAATTTTTAGAGGTTCCTTTGTATAATATCATACCATTTGTGAACAGAGGTAATTTTACTTTTTTCTTTTCAGTTTGAATGCCTTTATTTCTTTTTCTTTCCTAATTGCTCTGGATAGGGCTTCCAATACTATGTTGAGAAGAATTGGCAAGAGTGGGCATCCTTATCTTATTCTTGACCTTAGAGGTAATATTTTTTCACTGTCGAGTATGATATTAGCTGTGAGCTTTCCATATATGGCCTTTATTACGTTGAGGTAATTTTATTATGTTTTTAGAGAGTCCTATCTATTTGAGTTTTTATCATGAAAGGGTATTAATTTTGTCAAATGCTTTTTGACAAAGCATTTATTTGTCAAATTTTGACATTGAGGTGATCATGTGTTTTTTTTTTATTCTGTCATTATGGGGTACCATATTAATTGGTTTTTATATACTTAATCTTTCTTGCCTCCCAGGGATAAATCTCACTTGGTCATGGTGTATGATCTTTTAAATCTACCATTGAATTTGGTTTGCTTGTATTTTGTTGGTGATAGTTGCATTTCTGTTCATCAGGAATATTGACCTTAGTTTTCTTTCACTCTAATGTCTTTTCTGTTTTTGGTGTCAGGGTTTTATAAGACCAGCTCTTAATACTGGTCTTAAATAATGAGTTTGAAATGATTCTCTCCTATTCAGTTTTTTAGAAGGATTTGAAGAAGGATTGGCATTAAGACTTCTATAAATGATTGGTAGAATTTACTAGTGAAGTCATCTGGTCTGGAGTTCTTTTTTTGTTCAGAATTTTTTGATTATTGATTCAACCTCCATACCAGTTATAGCCCTTTTCTCTTTTTATCTTAATGTCTTTATTTTTTTCTAATTTATGACTGCATATTCTTTGTTTGCCCCTTTCTCATGACAGTGCTTTATAATATTTTCTACAGAGAGGCTAGAAAGATGAGTCAGTCTTTTCTTTTGCACCATTGATCAAGATTTTTAAATTATTGATAAATTAGGAAAGCATTTCATTTTAATAATCCATTGTTGGTAATGCCATGCTAAGATATAATACTTTGTGATGTGTACATTGTTTTAGAAGAATTACTTTAGGGGTTATATTGTTTTACATTGTTTTAGAAGAATTACTATAGTTTTATGTCCTTCGCAGTGAAAAATTTTGATGTGCTATTATCTGTGATTTTTATAAAAAAATAAATATATAAATGTTGTACTTATAATTGTATATACTGTATATTGAATATATTTCTTATAAAAAAGGTTTTTATTTAATATGATATTGATGAAAACTGATTCATTCACTTACAATTTTACATATATAATGTTTGGAAGAATTTTCTATTGCTTCTGACTCTATAGCTTTTGAAACTTGTTTCTCCTCAAATATTTAAATACTTCCAGTACCAGGGATTGTATACATAGTGAATATGGATTCTTGGCTTTCCCTAGAGTGACAGTTTTAATAGAAGGTACAATTGTGAACTATATTTTATGTTATATATTTTAAATATATGAAATATTTATACTAACATTCTTGAAAAGTGCAGCAATTGTGAGCTCTCTGAAGTGGCAAAGTCTGTACCTGGATTCACACATAAAGAAATGTAGCAATGTAAACAGATTAAATAGTATTTCACCTTTATGTTTGTTACTTGAAGACTATTATGAGAAACACAGCCTATAGATAAAGCAACACTTAATATAATTGCCTTTTTGTCTTCTTTTTTCACACTTCATTGCTCCAGAGCAGTAAAAGCATCTTGCCACCAAAACATACCTCTTAAACCCTATGTTATCTCTCCTCAAATACATTATTATTTAGATTATTTAGAGTCTCTGGCCACCTTGTCCTCTTTTTTCCTAGCAGTTCTCAGCTTCCTCCTACTTAGTATACCATGCCAAGAAATCAGATGCATTTCTCTTATTGGAGGGCAGGGGAAGGATACAATTTGAGCTTTTTAGCAGTGACTGGAGTAAAAGAAGGAACAGCCAGTAATGCTCACTCATTGATGATCATATTGACTAGACCAGGACAAAGAAGACAAAAAGTAGAGTCGTATATTTAGGTTACAAGTCCAGTTATAAGACAGGTAGTCAAGTTATATAACTGTACAGATATCACTTTATTGGTATCAATGTAAAGATTCAGTGTCCTGACGTTCATTTCTCACATGAATTTTAGATCTTACTGTAAACATTTGTCCCATTTAAAAACACAGTTCTAACTCAAACTTAATATTTCTACCCTGTCACACAGTACAATTATCTCAACTTCAACAGAACCACAAAGATGCAGAGAGTAATTTCTGTGGTGGTAGAAAAAAACTCAACTCCTCTCACATTGTTTAGAATCTTGTTAGTTACTAATCTCTTGTTGAGTTAAAATAATAAATGTAGCAGTTTTGTGTATCATAAATGTGTATAAAAGACTTTCATATAAAAATCATACTAAATGCAGCTCTGGAATTTAGAGACCTGTACAACCTGGAATTTTTGTAATTGCATTGGTTCTGGAAAAACAAAAACATGTTAATCAGCGATTAAATTTTAAATTAATAGAAGTAAATTCTTTAAAAAAATAGACTATAGAATAGCACTTCTGTTTCCTATGTACTTTCACCTAAAATAACTCATAAATATTTATTTTCCTTTATTGGATATCTCATAAAACATATAGTTGGAACTGAACAAAATTTAATCAATGACTATTCAGTTTTCTCTATCAGTTATTAGTTGGAAGAGAGGCAAAGGGTAATAAGTATTTTTACTTTATATTTTATTGAACTTGAAAATGAAAGAATTATATTACTTTAAAAATTAATTTATATAAAATATGTCACCCCAGAATTATCCAAAGAATTTTAATAAATAAGTTTGTTTTAAGTTTAGGCTTATTAAACCTTTTCTTTTAACAGTACATTAGAAAGTTCAATTTTTCATAGAAAAAATATATATGAATATCTAGTATTCCTCTATGAATATTTTTGAAAGTTGTTGATCTTTGTGAATAGTTTTGCTCCATTTAAACTCTGAATATTTTCCTCCAAAGAAAAACAGGCCTCCGAATTATGTACATTTGGCCTAGACAAGGTTTAGTTAAATATTTGTCATTCTAGCTTAGGTTGTAAAGGAAAATGCTTCCTTATCTGTGTTCCATAGAATTTCCGATCACATGATATTTGTATTATATTTTTGATACACACACAAACACATATATCTTTCCCCACTAGCCTGTGTATTTAATGTATGTAGATCACATCTGCTTTATTTTTCTCTGCCATAGTGTTGGGTATACAGTAAATGTATATAACATTGAAATAAATCAGTATTCAAATATTAAAATGAATTATAAAAATCAGTTCTTAAGTTCTCATGATATTTTAAAATTAATCTTTGTATCCCCCAATGATAAATATCACAGTCTATTTGCAAAATGTAATTGAAACTTCTAATATTTTCCCCTCTCAGTTTTATGAGAAACACTTTCTCATTGTTTATAGCTGCATACTCATATGCATTATCTTGAAACTCCACAATATCAGGGAATTTGGGTGAGTTGAGGACACATTGAATATTTAGGAGAGATTATAGTATTTAGATAAAGAAAAATGTTAGTAGGATGTCTACACATGTATAATGCAAGATGTCTAGATTTAATCACTCTATGATAGAGTTAGTAGCAAATGTAATAAAATCTCTTAACTATACACATTACATTCTAATCCTTGAGACTCTTTGCATGTCTTTAAGACTCTTGCAAAGTTTTCACAAATATTTTGATGATTTGAATTCATATCAAAATATGGATGCCTAAGAAGTTACCATGGTATTGCCTGTTTCGTTGGCTAAACAGACATAGGTATTGCCATCCCCAGACTGTGGCCAGATGATGGCGACGTATGTTACCCATCAAATTATGGTGATTTTCATGATCTTGAAAAGTCATGAAATCAAAACAGATGTAGAAATGTTTCGTTAAAATGTCAAGATAATACCATAAAGGAATATTTCTGTTATTGTTTGAATAATAAACTTTAGACATTAAAATAACATCAAGATTGAAGTAAACATGAACTTCCTGAGTTAAATGAATACTTTTAATGGAAACTTTTATTTTATTCATTGTAATAAAATTATATCCTATCAGGATTTCCTAAAGCTCTTTACTTAATTGTCTTTATTGACCAAATGTAGACAGAATACTGTTACTTCTTAAATGACCTCATTATATTGTAGATATTTTTAAAGAAAAAAGTACTGATTTGTGGAATTCTAATTAATATATTTATCATAATTTCATTAAGATATCTCTACTGATTATCAAAGTTTAGTTTTCATGATCTGGAAACTTAATTGCTATTATCTCTGTTTATTTTCTAGTTCTAGAGATTGAAACACCTATTAAGTCATTGTTTCATTATACAAATTTCTTCATAATGATTTAAGATTGTTGTTAAATTACATGTAAAGGTAAATAATCACTTACAGGACAACATGACCTATATTTCTTGAAGATTAAAATTTGTTTTATGCCCTTTATGCTGTTTTATGATGCACTGCCTACTATATCCAAATCTTTGTATTGGTTAGAGAAGCACTCTTTATTCCTATCTGTTATCATGTTAATATAAATGTCTCTAATAAATATTTAAACATACTATGTTTAGACATAAGTATTAATAATATCAACATTAGTCTCTGGAAGAGTGTTGTGGATTTTATTATAGTGTCTTAAAACTAGTAGTAACTTTCCTTTCTTTCTGCTTGAAATTAGGAATAAGTGCTCTAAACTTTTCATTATAATTTGAATGGGCATGTTTCCATGTACATGTGTCTGTGACAGAGAAAGAGAGAGCGAGTTAGAGACAGAATGAGCCCACACTCTAGCTCAAAGGCTAAATTCATGAAATGCAATCAAGAATTGCGTTGAAATAGGCACAAATGTTAAATATTTTTTGAAAGGTTATAAAATAGTGAGGATTACATTTTTGAGCAAATCATGTTCCTTGTATTATTGGACACTGTGATTTTTCTTTTGGAGTTCTATTCCTTGCGCCATTTCTCTACTACAGAACTTGTCACTAGCTGGGTTCTTAGGATTGTCTGAAAATGGCTGATCTCTTTCTAAACTGCTCTTTACATCTCTCTCAGCTTAGTCTTCCTAAAATACTGCATTTATCCTAGCCTTCTGCTAATTTGATACTCACTCCCCCTGGCTTTCTATTGCCTTCACAATAAATCCTGAATTTTTAGGATAATGTGAACCTAACTCAAAAACATAGCAGTGTGTGGCCCCCCGTCCTCACTTATAATCTATTCTCTGATTATTTACCGATAATCTTCTCTAGCTGAAAAATGAGTTCCTACCTCTGCACCTGTCCCTCCCTCTTTTTCAGCCTCCCAATTTTTCATTGTTTTGGCTTTTATGGCTATGTAATGAATTACCTAAGAACTTAGTGGTATAAATCAACATTTGCTGTGCTCACAAAACCTGAGGGTTGAAATTTGATCAGGGTACAGGTAGTCTTGTCCACAATGTCTGGGCCCTCATCTGGGTACCTCACACGCTGGAGGTCAAAGTCATCTAAAGCCTTCTTCAATCACAGATTTAGGGGTAATGCTGGCTGTTGGCTGGGGGAGCTTTAGTTTCTCTTCACATGTCTTTCCATGTGGGCCTCTTCGTATGGACTCTCTGCATAAGCTACTTTTTCTCACAGTATGTCAACTGATTTCCCTACAGTGGCTCCCCCAAAGAGAAAGCCATACATGGAAGTTGTATCCTTTTTTAAAACCTTGCTTCAGGACTTATCGTATTATTTCTGCTATATTCTATTTGTTGGTGCAATCACAAGCCTTCCAGGTTCAAGTGGAGGGTAAACAGTTTTCCTCTCAATGGGGATTGGCGAGATTATGGAATAGCATGAGGTTGGAAATATGGTGGCTATATTTTGGGAAATATTAATATGCCATCCATAGTCAAAGATCACAGAGACCTAACAACCTTATTCCTCTCTGACCTCTGACAACCTGTGCACTCATTTACAACCAGTATATTCCTTTGGGTTAACTTTCCATGTGCATGTGTTTTATCTCTCCAACTATATTGCAAATGATTCAGTCCAAAGACCTTACTTTCCTGCATTTATATTCCCCACAGGGCCTTGCATAGGGCTTTAGATAAAGTAAGTGCTCAATGAACATCTAGATTAAAGTCAAATAGACTTAAAATTAAATAAGACAGCTTTCATGTAATGCAGATAACTACAGTGGATAGGCTTTGTAAAGGATGCAGCTGTGTGTGGATATGATCCCTATGTGCATGTGATCCCTAAGAAATAAGTGAGGGAGAATCACATTTTACATAGAAATAAATGTTTGGATTGAATGAAAGATGAAAGCTTAAATGTCAGTAAGGCATAATAGCAGTCAGTGGGAGGTACTTTTTACATCTTAAATATTCAATCTTGAATTTAAAATCTATTTTAAAATTTAATTCAAATTATATTTATTAAAAGTATTAAATTCTATTGGAATTTAACTGAGAGTCAAGACCAGTGAACCAATAAGAGTAAATATATTTCATAATTTTCAAACATTAGTGGTTATATTAAGAAAAGCATTTATACTTTGATACATATACTATTATTTCATTTTTAAATTAAAACAATATATGTTTATTGTAATAAGCCAAAATGTATAGATAAAATACAAGTCTTCCCTCATCTGTTCTTATGTTGAAGATACAAATTTTGGTTTGGTGTATGGTATTACATGCAGTTTTATCAATGCTCATTTTGTATAACTTTTATTGTTTATATATTATTTCTTATGTTTTTATTCATGTCATAACTTATCATTCTTAAGTGTGCAGAGATCATGGTTATGTCAATGGTAATTTCTTTGTGTGATGATTATGGGATTTGATTATCAGTTATTGCTCCAGGAGGCTAAATTATGTACTCTGTGCCAAACTAGTGATTTTGATATTTTAATTCAAAGTTGAATTTTTATAGATTTATACAAAATATAGAAAATATGGAAAATAAAGTCTTGGTAGGATGAGTTAAATTTTTCTTTTGTGTACTCCATTGTACTCATTTGTTTGCATTGAGAACAAATAGTAATCTGATGATAGTACTGCATAGAGCATTATGACTATCAACTAAAACATCTATGCTAACCAAATAATAGACTAGGATATCAGCCTTGTTAAATGATTTTAACAGAGATGAGTAATTTATGTTTTGCTAAATATTGTAAAATTTCATACACCGAAAATTATTTGGACATAAAATTTCATGTGGATGATAAATGCATAGCATATTGCCTTTCAAACTCTCCTCAGTCTCAGGGGTGTTTGAGGCTTGGGTCATGAAATTAAAGGAAGAGAATAAAGATGAGTCAAGTGAAAATAGTAGAGTTTAGAATTCCTGACTATTGGTAATCATTCATTTAACCAGATCCTGTTATGTGAATAAGTTAAACCCAGATCTAGGTATTATGTATTTCTGGCATTGAAAACTAGTTATCTTTAACTACACTGGCATAGTTTCATTTCAAACACAAATTTATAGAATGTAATTACATGTGTAATGATAACTTTCCTGAAAAACTAAAACTGTACTTGATAGACTATTCAAAGTTACATATTTATATATAACTATTCTGTATTTAAGATGGCTGATCACACTGAAGTCATGAAAGGCATTCATCAATATCCAGGAGTTCGATATCCTGTGCTTACTCCTAATCTTCAAGGTTTAAACCGTGCTGTAAGTGTGCTACTAATTTTCCTAAAATAAGTGTTTCTTATTGTTTAAAAGATCTTTACAAAGCTAAAATGGTGTCAAATGTAGCTCACTTGTTATTCTGCGTAAATACTATGTTAATATACTCACATAAATACATAGAGAGCAGTAAACTCGTGGAGTAGTTAGGGGCTAAAGTGCTCTGCATAACTGGTTTTTCCAATTTAACCATTCAAGAATCAATATACAGTAATCCATTTTGATGAAATTCTTTTGAAAATATATTCTGTGCATCCCTCTTAAATAAGGAATAATAATCTAATCTTAATAACCTTAAATAACTTAACCCTTCCTCTGTATAATATTATAGTTATTAATATTATTGTAGTGGATGATTATTTTTGTCAGCTTCTTTGGGTCAGCTTGCTGTTGCTGTCATTCCATCCCTCTAGGTGAAGCTAATCGCTGTCATTGGAACTGCATTTAACAACTTTTCCCTGTTCCTCTTCTGGCTTGTTTCTTTCCATCCTCTGTGACAGGAATTTATATACAAAAAAGCTTTAATAATTACACGAACAAGACAAATTGATGCATTTTTAAGTAAAGTCTTGAGGTCTTATGCTTATATAGCTTTATTATAAAAGTTTTGCAGCCACCATTTCTGGTGTTAATGGATATTTTTCACTTTTGTATTTCAGACTGTGTTGCATAAAGTTGAGGCTGTGGGTACTAGTCTATATGTCACCTGTTAGTGTATCTTGTTAAAACCACTAATCTTTTCTTTTGTTTGATTTGATATAATTGTTTATCACATTGTCAAGAAAAAGGAAGTATTTTAAGAAATGTTAAATGTCACTATCATTTGGCCCTAAACAAAGTAGGACATATATCCACCTTGAAAAGATTCTGAGGGGATACCCTTGTGGTTGCTTAGAGGGGCAAGGAAGAGAGTGAAACAAACCTTGGCTCAGAAATCAGGTAAGCCTGTGCTCAAAACATGGCTCCAGAAAGTTTATTAGCTTAGTGATCTTGTACTAGCAATTTAGCCTCTTTGTCCACAGTTTTCTCACCTGTAAAATGGGATAATACTTAGTTTACAAGATTGTCTATTAGAAATAGAGCATACAAAGTACTAACAACAATACTGTAGGTACATTGTAGCTGTTCAGTAAATATAATTTTAATTTTAGAGGTTAAAAATTTATTTTGACAGAGGAGTAGAAGCCAATATATTTTTTTAATGTTGGAGGAAAGATGACAGAATTTTTTTCTTAATATATTAATAGGGTATCAGAATGAGTGAGCATCTAGGTACAGTGCTAGAGATACATTAATAGAAAGTCTTAAAAATTCAGCTAAAAAACTAGGAGGCTTGACATTTGAAAACATTCACTGGATAAGCCTGAGGAAAGTAGAGAAGAT
>NW_011889041.1:1634126-1641304 GCF_000151845.1 Pteropus vampyrus
TGCTTATATAGCTTTATTATAAAAGTTTTGCAGCCACCATTTCTGGTGTTAATGGATATTTTTCACTTTTGTATTTCAGACTGTGTTGCATAAAGTTGAGGCTGTGGGTACTAGTCTATATGTCACCTGTTAGTGTATCTTGTTAAAACCACTAATCTTTTCTTTTGTTTGATTTGATATAATTGTTTATCACCTTGTCAAGAAAAAGGAGGTATTTTAAGAAATGTTAAATGTCACTATCATTTGGTCCTAAACAAAGTAGGACATATATCCACCTTGAAAAGATTCTGAGGGGATACCCTTGTGGTTGCTTAGAGGGGCAAGGAAGAGAGTGAAACAAACCTTGGCTCAGAAATCAGGTAAGCCTGTGCTCAAAACATGGCTCCAGAATGTTTATTAGCTTAGTGATCTTGTACTAGCAATTTAGCCTCTTTGTCCACAGTTTTCTCACCTGTAAAATGTTTACAAGATTGTCTATTAGAAATAGAGCATGCAAAGTACTAACAACAATACTGTCGGTACATTGTAGCTGTTCAGTAAATATAATTTTAATTTTAGAGGTTAAAAATTTATTTTGACAGAGGAGCAGAAGCCAATATATTTTTTTTTAATGTTGGAGGAAAGATGACAGAATTTTTTTCTTAATATATTAATAGGGTATCAGAATGAGTGAGCATCTAGGTACAGTGCTAGAGATACATTAATAGAAAGTCTTAAAAATTCAGCTAAAAAACTAGGAGGCTTGACATTTGAAAACATTCACTGGATAAGCCTGAGGAAAGTAGTGAAGATGGCAAAAGGGAAAATTGATTAGCTAACATTTTGGATTTAAAGTCTGGCAAGAGGATTAGGCATTAGACACATGAGTGTGGTTGTAGTAGTTGACATATGAAATGATGGAAGTAAGATTAAGAGATAAGAAAATTTGGGGCAAAATCTAAATGATGAATTGGAAAAATATTTTTCTATCAGATGTAGGAAAAGAAAAACAGACAGCATTTATTTGTACTTTGTTTTAATAGTTAGTCTAAAAATAATGTTTTCCATAAATATTAAGAGGTTTTATTGGGGTGCTAGCATTTCCCATAATTAGAGTTAAATTTCTGAGGATAACATAATTTAGGAAAGGCAAAATTATATTGGAACATCATCACTGTGTTTTCTGTGCCTCATAGATTTATGAGTGTTAGTTTGTGGAATTACTCTGTTATAAAAAATTTTTACATTTCAAAAGAGTATATGTGGCAATACTAGAGGAATGTAATTTTAAATTGTAAGGCAGATGTTAAAGAATACAAGTACACCTTTATAGAATAGTTACTATTTCTTGTACTGCTGTCATTTGCATTTTTGAAATTATTAGCTTTTGCCTTAAACGATATTTTTCAGGTTGCTGCTGGAGCCACTGAAGTATCAGTTTTTGGTGCTGCATCTGAGTCCTTTAGCAAGAAGAATATTAACTGTTCTATTGAAGAAAGTATGGAGAAGTTTGAGGAGGTCATTAAGTCTGCAAGGCACATGAATATTCCAGTACGAGGGTACTTATAAATCCCACAAATTCTGCTTTGGTTAGCATATGTTGTTAAAGCTCATTTATGAACTATCTAGACATTAGTTTACCATTTATAATGATATATATAGGGTGTCTTATTTGTACCTTATGGGATCAGGTCCATCAGTATATCATGGTACATCCCATTAATATCAGTTAATAATTATTAGACTGTATCAAGCTTGTGGAGTGTGTAATGCAGTTGAGGTCAGAGAGACTAGCATGCAAACCTGGCATTCTTACCCTATTTATTTATACTGAATTATCCAAATGCAGTCACGGTTTGATCTCAGCCCAGTGTGAGTTAATAAATTGGTATAAACTCATAGTAGCATTTGGAAAGGAATTATCTAATATGGCTTCCAAGTTAAAAAAAAAAAAAAAAGAACTCTGACTTGTTTTTCAGAGAATATTTTATGTAGAATTTAAGTAGAGTATGTAAAACATAAACTTGAGTCTGAGCTGCACTAGGAAGTTGGGCCCATCATTTCACCCATTCAGCCACCCCTTCATAGCCAAATTTCCTACTTTGTCTGCGTGATCACAAAGCAAAGGCATATAGGGAAGGAGAAGAGAGAGAAAATTTCCTTTGGTTCTTGCCTGCTTCCTGGAGCAGTAGTTGCAGCATCTATTTGCAAACAGGCTCTCCACCAAGGCCTATGTTCTGTGAAATGTATAATGGATTCTTTGTTACTTAAGAAAGAAGTTGTTTCTAAGACATTAGCTAATTTTCCATTGATTTTCTAAATTATGGAGACAAGATAAACAGACCATGTCACCTTAATAAAGTGCATATAGCATTTGTAAGAAAAACCTGAGTTCTGTAATTGGATTTATATGTAGGTTATACTTCCTTTGGTTGAGATGACCAGAGTTTATGGTGGCAAGAAATATTCAGTTAATGAGAATGACAAGTAGATCCAATTTTGAGTGACTGTATTAGAAAAGGATTAGATTTCAACCAAGGTCATTGGGAAAGCAATGACCTTGGTTGAATTCTAATGGAGTTAGACTATAGTGAACTATCTTGTTGATTTGCATATTTTTTTTATCTTCTTTTTTCTTTCTCCCTAATAAGTTTCCAGCATGAGTTTTTTAAAGATACAAAATTATTTTTGTAAATAAATAGATACATAACATGCAAAGCACATACAAGAAAAAAAATTTAAATAAGACAATTGATTTCCATAGATAGAAAATAAAGGATATCATTAAGGCAAAGTTAAATAACCACAATCAAAAAGGAGAGATGTACTTTATGTTTCTAAATTTAGACATACGTAAGTTGTTTTGTCTCTCCTTTAAATGAAAGAAAGAATAAAGAAGTTATTGTTTCCATGTGTGTTTAAATGTGGGGTGTAGGTTTTAGAGTAAAGTAATTCTCATTGGAAAATTGAAAAACCATGTAACTGTAAGAAGGGAGGTGCATGTGCAGCTTATACTTCAGATAGGAAGTTTTTTAAATATTGAAAGATGGACATAAACAAATTATATATCAGATCTTATCATTTTAGTTTTTCTCATATAAAACAGAATAGATAATGTAAATAAAGCTAATAGAAACCCTAAATCCTCCTTAATACTGGTTTGAACAATTAATATTGCCCCATCAGTAAAGAAACTTCTAACTGTGCTACAACCTAAAAGTTTTCCGGGTATCGATAAGAAGGGTGCAGAAGTACAAAATGGACAAGTGACACAGTGAAATGCAATCAGCAGAGTACATTAGAGACTCACTGTAGAGTTGTACTATGACAAATGTATGTTTCTCAATGTAGATTTTGATTCTTAGAAATACAACTCTTGGATTTTCTGAAACATTGTTCACTTTTAGAAATGTGCTTTTCAGTATGTGAGTTCATTGTTTGTACAGTTGAAAAATATCTTCTTCCTCCCCCAAACCTTTAAAGAGTTTAAATTTGATTTTATTTTTGTTAGTGATCTGGGTTTTAGATACTCATTATTAAAAGTCATAGGCCATTATACTCATTTAAAGAAAAGAGCCATGTTCAACGACTTGAAACTAAAGTAGATGCTTCAGCATGTCTTTCTATGGCAACAGCTGCATCAGAATGTACTTGATCATCATCCAGAAAATTGATGTCATCGTCTGTTAGATGTAAAGGCCATAAGGCACTACGTATTTTACAAATGCTCACCACTTAATTTTTTATAAAAATAGTAAACTTTTATTTGGTCAAAATAGCAGTTTTTAATAGTTATGAAGGCTATTGTTTGATTCCCTCCCTTCCGAAAAACACACACTTACACATGTATATGTACACATTTTTAAAACATGTTCAGAACTTTATATAACATCTGGGACACATTAAGAAAAGATACTATGCCAAAATGATTGACATAAAATGCAGATTCAGGTAACTACTGCTGCATATACACTCTATGAGAATGAGCAATGAAATGTCTAGAATTTGGACTTCATTCTTTAATGTGTAATTCACATGACATATTTAAAAATCTAGGTTATTTTTTATTACGACTGAATTTTAAAAAGTTAAAAGGGCAAGGAAAAACAAAAGCCTATGTTAAATCTAATCATTTTCACTCTTATCAGTGGCATTTATTTGTCTTAGTTTGTGAAGATCCTTTTCAAATTGAAATGCCTCAAGATATGTACTGATCTAATATATCATATAAGACATTCAGGGTTTCTTCTTTTTTGTCTAAAGCAAGTATCAATTTCTCTTTAATGAAATTACATGAGTCACATGCTCATGCTATTTGTGAGAATATTAATTTAAAAGTATCTATCATTAAGGTGCCATTATTAATTTCACTATTAAAATGCTTATAAATGTATATTAAAATTTACAAGGTCATCAGTCGTGCATATCAGACCAAAGATTTTTAACATAATTATGTTGAGCCTCTCCTGTAAAATAGTGTTGCAATAATTTGAACCATGGTTAATCTCTTTAAAGTCTGAGCCTACTGAAAGTTAAAAGAAGTACATTTTTAAAATTTTTCTTAGGAGCCAAATAAAATTATTCATCCATTGTTTCAAAAAAAATACAAACTGAAAAAATATTTGTGAACTATAACTGTTGAATTTCTCCTCAAATTCCCAAAAAATGTAGAAGTACCGAGTTAATGAGAACAGGGAGTAAAAGGCAAGTTAGTAATTAAACTAATCAAGACAATCATAGAAAACAGATACACAAAAACAAAGACAATTTCAGAATGCGATAATGTTTACTTTAGTCATAACTTATTTTTACTGAGGTAACATTGGTTAATAACATTATATAAGTTTCAGGTGTACAACATTATAATTCCATATTTATATGCACTGTAGCTTGCTTATCACTAAAAGTCTAATTTCCATCTTTCATCATATGTTTGACCTCCTTTACCCATTTTGTGCTCCCTCTAACCCACTTCTCCTCTAGTAACCTACAATTCGTTGTTTGTATCTGAGTTTGTTTTTGTCTTGTTAGTTCATTTCTTTTCTTTTTTTATATTCCATTTATAAGTGAAATCATATGACTTTGTCCTTTTCATTGTTATTTATTTCATTTAGCATAATATCTTTAAGATCCATCCATGTTGTCATTAATGGCAATATTTTATCTTCTTTATGGCCAAGTGGTAGCCTATTGTGTATGTGTGTATGTGTGTGAGTGCGTGTGCGCACGCTCACATGACATCTTCATTATCCTTTCATTGGTTGATGAACACTTAGATTTTTTTCCATATTTCAGCTATTTTAAATAATGCTGCAGTGAACATAGGTGAGCATATATCTTTTTAAGTTAGTGTTCTCATATTATTCAGGTAAATACCCAGAAGTAGAATATCTGGATCATATGGTAGTTCTGTTTTTAATTTTTTGAAGAACCTTCACACTGTTTTCCATAGTAGCCACACCAATTTACAGTCCCTCTAACAGTGCATGAGAGTTCCCTTTTCTACACATCTTCCCAACACCTGTTATTTTTTGTTTTCCTGATAATAACCAATCTAAAAGTTGTGAAGTGATAATTCACTGTAGTTTTGCTTTGCATTTCCCTAATTAGTGATGTTAAACACCTTTCTTTTCAAGTGCCACTTGGTGAACTGTATGCCTTCCTTGGAAAAATGTTCAGATTCTCTGCCTATTTTTTAAACCAGGTTGTTTGTTTATTTTTGTTGTTGAGTTGTATGAGTTCTTTACACATTTTGAATATTAACTCTTATTGAAAATATTGGTAAATGTCTTCAATCGGCCACCTTTCATTTTGTTGATGGTTTCCTTTGTTGTGCAGTTTTCTTAGTTTGACGTAGACCCATTTGTTTATATTTGTTTTTGTTCCCCTTGCTTTCGAAGTCAAATCTACAAAAACATTGGCAAGACTGACATCCAAGAGCTTAGTGCCTGTGTTTTCTTCTTTGCAATGTATGGTTTTAGGTCTCCCATTTAAGTCTTTAATCCATTTTACTGGTTTTCTCTTTGAGAGATAATTTATAACTCAACAAATTCATTCAAGAACTTGCAACCTGCTTGTTTGTTAGCCAACCCATCTAGGTCATGTTGCACATATTGTACTTCTTATCCTTCCCCTGTCTAATGCAAAATGTCATTTTGGATTCTGATCCTGACCCTATAGGTTATAGCAGTCTTACTGAGTGAGATAGTGAGCCTCTTATTTAGAGCTCAGTTTTTTAAATACACAGTGACTGGTAGGCAGTGTTTCTCATGACTGATATAGCAAATACCTTCCATTGGATGATCTACCCCAATGGAAATGACTTGCACATATGGCTCCATCTTCTTATAAGTGGACAGCTTATTGGTCAAGATCCTTTATAACTTCTATTAAACTGAGGCCTTTGTGTTGGCCTGGAAGAGCAATTCACATCATAATTTACCAAAATATGTACATAAAACTAAAAATAAAACATCTGTTAAAGCTATTTTCTTTCATACATATGGTCTATATGAGAGTTTATACTTTTTTTTTTAGCCTTAGATATTCAATCACTGCTGTGTACCAGAATAACACATACCCAGCAATAGTTAATATGCATACGCTGTGTTTGTTTGGTCATGCCTAAATAACCATTTTGTAGAACTTTTGAGGAAATAATATTTTGCCATCTCTCATAAAATTAGCTTTTTAGAGTAAATGGAGAATCTAAGCAGATTTGCTCTTTGCGACCCAGGGGCAGTCTTTTTTTCTTATATCATCCACAGTGATAAGTGCATAATAGCCTCTCAAAAATTATTTTTGATTGGCTTATTAGTAGTGCTATTTTGTATTGTCTATAGGCTGATACATTTTGTACCAGTGCATCAGAGCAGCTCCTATAGTTAAATGCCTTACTTACCTTTAATTGGCTTTACATGTCATCTTATCACTCTTGAAATTGTTTTTTTCTTCTGAGGATAACAATGGTTGACTGTTTCCACTTTAAGTGTTTGTGACACTTATTCAAGTCTTTTACACATCTTTTTTGTTTCTATTTGCCAGGATGATTGTAGGAACATGGGATAATTGTGGGGAGGTAGGCTTAGGGAAGGCCTGACTGTATGTGTGTTTTCATGATTCACTTCTATTAGGTAAAGTTGTTAAAGACTCAAAAGCCTCAGTTTTTGCCTTGTATCATGATTTTGCACAATACAGAT
>NW_011889041.1:1642129-1662730 GCF_000151845.1 Pteropus vampyrus
GTAGTGTGCTATCTTACGATACTATGTAGAATATCAAAATGAAAAAATTAGCCTAATTTTAAGAGTTACCAGCAGACTGGGTAAATAATATATATAGAAATAATTATGACGTTATAAAAAAAGGCAAGTACATTCAGACATATAGATAAATCCTATTCAAGTTTAAAATACTGCCATGGCTAGGACTTCTAGTGCTATATTGAATAATAATGATGAGAGTGGGCATCGTCTTGTTCCTGATCTTAGGAAGAAGAGCTTTCAGCTTTTCACCATTGAATATGATATTATCTGTGGTTTTTTCATAGCCTGTATCAAATAGAGGTAAGTTCCTTCTGTACCCAGTTTGTTGGGAGTTTTTATCATAAATGGATATTGACTTGTCAAATTCTTTTTCTGCATCTATTGAGATAATCATATGATTTTTACCTTTGGTTTTGTTGATGTGATGAATCATGATATTAATCGTTTTGTGGATGTTGAACCATACTTACATTACTAACATAAATCCCACTCGATCATGATGTATAATCCTTTCAATGTACTGTCGAATTCAGTTTGCTAGTATTTTGTTGAGAATTTTGGCATCTATGTTCACAGAGATATTAGCCTGTAATTTTTTTTGTAGTGTCTGGTTTTGGTATCAGGGTAATGCTGGCCTCATTGAATGAGTTTGGAAGTGTTTCTCTTCAGTTTTTTGGAATAGTTTGAGAAGAATACATACTAATTCTTTATTAAGTGTTTAGTAGAATTTACCTGTGAAGCCATCTGGTCCTGGGCTTTTGTTTGTTGAGAATTTTTTGATTACTGCTTCAATTTTATTGCTAGTAATAGGTCTGTTCAGATTCTCTGTTTCTTCCTGGATTAGTCTTGGAAGGTTCTGTGTAAGGCCTGAAACCATAAAACTGCTAGAAGAAAACATAGGAAGTAAATTATGTGACATCAGTCTCAGTAGTATCTTTTTGGATACATCCCTGCAAACAAAGGACACAAAAGCAAAAATAAACAAATGAGACTTCATCAAACTGAAAAGCTTCTGCACAGCAAAGGAAACCTTCAACAAAACAAAAAGCCTACTGAATGGGAGAATATATTCACAAATGATGTCTCCAATAAGGGGTTGATATCCAAGATATATAAGAAACACATCATCTCACTAACAAAAAAATAAACAATTTGCTTGTAAAGGAGGCAGAGGACATGAAAAAATTTCTCTAAAGAAGACATACAGATGGCCAACAGACATGAAAAGATGCTCAACATCATTAATCATCAGGGAAATGCAAATCAAAACCACAAGTTACTACTTCACACCAGTCAGAAAGGCTATTATCAAGTAGTCAACAAATAACATGTGTTGGTGAGGATGTTGAGTAAAGAGGACCCTTGTACGCTGTTGGTGGGACTGCAAACTGGTGCAGCAGCCCCTATGGAAAACAGTATGGAAATTCCTCAAAAAAAAAAAAAAAACTAAAAATAGATATGCTATACAAACAAGTATTCATCCAAAGAAAACAAAAACACTAATTTGAAAAGATATATGCTCCCTTACGTTCATTGCAGCATTATTTGCAATAACCAAGATATGGAAGCACCCTAGCTGTTCATCAGCTGTTCATCGATAGATGAATGGATAAAGGAGATGTGCGTGCGCGCGCGTACACACACACACACACACACACACACACACACACACACACACACACACACAATGGAATATCATCCAGAAATAAAAAAAGAATGAAATCTTGCTATTTGCAACAACATGGATGGATCTAGAGGTAGTTATTGCTAAGTTAAGTCAGGTAGAGAAATGCAAATACCATATGTTTTCACTATATGTGGATTCTGAAACAACAAAACAAACAAAACAGAAACAGACTCATAGAAAAAGAGACCAAAGAGATGGTTACCAGAAGAGAGGGGATGAAATGAAAAAGGGAAGGGGAATATAGTCAAAAACATTGTGATAAGTTTACACGGTGACAGATAATTAGAATTAGTGGGGTGATCACATTGTTAGGTATAAAAATGTCAAAAAAAACTATTGTGCACATGAAACTAATAAAACCAATATAAGATTATATACCAACTACACTTAAAAAATAAATTAAAAGTGTAAAAAAATAAAGTTTAAAGTAAGACTATATTAACTTTCTCTGAAGTTATTTAGAGAAAGTTCTTGGAGAAAGTGTTAATAAATTGAAGTCATTAAAGATAAATAAATATATGGAACATAATAAGAAATAATGGCCTTTTTAGTCAGAGGAGGAAATATACAAAGAACAAAGGCATAGTGAAGAGAAATCTCAAGAAATATTTGGGTAACAGGAAGACGTTTACTTTTACCAGAATAGGAGTTTTTGAGGTTGATTATAGAAGAGAAGTAGAAAGTTAAACTGAAGTTTCACAAATTGCTGAACATGAATAGCAAGGTTATTTAGTAGACAATGGCAAGTCACTAAAGATCTTCAAAATGGACAATTATGTAGTTAGAGTTATTCTCTAGGAATATTATTTTGGCAATAGATATTGGAGTAAAAAGGAGTGGCATGAAACTAGAGACAAGGAGAGCATGTAGGAGACATCTGTGCCTTTCCTGGAGAGGGTACTCATGGACTATTCTGTGCATGTGGGCTGTCACTGGCAGAGATTCAAGCTGCAGAGGCTAGAGGGGAAGAATTAGCCAATCTATGAATATGTTCCCAAGGTGACCTTCAAGTGATTTAGCAGAAAAGACTCTGAAAATGACTACCTCATTTTTAAAAAGTGACAAATGCAGGGGAAACAGGGATGAGCATCATTTTGGACATATTGAATTTAATATGTCATCCAAATGTTTCAAGCAATCGATTTGTCATGTTCACAAGGAGATTTGGAGTTGTTCCTGGATTTACCTGCATAATGGCTAGAGAAAGAAAGACTGAGCTGATGCAGAGACTCCATTTCCTGTTTCCATTACAAACATGACTTTTAAAACATATAGCCAAGCTCAGAAAATAAAAGAAAGTCCCCAGATTTCATCAAAGAAAATGTGCTAAGCATGCAGATTGATGCCACTAATATGTGGGAGTATGTATCCCACACATAGTCCCTAGGGGCTTGGAAATAGGATTTTAATGTCTATCTGGGAAAAGATATTATTCCACTAAACTATGGATTTGTAAATATGGAGTTTTCTTAGAACCTGAAAGCACCTCCTTACCAATGCAAAGTCACTGAAACCTATACTGTGTAGTTATTGGTTGTAGATTTATGACACATGAGTATTGTAGAAACCCCACTGAGAAATCAGGGTAGAAATGTGTCCAGTAACTGATAAAGTCTGCAGGGCAAGGGCAAGGGAGTCAGGTCTGCTTTATAGGGGCATTTAAATAACTCAAGACTCATGAAACCTTTAGAAACTAAAATCACCGTGGAAAGACACTCACAGTAAAAATTTTAAATTAAACCACCAACCAATCAAAGATGGATAAAAGTGCTATGGCGTAGTAGTGAAGAGATTCCTGAGATTAGATACTCTCAAGTCTGTATAATATCACTTTTTACACAAGGGAATCAGTCAATCCAGGTGCAGCTGTATTGCTAGTAGTTGAGTGTTTTTCAATTTTGGCAGAATAGTGGAAATTTAAAAATTATTTTAAAATACTAGTGGTTAGATTCCATTTTCTGAGTTTTTGGTTTAATTACTATGGAGTGTATCATAACCACCAGGGTTATGTTTTGCTTTGTTTTTTAAGCTCCCCAGGTAATTCTGTACAGCTGAGGTTAAGAACCACTGCAATAGAGAAGAGCAGAAGTCTAGAAACTGATGTTAGCCACTAGTCAAAGCAGACAAGGTAGCATCTTTTCATCATGATGGAGGCCTTTGCACATACATGAAAATGCCTCACTTTTTATTAGTTGTTGGCAAGCTTTTTCTGTAAAGGCCAGACAGTAATATTTTGTTTTGTGGGTTAGGTGGTCTCTGTTTCAACTACTCAACTCTGCTGATATAGTACAAAAGTAGCCATGGATAATAGGTAACCAGATGAGCATGGCTTTGTTCCAATAAAATTTTCTTTGCAGAGTGATGAGCAGGATTTGGCTTTTGGGCCTTAGTTTGCTAACTTCTGTTTTACAGTGTTTAAGCACAGTTAATGAACATATTTGAGAACCATCACATTCACTTTGGAGAAAGTAACCACATGTGAATAGGTTAAAAAAATGACTACTCAGCTTACAAGGATAGGATGGAGAGCATATGAAGATGAAATACAATGGAGTGTGAAGACTTGGCAAACCATAGGCCTGGGATGGACCAGTGGGAAAACTTGAGTAAATGAAAATGCACACGAAGAGACTCAGGGTTATGGTATAAAGGGGTAAGCTGTGGTCAGGTAATATGTTAAGAATTCAAGAAAGGGTTTTTTTTTAATATATTGTTTTGCAATTATTTTTTGCTTGTTTTGTCTTTCACATTTAGAAGGATAGCATGTTAATGGATGGCTTGGATTTTCTATTTACTCACTTCTAGATATTTTGGGTTCAGAACCAATGTACTTATATTTTCAATACATTCTCTGTAATCATTATATCTAAATTGAAAATATTTATTTTTCATTCTTAGCCACCTTCTCCAGGGTTGTTTATATAAGACCATTTTCTTTTCACGTGTTGATGAAATTTATTCAGATTATTCTTACAATAGGCTTATAGTAATTAGAAGAGCACAGAGGGGTTTCCTGCCCAGCATTACTTTCAAATTTTACTTAAATTTGCCTTCTTTTCTCCTCTGTTCTCATAACTTTGTGCCTGGCTTATGGAACTGCTTATTTATTTTAATTCCGAAATACAATTTTATTGACATTTTAATAATTTTGAAATTAGGTTATATCTTTAGAAGCAATGGATATGTAGTGAATCATTTAATGTATTCCAAAACCTGTTATGAAATTCACAGTATATCTTCCAATGGACAGCATCTTAGAATCAAGGAAATGTGGTATTGCCTTCTATCATGCTTTTGCCTCCACTTTTCCTCTGGCAACCACTTCCAGAGTTCTCAGAGTTACATTTCTAGAAAACAAATCTGATCTTGTCACTACCTTTTCTAATAATTTTGAGTGATCTCAAAGTTCAGATTCCTTGGCATGGCATTCAAGGGCCTTGCTATCTAAAGCCTTTCATATTCTGGCCCAAAGAACTAAATTTCCAGTCTCATTTCCCACCACTCCTTTCTCTCATGTGAGTTGCTTCATTCTTTACAATCAGATACGTGATGCATTATTTTAATACAAGTGTTGCAAAGTCTCTGAGGAAAGTTTAATAAAATGGGATTGGTGTTGAGCTGACAATAGCTAAAACGGACTTTTTTTCTAAAGCTTAATACTTTAAGATGGAAATGTATCATTGTCCTTGTAGGAGAGGCTTGACTTTTTATATTCAATTGTTGGAGAAACTTATGAAATATCTTTATTTGGAGCCTTTTAAACACAGACTAGACACTCTTCTGTTTGGAATGATTTAGATATACCCGCGAGATAAACAAGATGAATTTTGAGGTTGTGGCCAGTTCTAGGAGATTTGGGGTGATTAATGACTGTCTACATGAGGCCAAAACATCCAGATGGGAGTGAAGAGAAAAGTTCAATTAGTCATCTACATGCTCTCTTCTGTATGGCTCCAAAGACCTGGATAGTCAACAGTCGAATGTATGTACTTATTTAAGTCAAACTATGTATTTCGCTGATATTTTCTTCTTCAAATATCATATCCTGCTCTAGTATAAAGACCCCACAAGATAAATACCTGTTATTTTATTCCTATCTGCCATCAAATAACATATATCAAATTAGAATTATTAGAAAGAGGAAAATGTGACTTAAATTAAAAATGTTCCAAAATTGTTTTTGTTTGGTCTGAGAATTAAATAATAAAGAAGAAGAATAGTCTGATATAAATTTTCTTGATGACTTTTTGGCTATTTGTTTTTATAAAATGGAAATTAGAAGGCAAATTATGCACTCATGTTTATATAGTCCTATATTTTAAATTTAGGTACGTGTCTTGTGTCCTGGGCTGTCCATATGAAGGAAGCATCACACCGCAAAAAGTGACAGAGGTAGGATATGCCTGTTTTTCTGTTTCACGGTAAAATGATGCATATTATTTTTAAAAGTGGACTGTTTTCCTTACTATTTATTGCACCTGCATAACAAAAGTTAAGGAGGACCACGGAGTGGGACACATATGATTATTTAACTGATAGTTTTATTGAAACACTGAAGACCTATATATTGGCTATAACTGTTTTAAAGTTAAATAACACCCGAGTTTTAACATTTGGGAGCTCAAAGGTGGAGGGAATAAAAATATTTGTTTTGTTTTTATGTGGGTAGAACATAGTGAGTGACCTTTCTACTTCTACCAAAATGTCAGGGCAGTTCATGCACATATTTGTTAACTTTGCCTTGGTTGTTCAGGTATCATTTCTTTATTTTCCCCTGGGTACTTTGGCACTTGTGTCATAGTATATAGTGCTTCAATATTTTGTTCCTTGGAGATCCTATAGGTCTTACTGCTGAGATTCGAGTTGCTATCAAAGAGCAATTTTACAGCACTAGAATATAGTCATTAAGGACCTGCTTATTAAAGTTCATTTTACTTACTCTTTCTGTTTATTAATTAATACCAATGAATACAAAATGCTTAGTTTGAGGTTACATTAGACTATCTTATTAGATTATCTCTGAAACTCATTTGTATATGAAATATATTAATGTGCACCTGTTGTTAAGGTTGTTAATTTTCATAAATTTAGTAATGTGGATGGTAGGAAGCAGTGAAGATGGCATTGTTAGAAAAATTAAAATTTAGCTGGCTAAACTATCAGTTTGTCTAAAGCCAATTCTATTTTTGAGCATTCATTTGCACTTTTGAAATTTACTGCAAATTTTTCCAATGAGAGATATCTATCTCATGGTCCATTATTTAAGCAAGACGTTTGCACAAAGAGGCAGAAATACTATATATATATAAAAAAAATGAAGTTCAGATGTTATATAAGACCGTTATTAATTTATATTCACAAATATATATTTTTTTTCTTAAAGAACACTTCAAAAATGGTATAATATTAGGCTCCACAAAACCTGAATCCAACTCAGCCTATATGCCAAATCTCTCGCTCTTCTGCCTTTGCCTCCTGCCATGTTTGGAAGGATCACACACACACTCAGGCTGTCCATTCCTGCACTAGCATGCCCGAGGAGATGCTGAAAAGAATCATGTAACAGGCAGATTGGAAACATTAGAAATTTGTGACCAGCAGCCTTTGATGGGCCTTCTGTAGGTCCAATAGAATGGGCTATTTTATATATTTTGTAGCCAACCCACTCTCTTACTCTCTGCAATGACTATTGCAAATTGTGTTCACTCTGTTCATTCAAGTCTCTAGTCTTTCTCCTCATTTACTCACCTGATTATTCAGTGGTGATGGAATTCTTCCTGTTGACACTGGAACATATTCAAGCCTCTTCCATCTGAAAACTTTCAGAATTCAGCATCTTCTTATAGTTATCGAATATCTCTAGCCTTCTACATCTAAACTTCAGAGGGCTGCCTACAGTAGTGATGTCCATTTTCTCATGTGCCAAAAACTCTTCATCATACTCCAGATTGAATTCTAGACTATTCACTCCACTGAAATCCCTCTTTTTAGGGTAACTACTTAGCACTTGGGTCAAGAAGTGCAAAATTGTATTCAATCCTAATCTTGACTCCTTAGCAGAATTTGGGATTAGTGACTCTTCTATCCTTCCTGACACCTGTATGTCTCTTGTATTCCCTTGACACCACACTTGTGATTTTCTTCCAACCTGCTAGGTTTCTCCTTTGTAACCTCATGCTTCTCTATTTGAGCATTAAGAAATTCCAGCATTTAATAGGCAGTAAAGGAGAATGAACATTATGATATTTCATCCAAGTTTCCATCTGATAACTGCCTCCTACCTGGACTAGTTAGCCCTTCTGAGTACCCACCAACCTGTTTTCATATTGTTATTGCCTTTCTGAAAAACACCACTACCCCAGATACTATCACGGCCTTTTATTACTCTTATGATAGAATCCTCAACCAAACTCTTAAACTTAGTTGGTTTGCCACGCCCTATATATCTGCCCCATGCCTACCTCTCCTTTATGTAGCTTCATTTCCTCTTGGTTTTGGCTTCCTCATCACACTGTCCTTTGCATTTGACTGTTTCTCTGCCTGAAGTGCTCTTTGCATTTTATATTTTGGCTGCCTGGAATACACTAGCCTCTGCTTTTGATATTCTACCCGGAATATTATTCTTATACCTTTCTTCTCAGCCTTCTCAACAAGTTAATGTTTACTTTACCTTAAGCTGTCACTTGGGCCCTTCCTGTTTGACAGATCTAGGTCAGTTTCCTTTGCCACATGCTCTTATCTTGTTTCTTTGTTTCAGAATTCGTATTTTAGCTATATTTATACATTCCCAAATGGGATTGATTAAGGTCTATCTTCATTTGACTCCAGGTTCTATAACAGCATGAGCCATCTCAAGATTTGTGTCCCCGTTATATTCTAGCACCTATCACAGTACATGGCATAAAATGGCACTGAGGAAATACACAATGAGTTAATGAGTGGCCATGTGCCATATTTTGTACAAAGTGATTTCTAGGTGTTCTCATTTCATTTTCGTAGCCAACCATGCCATTATTAACATCATTATTATCGTAACTCTTTAAAAAATTAAATAATAAGATTTAGAAAGTATGCTAAATAAGAGTGTTTCATTGTCTGTATTTTACAGAATAGAGACTGAAGTTTTAAAAGATTAACCTTCTGCCTAGTATCACATTCCTAGCATGGGTGGCACCTGAGATTTAGACCCAGGCTTGTTTGATCCAGAATGCATGTCTTTGTCACAATACCACACTGCTTTCATGCAAAATCTTATTCCTCTTTGAAAGTAACATTAGTTATTCAGCTTGAAAGAACCTTGCAATTTACGTCTTTATAAGATCACTACTTAGCACTTGAGTCAAGAAATGCAAGGTCACATTCACAAGTACATTCATTTATGACTCCCCCAAAATTAAGCCAGAACTATTTAGTGATTCTACCAATTACGTAGGTACTGAGCGACAGAGCTGAAACTGGTATAGATGTCTCTTGATGCCTATTCTAATGCATGGAGAAATGCTACTTCCAAGGTAAATTTGTCATGCTTCTGTTTGATTAAAGAGTTGAGAAAAGCAAACCTCCCTTAGTTGAAATTATAGTTTATAAATCCTAATTGAACATGTAGCCAGACAGTTATGACTCTGACGCAAACTTGAGTATTAGAAAAAAGATAATTATAGTAATGTCATTCAAAGTTTTATAAAACACTTAAGATTTAATGAGCAAGGAGAAAGACCAGGAAACTAAAATGTTTTCCATGGAAATGTAACAATTTTAGTTGTGATTTTTACCTCTAGATGATGTTTGCTAGGAACAATAGGGATCGAGTCTGTTCATTTCCATGGTTTTACTAACTCTTCACGTGTCCCAATAGGTGTCTAAGAGACTGTATGGCATGGGCTGTTATGAGATCTCTCTGGGAGACACAACTGGTGTGGGAACTCCAGGAAGCATGAAGAGAATGTTGGAAAGTGTCATAAAGGAAATCCCACCCAGTGCTCTTGCCGTTCACTGTCATGACACATACGGACAGGCCTTAGCCAATATCCTTACGGCCCTCCAGGTATTTTGTATTATTTGTATGTATGTGTAAATGTGTGTATCCACATTTGTAATATAAACATATTAAGAGCTTTAGTGAGATAGCAGTTTTAAATTGCTATGGATATTGTGTGTAAACTGTGCTTGCTACATGACAAGCGCTCAGAAGATATTTGTTAATTGTACATTTTTTTTTAGGGCGGTGATGTCTCTTATTACTGTTAATTGGACTTGATAAAATTCTTGAATTTGTTCTTTTTAAAGTATTAATCCTCTTAAAGCCCTGTCTGCTTTTTTCAACTCCCATGTGCATCTAGCCATAAAATTTAAAGGGCTGCAATATGATGGCATTTGGAGGAGTGCAAAGCACAAAGATAGTAGAGTATACTGTTGTAATCATGGAATTCTCTTTTTGATAATTTGGTGCTCTATTATGAGAAGATATAGTGGTGAAATCGAGAATACTTTAAGATGTTTTCCTCATGTTGGGGAGCATACTTTTGAAAGAGCCCCTGGTTTTTATCAAATATAGTCTATTAGATGATCAAATGAAGATATCTGGAAAGTTGGAGAATTAAGAAATGCTTATTAAATCCTAATGACAACTTAGCTATTTTAAATGTTTTTAAAAGAATAGATATAAATAGCATTTTAAGTGTTGTTTTAAAATTCGTGTTAGTTTCTTAAACTCAGCAAAAATAGATTCATTTGATGTTCTTAGAACTCAAGATTTTGATTACTAAAGATAAGACTGTATGAAAGCTTTTCGTTGAAGCTGACAATCAGTATGTGAAGCTTAATGTGGAAGTCCTACAGTGAACAGTTGCTTGGCAGAAGTTAAAAAACAATGTGAAGATCAAGCCCCACAAGGGCTTATTTTGACTTTGTAACATATGTGCACAAATCCTAATTTATCCTCTGGAAGCAGGCAAGGAACATTGTATTGAATTAGAAGAGAAAATCACATCCCGTGGACATTTAGGCGTGGGAATTTTTACAATTTTCCTTCCCTAAGTATTTTAGTTTCTAAAACAATAGAGAACTAGGCATCACTTCAGGAGTCTCTGTTGAGCTGCACCTGTAACTTATTAAGTGTTCCTGACTAGCAAGTTCCTAAGTTCTTGAAGAGGTACATGTCTGTCTGTCCATCTCTCTCTTTCTCCTCCTGTCCTCCCCACCCATTTCTTTATATCCTCTATGTGGTAACACTGAGTAATATTTTATTCCTGTAGTACATTTATTATATAATAAATGATAGTTTAGTTCTTTGGGATAAGGGCTGCAGTGCAGAATCTGGGAACCTAAACTTCTGCTTCAGGACAGCCTGCCTCTTGAAAATGCCCAAGTATAAAATACTGCTGACACCACCTTGTGATTTTAACAGTTAAGGAAGACTAATCTGAGCAAATAATGTTTAAAATCGGATCTAGAGAATGAGAAGGAACTAACCCCAATAAGGTGTGTGTATGCGCGCGTGTACATGAAATGTGTACGGAAAGAATAAGTGAAGCAGATGAAACATCGTTTGGCAAAAGGTCTTGGGAAAGCGGGGACGTTGTGCTAGGAACTGAAAGTAGACCATTATATTCAGAAGAGAAACACCATTATAACATTGCTGAATTAAATGAAGTGCCTAATTTCTATTTTCAAAGAGGTGAGGACTAAAATCCTGGGGCATTTGCCCATCCTGTAACAGCCATACAGGGAGGCACAAAACAACCTAGGTCCCAAGCGTGATGGGGAGCATGGATGAGAACCTGTGTGTGGCTGAGATCCCCCAAAATACCATGCCCTTGTTCAAAGGGCAAACCAGCAAAAATTCTACCTCACAAAGGGAGGAGGCAAGCACATTCATTCTCATGGCCTTGACTCTGAGTGGAGGAGAAATAGAGTCTCCCTTTATCATAACCTTTTGTCAACCCTCATGTAGATTTAGGGTGCAAATTCCCAAGGCCTGCAGTATTTGAAAGACCCAAGCAGATAAATTGCTTTGAAAAGGCTGTGGAATAGCAAGCACCTTCAGGCCCCAAGAACCTTTTCTGAAGGAACAGATCTTCAATTTAAGTCAAACTGGTTTTGTGTGCGTGTGTAAGAGGGGTGGATATTCTACTCTTCAGCAGCTCCTGTGGTGGTAGTAAGTAGAAAGTGTGACTATAAGCATCTGTAACTGTTTTCTGATCTGTTACTATGTGCCCAAGATCTATGTATATATGCAGGGCAGGAGTGCAGAATGGAGCCCTGGGGACCGGGGAAGCAATAGTGTACTTTCAGTTTGATGATACATTGCCCTGGAGCTTAAGTTATAGTCACAGTGTAAATAGGTGAGGAAAGTGACAGTAGCTTGTGTAATAAGCACCATGATATTAAGCTGGAGAGGCTAGTATCAATGAACATTTGAGAGAATGGTCAAAAAGTAGAGATTTGATGAAAAAGCTAAAAGTTGAAGTTATAGAGGTGTTTTGTGTTTTGTTTTGTTTTTTGTCTTTTCTGCATTCACTTTTATTTTAATAAGCCAGTGACAACATAAGAAATATATTCTGCTGCTCTCTTAGAAATTGTGTGTAGCTGAGACAATCTTTAAATGTTTTAGAACTTTTATGTTGATAAAGATAGCTAAAATGTGATACTGGAATGTCACTGCAAACACACGTGTACTGGTCACAAAGAACACTGACTAAGGCAGAGTCCACCAGAGCCATTTTCCTTTTCCCATCTCCCATTCCTTCCTTAATAACAGCAACAACAACCATGCAGGAGAATAAAATGTCTTGGAAAAAAACTGTCAGTTTTAAATAGAAGGAAAATCAGAGAAAGCTTCACTTCATTATGAACAAGGCTAACCTTGGCTTCAGGAAGCAGTGGCCATACTTCATTTTTTTTAAAAAATGGAATCTTTGAAGTGGCTTCTAGTAAAATTGGTGGTAGAGGTGGAGTGGATATCATTTGCTTTAATTTAGGGGTTGAGAAACAATTTACAGTGCTCCAAACTGGAAGTTAATATTAAGGCAAGCAGACATGTAATAAGTGGAAACTTGGCCACATGGTAAGAAACAAATGAGAGTTATAAATAGAATATCCCCCCTCAGTCTGGAAAGCACATACTAATCTTGTAGTAGAGGGTAGTGGAGAGATTTTTCTTGGGTTTCCAGGTTTTATTGTATTTTTTAATGACATATACATATGACTTATAGGACTATACATGGTTATATGGAAGTCAAGAATTCATAATTATTAAATTAATATAGAGAAATAATTCTGAGACTATAGATTGAAGTGTGGGATATTTATAACCACTCGAAACCAAAAGAGCAAGAAAATGAGGTGACCAAATAGTAATAAGAAGACATGTACATGACCAAATATACTTGTCTTAACTTTTTTATGTAAAATTGAACTTCACCTTCCTATATATTCCCAAGTACCTAAGTAAAGCATCGGTGAACAAATTGTTTAATCTACTTAATACTAAACAATTGTACAGTCTCTATTTTTCTGCACCCAAATGATTTGAGTGTTCATAATTGGGTAAAAACAGAATGAAATAAATAAATGAGAGCTAATATCACAAATAATTAATTGGCAGCATACAGACAGAGCAGAATAGAAAATATTTAGCTTAATCCTGAAGAAATGTCATGTGCTTTTTTTTAAACTTAATAGACCTTTTGTTTAATGTGCCTTTTCTCATGTTTTCCATATGTTTATTATTCTCTTTTAGAAAGACAAAATTATTTACCTAATTTTTACATCAAAGCATTCCTTTTTCTATATTGACTCTAACTAAACCAATGTTTAAATGCTATCAAACAGCTATCAAATATTTGCTATCAAATATTTTGTGTAATTCATTTTTTAGTTTTTCAAGGAGAATCTTTTAAAATTTCAATCACTAGCCAAATGAGTCTGTTTCTCAGTTCTTTATCTATAGAATGTATACAATTGAGTTGGGATGCAGAGTTTCTAGAACAATTGCCTTGGTAACAGTATAATCGGTTAATATTATTATTGTGGTCATTATAATTAAAACTACTACTAATAATAACAGTAATAATTGTATTACAAAGTTTATTTCTAAGTAGAGCCAGGAGACCTAGCTCACTGCATTACAAATGTGTTTCGTAAATACATGCATTAGATATTATTCATTTCTTCAACACCTTTTATAGAGCTAAATAGAAATTGATGAGCAAGAAAGAAAACAAAAAATTGAAACTTAGAAGCTGCTCCAGAGGTTTTACAAAATGGATCGTTAATTTATTCAACAGATACTTATTTGATCAGACACTGTCATGGATGTTAGATTCAGATGTTAAAGATCTTAGCGATACTGCTCTGAGGAAACTTTTACTTTAATTTAGTATTGTGAGAAGCTTTTTGATTATTGAATAGTTTTTGTTGTTGTTGTTTTTGTTTTCTGTCTTTTTGTCTTTTTTTTTTTTTTTTTTTGCTACATAATGAACTTCCTCCAGCATGGTATTCTGTTGGAAAATATTGGGATGATGTGTAAGTTATCATCAAAAAAGGAGGAAAATAAATCCAACAGAAGTTTTTCACTGTCCAACTTTCAAGTGTGTACAAGCAGAGCACTTGAGCCATAAAAGTAAAAAAAATAATAGTATAGATGAACAAAGTACCTTTTTAAAATTTTTTCACGTAGTCAGATTGCTTATATAGTGATGAAAAATGAGTAAACATTTGAATAATTTTATTTTGTTTATCTTCAACATCTTTCTGTTAATATGAACTTCTCTCTGATTTTGGCAATAGGTGATCTGACAGGTTTTGTCCTCAAAGATAAGTTTTATCTATATCTACATATCCACAGATATGTACAGGGTAGTTTGAAAAAGTTGCTTCTGAGCTAGATGGCATTCAATTAATCATTTTAAAATAACACATGAGATTCTATAATGTGCTAAAAATGAATGTATTTAATCTTTATGCAATGGATTAAGCTTTGAAGCTCACCGTCAAAATATATTCAAAACTGCTCTGCCTCCTCCATGTTGATCAAATGGGCAAATGTCACACAAATTGATTATTAGGTTTTTTTCTCTGCTTAAAAAAATTCTAATAGGCAGAAAAGTAATGGAGAAAGAACACTGAATTCATCAGCAGAAGATTTTGTTTTTCTTTTTAATCATGACTTGATTTTTTTTTAAATTATTTTTTCCTCACATATCAGTTCCTTTAATTTACAGTGGATTGACACTCTGGGATAAAGGGGTGTGCATAGAGAACAATATTTATACCTTGTGATATCTATTACCACAAGTCATAGCTCATAGGATACAGGAAAATCTCTAACACATGTTAGATAGAATATCTTTCTTGGGACCCAGAGATTAAGTAGGTCAGAGGTGGAGCCCTGAAGAGCAGGTGTGCACAGAAAAACAGAGTCAAGGACCATGCAACTGAGAGCAGAAGGTGGATATCTAAGCTACTTGATGACTTTTTACTCACCACAAAGCTAAGTGCTGTGATGTTTGCTTAATTTTCTTGAAAATTCCCAATGTCCTTCCAATGGATATTTTTTTACTTAAGACTTGCAAGCAAAATTATGCTAAGACACTGACTTTTCCATTATCTGTAAATTAATATTGGAAAAGCTTCATATCTTTCTAGATGACCATTTTCTCATATGCAAAAGAATTGTTGCACTAAAAGAAATCAAAGTACATGTTCATATAATCTCTTATCAAGTTTTTATCAATTCAAAGCTCACAGTAGGAAGAAGGAAATAATAAAAATTAGAACAGATAAATGAAATATAGAAAAGACAATAGAAGAAAATTAAACATCTGCTGCTTTGAAAAGATAAAATTAACACAGCAGATAGAATTCATCAAAATTTTTGTTTTCTTAGCAATTTTGACTTTATTAGTGTGACCATAGAGATTAATAGATGTTTCTTTTTCTTTACTTCTGATTGCATCAAGTAAGACAGTAATCCTGAGTTGAAGCTGTTCTTTATTTTTATTTTTTTGCACACATAATGCAAGTTTTGAATTAGGAGGACAGACTCAGCCTAGTTAATTTTACCTTTGTTAAAAAATATATTTAAAATGAATCCTTGTTGCTGTTAATCACCTTCAGGGCAAAAAATAACAATTTAGTCATACAGTTATTTTCTTACCAGTCTAGTCTTTCATAAGGATTTAACTTTGGATTTTAAATTATCAGTGGGTGTTGGGACAGGATGTGATTCTCTCCTTGGCATAAGACATGGAAATTTCAAAAATCACTATCTTTTTGAGCACTGCTTTTATCTGTTGTGTAAATGTCTCAGCTTATTGTTTTAATCTTGATTTCAATAGCTTGTTTTCAACCAAGTACTTGTCACATCTCTCTCAACACATGTGGCCTTAATTTGGAAATCTCATTGTTTTGCCCTGTTGTTTGTATAAAAACACATTGTTTTTCATTTTCTGATTTCTTTTCATGTGTTCTTATTTTTTTCTCTTGAAAATTCATATTTGCAAGGAAATGTTATGCTTATACACTCTTGCCCCTGAATGTAATGTGACACAGACCTTATCCTTTAGAATACTAGGCTGAAATTGGTTAGTTTGGTATTAAACACAAGGTATTCTTCCCATGACTGTTTTTTGGCTTATTTTAATATAACCAGTTAATGGTTATTTGGCCAGCACTAAACACACACACACACACACACACACACACACCCACCCACCCACCCACCCACCCCAGCCAAAAGTCAAGAATCCTTTAGCTTTATTGTTCGAACAACTTTCTCAAATGGTTCTAAATATCTCTAGTTCTGGATTTGAACTAGGTGCGATTAATACACACTATTAGATCACAGTGGCTCAGTTTTATTATATTTTCACTTTAGAATATCAGACTTACTATTATCAGTATATGGTACATTCATTACTGAAAGACAGTGGAGGAGGAGTTTAATAACTGCAAGTCAAAGATATGGAATCCTAATCTGGAAGCTACACATTTTTTTTCCTCATATCTTTATAAATCTCTTCAATATAGAGAAAAATGTAAAATGGAAATTATAGCTATAAATTGTTACCATTTAGAATTATTTTATGAATTATTTTAAAATGCTCATTTAACCAAACAATATTTATTGGCTACCTTCTGTGCAATAGCCTCTCTGCTATTAGGTATAATAGACAATAAAGAAACAGGATAAACCGCCATCCTTTACTCCGGTGGTCCCCAACCTTTTTGGCACCAGGGACCGATGCTCCTGTAAGAATCTAATCCCTGATGATCTGAGGTGGAGCTGAGGCCACGGTGATGCTAGTGCTGAGGAGCAGCTGCAAATACAGATGAAGCTTCATTCGCTTGCCCACTGCTCACCGCCTGCTATGCTGCCTGGTTTATAACAGGCCAGAGACAGATACTTGTCTGCAGCCCAGGGGTTCTAGACACCTGCTTTAGTCAGTAATTTTTTCTATCAAATAAAATGTAGAAATTATGTAAAATTGCTTAAGCAATAAGTCAAGTTATTTTCACCTAGGTTACACATTTAAGTTATACTGACAAATTTTTTAAAAATCTGTATAAATTACAAAAAGAATAAACTTATGATTACATATTTCTACTAAACACTTTCAAATTAAGTAAAACTTTTTATAATAAATGTTCCAGTTTTATTGAGATATTATTGACATACATCAGTGTATAAATTTAAGATGTACAGTATTGATTTCACTTACATACACTATAAAATTATTACAAAAATAAGCTTAATTAGCATCTATCATGTCATATAGATACATTAAAAAGAAAATGAAAAAGACAATTTTTTTGTGATGAGAACTCTTAGGATTTATTCTCAACAACTTTCATACACACACACATAGCAGTGTAACTATAGTTGTCATGTTGTACATTACATTCCCAGTACTTATAATTGGAAATTTGTATCTTTGACCAACTTTCTCCAATTCTCACCCCTCCACCTACATCTCTAATAACCCAAACTTTCAAGTCTTTTTCTAGGAATTTGTTGAGGTATTGTTGTTTGTTTGTTCAGATCCCATAGATAAGTAAGGTCATTCAGTGTTTGTCTTTCTCTGACTTATTTGACTTAGCATAATACCCTCAAGCACAAGTACCATCCATATTGTCACAGATGTCAGGATGACTCATTTTTTATGGATACATAATATTCTATTGAATATATATATCTATTCAGAATATATATATATATATATATATATATATTGAATATACACACACAAACCCCACACTTTTTTTATTATCTATTAATGAACACACTTGTTTTTTCCATGTCCTAGCTATTGTAAATGCTACTGCTGTAAGTATAGGAAATGCAGGTATCTCTGAGATAGTGTTTTCCTTTCCTTTGAATATATTCCCAGAAATTGAAATGCTGAATTTTATGGTAGTTACAGTTTTTTTTAATTGTTTGAGGATCCTCCATGCTGTTTTTCATAGTAGCTGTACCACTTTACAATCCTACCAACAGTGCACAAAGTTTCTTTTTTCTCCACATCCTTACCAACATGTACCATCCCTTATCTTTTAGATAATGGCCATTCTAACAGGCATAGGTGTGATGCCATTACAGTTTTGATTTGTTTTTCCCTAATGATTAGTGATATTGAGCATCTTTTCATGTACCTGTTGGCTAGTCATATATTGACTTTGGAAAATGTCTATTCCGGTCTTTTGTCCATTTTAAAATTATGTTTTTTTTTTTTTTTTGCCATGTGTTCTTTATATATATTTGGATATTAATGTCTTATCAGATATAGGGTTTGCAAATACGTTTTTCCCATTACATAGTTTGTATTTATCATTCTTTTTGTTATTGAGAATTTTTTTAGTTGGATGTAGTCCCACTTGTTTACTTTTTATTTTGTTGCTTGTGCTTTAGGTGCCATATCCAAAATATTATTTCTGAGACCCAAATCAAGGAGCTTTTTTCTTAGGTTTTCACCCAGGAGAGTCATGATTTCAGATCTTATATAAGTCTTTACTCCATTATGGTTAATTTTTGTGATTAATGTAATACAGGGGTCTAATTTAATTCTTTTACATACATGTGAATATCCAGGTTCCTCAGCAACATTTATTGAAGAAATGTCTTTTCTCCATTGAATATTCTTGGCTCCCTTTCAAATATTAGTATATGCTTTGTATATTTCTGGGCTTTCAATCTGCTCCATTATTTATGTGTCTGTTTTTATGCCAATATTGTACTGTTTTTGATTATTGTAGCTTTGTAGTGTAGTTTGAAATCAGGAAGTGTGATGCCTCCCATTTTGTTCTTTCTCAGGATTATATTGGTTATTCTTAGTCTGTTGTGGTGCCATATAAATTTTAGAATTGTTTTTTCTACTTTCATCAAAAATGCCATTGGAATCTTGATAGGTATTCCATTGAATCTACAGATGATTGGGGGTACTATGGACATTTTTAACAATATTAGTTCTTTGAATTCATGAGCACAGAATACCTCTCTGTTATTTGTCTCTTCTTTAATTTCATCAATATCTTGTAGTTTGCAGAGTAGAGATCTTTATTCTCCTTGGTTAAGTGTATTCTTAAGTATTTTATTATTTTTTGATGCTACTGTAAATGGGGTTATTTTCTTATTTCTTTTTCAAATAATTTATTGTTAGTGAATAGTTGCTCTACTGATTTTTGTATTTTAATTTTGTATCCTGAAACTTTACTGAATTCATTGATTAGATGAATTAAATTAATTCGACTAATAACAAAAAGGTTGGAGACTGTTGGTTAGTCTGTATGCTCTTGTAGTTCACTAAACTTCTTTAAGAAGATTATTCTAAATTCTTTATGTGACATTTCATAGATCTCCATTTCTTTAGGATCAGTTATTAGATTTATTAATTCCCTTTGGTGATGTCAAATTTACCTGATTTTGAATGATCCTCGATTCCTTATATTGGTATCTGTGCATTTGAGTATGTGGTCTTCATTTCCAGACATTGCAGGTTCACTTTGGCAGAGACAGTTTTTCACCAGTCAGCTTAGATTGGGTTTCTGGATATATCTGCTGGTAATGTCCTTGGGCAGGTGTGGCCAATATTTTTATTTCTTTTCTGTATAGAACACTACTGATTTTTGCATGTTAATGCAAAAAAGGTATCTTGAAACTTTTCTGAATTTGTTGATTAGATCTGTTTTTTGGTAGCCTTTAGGATTTTCAATATGCAAAATCATGTCAACTGCAAATAGAGACAGTTTTACTTCTTTTTCAATTCTGATGTTTTCTGTTTTCTTGCCTGATTGCTCTGGCAAGACTTCCAGTGCTAAATACAGAGTGATGAGAGTGGGCACCCTCATCCTATTCTTGACCTTAGAGGAAAAGCTTTCAATCTTTCTCCATTATGATGTTAGCTGTGGGCTTCTCATATATAGTCTTTATTATGTTGAGGTAACATTCCTTTTATCCCTAAGTTGTTTTTTTTTTTTTTTTTCAGCATCAGATGTTGAATTTTATGAAATGCTTCTTCTGTATCTATTATGATCATATGATTCTTTTTTATTGTATTAATATGATGTATAGTATTGATTGATTTGCAGATATTGAACAATCAGCTTCCCATAAGTCCTACTTGATCATGGAGAATGGCCCTTTTATGTGCCATTGAAACTGATTTGCTACCACTTTATCACTATCAAAATAATGCTGACCTTGTAAAATAAGTTTGAAAGTGTACCTTCCTTGTTGATTTTTTGAAGAGTTTGAGAACGATTGGCATTGATTTTTCTTTAAATTAAAATTCGCCAATGAAGCTATCTGGTCCTTGGGTATTCTGATGGAAAATTTTTGACTACTGATTCAATCGCCTTACTAGTAATTGGTTTATTCAAACTTCCTATTTCTTTCT
>NW_011889041.1:1662780-1677223 GCF_000151845.1 Pteropus vampyrus
TTTTTTTTTTTTTTTCAGCATCAGATGTTGAATTTTATGAAATGCTTCTTCTGTATCTATTATGATCATATGATTCTTTTTTATTGTATTAATATGATGTATAGTATTGATTGATTTGCAGATATTGAACAATCAGCTTCCCATAAGTCCTACTTGATCATGGAGAATGGCCCTTTTATGTGCCATTGAAACTGATTTGCTACCACTTTATCACTATCAAAATAATGCTGACCTTGTAAAATAAGTTTGAAAGTGTACCTTCCTTGTTGATTTTTTGAAGAGTTTGAGAACGATTGGCATTGATTTTTCTTTAAATTAAAATTTGCCAATGAAGCTATCTGGTCCTTGGGTATTCTGATGGAAAATTTTTGACTACTGATTCAATCGCCTTACTAGTAATTGGTTTATTCAAACTTCCTATTTCTTTCTGATTCCATCTTATTCATATATGTGTTTCTAAGACTTTTTTTCATTTCTTCTAGGTTGTCCAGTTTGTTGGCATATATTTGTTCATAGTAGTTCATAGTAGCTTTCTCTGATAGTTTGTGTCTCTGTGGTAATGTCTCCTTTTTAATTTATAATTTTATATCCTCTCTCTTGTCTTTGGTTAGTCTAACTAAAGGTTAGTCTTTTGTTTTTATCTTTTCAGAGAACCAGATTTTACTCTCATTGATCTTTTTTTATTGTTTTACTGTTTTTTTTTTTATCATTTATTTTTGTTCTAGTCTTTATTTCTTTCCTTCTGCTAAGTTAGACTCAATTCCCTCCTCTTTTTCTACTTCCTTAAGGAGCGAAGTTAGGTTTTCGGGGTTTTTGGATCTTTCTTACTTCTTAATGTAGGTATATATTGCTATGAACTCCCCTCTTTGAACTGCTTTTGCTACATCTCATAAGTTATTTGTATGCTGTGATTTCATTTTCATTTGTCTCAAGATACTTTCTCATTTCTCCTTTAATATCTTCATTGATCCAGTGATTTTCTAGAAGAGTGTTAATTTCCATGTATTTGTGAATTTTCCAGTTTTCCTGTTATTGATTACCAGTTTTATAGCATTGTGGTCAGAGAAGATGCTTGGTATTATTTCAAAATCTTGTATTTGCTTAGATTTGTTTTCTGGTCTGAAATATGGTATCTTAGAAAATGTTCCACGTGCATTGGAGAAGAATGTGTATTTTGCTGTCATTGGATAGAATATACTGTATATGTCTCATTGGTTCATTTGGTCTATAGTGTTTTCAGATCCTCTTTCTCCTTATTGATTCATCATCTGGATGATCTATCTGTTGAAGTGAGGTGTTAAAGTCCCCTAATATTATTGTACTGCTGTTTTTTTCTCCTTTAGCTCTGTTAGTTTTTGCTTATATATTTAGGTACTCTGATGTTGGGCACATACATATTTACAATTGTTATATCTTATTAATGGATTTAATCCTTTATTATTAAATAATGACCTTATTTGTCTCTTTTTTTTTTTGGTTACCGTTTGCTTGAAATATATTAAGCCTTTTACTTTCAGGCTATGTGTATTTTTAAAGCTCAAGTGAGTCCTTTATAAGCAGATAATCATTAATTTTTTTTAAATCCATTTATCCATGTAGTGACTTCGTTTGGAGAATTTAATATGTTTATTTTTAAAGTAATTATTGGTTAAGTAAGAAATTACTATTACCATTTTGTTGATTTTTTTTTTTTTTGGTTGTTTTGTAGATCTGTTCGTTGTTTCTTATTATCTTTCCTTTGTATTTTGATGTCTTGTGGTATCAGTATACTTTGTAGTCTTTGTCTTGTTCTCTTGTTTAGTTACTACAGATTTTTCCCTTGTAGATACAAGGATTTTATAAATTATCTTAAAATTATAATAATCTATTTTAACTGATAATAATAGCATCAATAGAATTCCTACATTTTACCTTTTTTACTTCTTCCCCTCACATTTTAGGTTATTGATGTAACAATATTCGTATATTTCATATTGTGTAACTAATAACAGATTATTGTGGTTACGAATATTTTTACTGCATTTGTTTTTTAACTTTTAATCTAGAGTTGCAAGTCAATTACACTTCACTATTACCATATTATAAAATCTAACTTTGGCTATCTATTTGCCATTATCTGTGACTTTTACTTTTCTTATTTTGTTAGTTTCCTATTACTTTCACTTAAAGAACCCCCTTTAGCATTTCTTACAAGGCAGTTCTAGTAGTAGTGAGCTCCCTCAACATTTGTTTGGGAAAGTCTTTATTCCTTTTTCATTTCTGAAGGACAGCCTCACTAGGTATATACTACCATCTTGTTTTTCTTAGTGGTTAGACCCATTTACATTCCCACCAGCAATATATAAAAGTTTGCTTTTCACTATATCTTTCCCAGTACCTGCTATGTCTTGTCTTCTTAATGATAGCCATTTTAACAGGTACAAGGTGATATCTTCTGTTTATTTGCATTTTCTTTATGATTAGTGATTTGAGCATCTTTTCAATGTCTATTGGTCATTTTGATGTCCTCTTTGGAAAAATATTTGTTTAGTTCTTTTTTTCATTTTTAATACGATCGCTTTTTGTTATTAAGTTGATTGAGTTATTTACATAGTTTGGATATGAATCCTTTAACTGGTATGGTTTGCAAACATTTTCTCCCATTCTTGTATGTTGTCTTTGCATGGTTTTTTATTTTGCTGTGCAGAAAATTTTGAGTTTGATGTATTTCTTTTGATTTTTGTTTTTGTTGTTCATGCTTTTAATGACATACTTTTTAAAAAAAATCATTGCCAAGACCAATATTGTTGAGCTTTTTCCCTATCTTTTTTCCTATTGGTTTTATGGTATCAGGTCTTATGTTTAAATCTTTGATCTATTTTGAGTTAATTTTTGTGAGTGGAGATAGAGGTTCAATTTTTGTTCTGCATGTGTTTTTTAGTTTTCTCAGTACCATTTGTTGAAGAGACTCTTCTTTCTCCATTGGGGATTCTTGGCTCCCTTGTCTAATATTTATTGTCATATATGCTAGGAATTAATTCTAGGCTCTCTATTCCGTTCCCTTGGTTGTTGTCTCTTTTTGTGCCAGTACTATACTGTTTTGTTTTGTTTTGTTTTATGACTTTGAAGTATAGTTTAAAATACAGAAGCCTAACACCTCTAACTTCTTTTCTATGAGGACTGCTGTGGCTATTCTGGATCTTTTCTATTGTACACAAATTTTAGTATTGTTTTCTCTATTTCTGTGAAGAATCTCTTTGCTATTTCGACAGGAGTTATACTGAATTCATATATGGCTTCGGGTAGTATGATTATTTTAATGCTAATTCTTCTGATCCATGAATACAGCCTGTCTTTTCATTTGTTTCTGTCTCCTTCAATTTCTTTCATCAAAGTCTTAGTTTTCATATGCTTTCAGTGTAGACATCTTGTACCTCCTTGGTTAAATTTATTCTCAAATGTTTTATTGTTCTTGATGCTATTATGAATGGGATAGTTTTCTTTATTCTTCAGATGCTTCAGTTAGTACAAATGAATGCAATTTACTTCTACTTGTTGAATTTGTATCCTGCCATTTACTGAAATTGTTAATTCCAGCAGTTTTTTGACTTACTCTGTGGGATTTTCAGAATGTGACATTATATCATTAGCAAATAGTAACAGTTTTATTTCTTCCTTTGTGATTTAGATATCTTTTGTTTCTTTGTCTTAATTGCTATACAAAGGAGTTTCGGTATTGTGTTCAATAGGAATGGTGATAGTGGGACTCCTTGTCTTATTCCTGATATCAGGGAAAACACTTTTAATTTTTCTCCATTGAGTATAATGTCAGCTGTGGGTTTGTTGAATATAGAATTTATTGTTTATTAAAAGATGTTTCTTTTATAACCAATTTATTTTTATTATTAAAGGATGTTATTTTGTTAAATGCTTTTTCTATATTGATTAAGATGATCATATATTTTTATCTTTCATTTTACTGATGTGATGTGGTATATTTATTGATTCGTGTATGATGAACCATACTTGCATCTCAGGGATAAATCCCACTTGGTCATGTCGTATAATCCTTTTAATATATTCTTGAATTTGGTTTGCTAAATTTTTTTTGCAAATTTTTGCACCTACATTCTTCACAGCCATTGGTTTACAGTTTTGTATTCTTGTGCCATCTTTGTCATGTTTTTGTGTTAAAAGAATGCTGGCTTCATAGAATGAGTTTAGAAGTGTTCCTTCCTCAATATTTTGGAAGGTTTGAGGAGGATTGGTTTTAATTTTTTATGTTAAATGTTTGGTAGAATTCTATAGTGAAACCATTAGGTCCTAGAGTTTTCTGATTTAGGACTCTTTTGTTACTGATTTGATCTCTTTACTCATTATTGGTTTGTTCAGATTTTCTATTCTTGATTTAAGCCTGGTAGGTTTTGTTTTTTAGAAATGTGTCCCTTTTCTAGATTATGTAATTTGTTGACATATAATCGTTCATAGTAGCTTCTTAGGATTCTATGTATTTTTGTTGTATCAGTTGTAATATTCCATTACTTATTTTGAGTCTTCTTTTTTTTAGTCTCTAGGTTTGTCATTTTTGTTTATCTTTTTGAATAATGAGCTCTTAGTTTTGTCGATCTTTTCAGTTGATTTTCTGGTCTCTATTTTACTTATTTCTGCTTTGATCTTCATTATTTCCTTCCTTCTGCTATCTTTGGTATATTTTTCTGGTTCTTTGAAGTATAAAGATTGTTTAATTGAAGACTTAATATTTGTATTTATTACTGTAAACTTTCCTCTTAGAACAACTTTTGCTGTTGTCTACACTATTTTCATTTTCTTGAGATAATTTTGCATGCTCTTTTGATTTCTTTTTGACCTAATGGTTTAGAAGTATGTTGTTTATTTTTCAAGTAGTTATAGATTTTCCCTCTTTCCTTTTGCTATAGGTTTCTATTGTCATATTATCGTGGTCAGGAAAAATATTTGGTATGACTTCAGTCTTCTTAAATTTGTTGATTTGTTTTGTGGCCTATCATATGATTTACTCTAGCGAATGTTCCATGTGCATTTTAGAAGAATGTATATTCTGCTGCTGTTGACTGGAATGTTTATATAAATCTATTAAATTCATTTGTGCTAAAGTGTGGTTCAGTTGAAATGTTTCCTTCATGATTTTCTGTCTAGATGATCTATTCACTGATGATAGTGGGGTATTGAAGTCCCCTAAAGTTATTATATTGTCTTTTTCCCCCTTAAAATTTGTTATTATAGTTAGCTCTCTGTATCATGGAATCATATGGAACAAATGTTACTTTGTGGCAAGCATATACTATGTAGTTAGACTTATAATGGTTGCATCTGTACTGAATGTATACAGATCTTTTTTTTTTTATTTCCTAAACAATACAGTATAATAACTATTTACATAGCATTTGCATTGTATTATAAGTAATCTAGAATTTATTTAAAGTTTATGGGAGGATGTACATAGTTTATATGCAAATAGTATTCCATTTTATGAGGGACTTGAGCAGCTTTAAATTTTGATATCCTCAGGCAGGGTGAGGGGGGCATGTTCCTGGAACCAATTCCCTGTGGACACAGAGGATTACTCTATTTGCTTAATATATGTAGCTACCTGGCTGTTGGGAGCATATATATTTATAATTGTTATATCTTCTTGATATACTCACCTTTTTATCATTATACAATGACTTTCTTTGCTCCTTGTTACCCTTTTTGGCTAGGCATCTATATTGTCTGATATACATGTATCTATGCCTGCTTTCTGGTTTTCATTTGCTTGAAATATTATCTTCTATCCTTTCACTTTGAGTCCATGTGTGTCTTTAAAGCTGAGATGAGTCTCCTGTAGGTAGTATATAGTTGGGTTTTATTTTTTAATCCATCTAACCACTCTTTGCTTTTTATTTGGTGAGTTCAATCTATTTACATTTAGGGCAGTTATGTTATGTAAGGATTTACCGCTGCCATTATGTTCTTTTTCCTTCTGGTTAAGTTTTCTCTCTACTGTGTCCTTTTATCTTTTTAATTTGGTTTTCCATGGTGATTTCCTCACATTCCCCTTTCTAAAAAAATGTGGTTCTTGTCTCTCTGCTATAGATATTTGCTTTGTGGTTATGAGGTATACAAAACACTATAGAGATAAAATAGTTCTTTTTCTGCTAACAGTAATTTATATTTATTTGCCTATAGTTTCATCCTTTTACTCTTCCCCTTTTATATTTTTCTTGTCACAAATTAACTAATTTTATGCTGTAGTTTTGTTACCAAGTTGTAGTAGTTATAGTTACTTTTAATGTATTTTTAATTTTCATGCTATAATTAAGAGTTTAATATACTGTATTATAAAAGAGTTACAGTTTTCTAATTCTGACTGTAATTTTAATTGGAATTCTATGTACTTTTGTCTTTTCAATTCAAAGAACTTGTTTTAACATTTCTTGTAAATCAGGTCTAGTGGTAGTAATCTCTCTGAGATTTCCTTTGTCTGGAGGAACCTTTATTTCCCCTTCATATCTGAAGACGAACATTACTCGATAGAGTATTCTTGGCTGGCAGTTTTAATCTTTAAATATTTTGGATGTCATTCCACTCTCTTCTGGCATGTAGATTTTCTGTTGAGAAATGTGCTGGTAGCTTAATGGAGTTCCTCTATAGATTGTCATTTTTTTTTTCCTGGGTACCTTTAAATTTATCATTGCTTTTTTTTAACAGTTTTAATATGTGTTAGAGAAAGTCTTTTTGTATTGAAAGAATAGGCATACAGTTAGCATTATGGAGTTGTATATCCAGTTCCTTCTCTAGATTTAAGAAGTTCTCAGCTATTATTTCTTTATATAAGTATCAGACCCCGTCTCCCTTGCTTCTCCTTCTGGAACACCTATTTTTCTTATGCTGGCTTTTCTAATGGAGTCTGATAACTCTCATAGGGTTTCTTGATTTTTTAAAAATGTTAGTTCTTTTACCTGAATAATTTCTAGATTCCTATTCTCCAGCTCACTAATTCTCTCTCCATCCAGTCAATTTTAATGCAGTCTTCTCATTTATTGAGTTCTTCACCTTTGGAATTTGTTTGATTCTTTTTTTTTTTAGAATCTTAGTTTCTTTGGTAAAGTACTCATGTTCATTAATATTACAGAGGTTTTATTCTTAGTATTCTTATAGGTCATTGAATTTTTTATAACAACAAGTTTGATCACAATATTTCATGTCTTTGGGACTGATTACTGGAAATTTTTCATTTGCTTTTTGTGGTATTATGATTTTTTCTGTTTGATGAGAAGCACTTCTGCTGACGCCTTTGAAGTAGTGGACGGATTTCCTATTTAGGCAAGGCTTGTTTACTCTGATTCTAACAGTTCAACAGGTTGGTAATAGGAGCTTTCCTTTTGATCTCCAGAAGGTGGCACTATAGCACAAGTTTTTGGTTACTCTTACTAGATAGAGCTGAATCACTATTAAAGTTGGGAACGCGCATATTTAAAAGAGAAAAGTACTTTCACCTCTACCTCCTCTGCCAGAAGAGTCATGTTGAACCACTGCTTTGCCAGCCTCCACTCACTCCTCTGAGGTCCAGTGAACCTACTTTCAGGAATATGGATGAATCTGGTTTCCTTGTATGCTATGCAGAGGCACTTGTTTTTGGTTGTGGATGTTCAAATAGTAGTAAATTTAAATGGAGAGAAAAACAGAATGACTCACGCCTCCATGATGTTGACATCACTCCTCTATTCTGCTGGAATTTCTGTAATATGAATATTGTTTCTTTCTATTTTGTCCCATCAGTCCTGTAGGCCTTCTTCACTCTTTTTTTCTTTTTCTTTTTTTTTTTTCTCTTCTGGATAATTTCAAATGGCCTATCTTCCAGGTCACTAATTCTTCTGCATGGTAGAGTTTGCGTTTGAAGCTCTGTACTGAATTTTTTAGTAGAGTTATTGTGCTTTTCAAATGTAAGATGATTGTTATGGTTTCTAGTGGTTGAATTTCTCATTTTGTTCATGCACTTTTAAAAAAAAATTTGGTTAGCTGTCTGTGTGTTCTTGTAGTTCACTAAACTTCTCTAAGAGGATCATTCTGAAATACTTTATCTGGCAATTCATAGATCTCCATTTCATCAGGGTTAGGTATGGGAGATTTATTAGTTTCCTTTGGTGGTATCATATTTACCTGAATTTTTTTTGTTGTTTTTTATTTTGTTTTTTGTTTTTCATTTTTGTTTTTGTGATCCTTGATTCCTTATGTTGGTATCTGTGCACGTGAGTAAGTGGTCTCCTCTTTCAAATTTTGCGCAAGCACTTTGGCAGAGACTGTTCCTCACCAGTCAGCTCAGTTTGGGTTTCTAGGCATATCTGCTTATTACCTCCTTAAGCAGGTGAACCTATTATTAGGTTCTGTTTTGTGGTGAGTCAACAGTAAAAGCTCTGAAGTTGGGAGTGGGGGTTGTGCCACTGTCTGAGAACAACTGGATAAGACAGCTGGCTTGATTCCCTGCCCAAGTGAGGCTGGAGGATGAGCTCTGTGGTTGCTTGGGTTCTCCGGTCAGGTTTACTAGATGGTTGTAACTGGGTACTATACTCAATATTAAGGGGATCCATTAGCTTCTCTGCCCTGGCAGGGTAGCAGGACAGATCTAAGACCTACACAGCTCATGGTTTGGGGACCCAGTCAGGCAAGAGTGTACACTGAATAGTCTGGTCAAATGAAGCTACCGATTATGCTCTGCAGTCAAGGAAATCCCTGGGCTGGACTGTGATCAAGTTCCACTGTAATCAGGGATATCGTGTGGGCTACACAGCTTCCTATGTACAAAGATAGCTCCCTAGTCAGGCAGGCTGAAGTCTGTTTTCAGCAAGGAGAGGGGTATGAATTAGTTTCTCTGCATGTGGGCAGCAGGAGAAGCAGAACTACAGACCACATAGTTCATTGTTTTTAGCCTAAACTCAAGCCAGCCTGCTCTCGAAGTTCACTGGCTTTGCTGTACATACAATATGCTCTGAGCACTCTTTCTGCTGAAGTGTTGCTAAGTCGCACAGCTTCCAGGTGTTCTCGCCAGTCCTTCTGGTCAGATTGGACCCAATACCAAGCTCTACAGTAGGTAGGAACTATGACTTAGGTCCCATGCCTGGACAAACCAGACTCTTTGGCCAGGAAAACTTATTTGAGGACCTGTATCAGGCAGAAATAGACTCCACCAATTTCCCTGGTCAGAATACACCACCAACTTGGTTCTGAAGATGAGAAAAGCTGCTGGTTGAGACTACTCTTTGGACTCTGCTGGAAGTAACTTGGTCTTCCATGAAACAAGTACTGGTTGTTGCAAGTCCCTTCTCCTTTCTCAGTCAGATTCAACTGTAGTCCCCATGGGGTGAGACCAGAGTCGGGGCCCCATGGGCTCTCTTTTTCCGCTGAAGGTACCATAGACTAAGGGGAGAATTCTTGGCACACTGCTGTGCTGGCCTGGGAGGAGCAAAGCGTTCAGAATATAGTCATTCTTCTTACCCTTTTAATACAATCTGTCTTGGGTTGGTGGTGCAGGGATGTGCTTCAGCCTCACTCCCCTATTTGAGGATTCTCTCAGTGGTGTCTTGTCCATGAATAGCTGTTACTTGTTCTTCTGAAGGGGAGCAAAGTCAGGAACAACCTATGTTGCCATCTTAGTGATGTTATTTTCCTGCTGGTTGGTGTTAAATGGTTAAAAAATTATGTTGAATTTTAAATATTTGGAAAATATAGATAAGTGCAAAGAAAAATCAATTACTTATAATCCCATCACAGAGGGAAAATTACTGTTATTGAATAGGCCATTCTCATTCATGTGTATACATACATAGATATATACACATATGTATTTACAGTCATGTGCCACATAATGATATTTTGGTCAATGATTGATTGCACAGATAATGGTGGTCCTATAGATTATAATGGAGCTGAAAAATTCCTGTCACCTAGTGACATTGTAGGCTTATAGAACAATGCATTACTCATGTGTTTGTGGTGATGGCTGGCATAAACTTCCTGTGCTTCCAGTCACACAAAAGTATAGCACATATAATTATGTACAGTACATAATACTTGATGAAAATAAATGTTACTAATTTATATATTTAATATACTATACTTCTTATCATTTCTAGTTTATAAAAAAACATGCTATATAACAGAATGGTGTATTATACCATCAACAGCCTCATGCCCCTCATTTATTGCAGCCCTGGATTGCATCATTTTCTTTTGTGTGTAATCTTATGTTGTTTTGTACAGTAATATGGTATACAGGCTTGTAGCTTAGAAGCAATAGGGTCTACCATCTAGGTTTCTGTAAGTGCACTCTATGATGTTCACACAACAAAACTGCCTAGTGATACATTTCTCAGAACATATCCCCATTGTGAAGCACTGCATGATGGTATATATGAGTGTTTTTGATAGTATATTCTGCTAAGTAAACCTGCACCTCATGATTGCCATAACCTTTCTTATGCACATGTGTGTGTGCTTGGGGGCAGGTTCCAGTATTAACTACTATGTTTGGGAAGGCAACCTTAAGAAGGAGGCATTTAAGCAAAGAACTGAAGGAGGTGAGTGTTAATCTACCTCTCACCTGGGAGAAGAGCATTTCAGATAGGAGGAACAGTGAAAGCAAAGATTGTACAGCATGTTCAACAAACAGCAATGTGGCTAGTGTGGCTGGAGTTGTGTTAGAAGAGTCTTCTTATATGCCATTGTAAGTCCTTGACTTTTTTACTCTGAGTGAAATGCAGAAAAATTGCAGGATTTTGAGTGGATCTAGCTTTCATGTTAAAAAGAACTCTAGTTGTTCTGTTGACACTAGACTAAAAGGAGGGTTAAAATTGGAATCAGGAAGACACTTTAGATTATTGCAATCATCCAGGCAACAGATAATGTTGACTTGGATCAAGGTGGCAACTACTGAAGTGGTGAGTAGATTCTGGATATATTTTTTGAATGAATTTCATTATGAATTAGATGGGGGATGTAAAGGTAAAAAAGGATGAAAGTCCACCTAAACAACGAGAAGGATGAATTACCATCAACTGCGATGGAGAAAGCTAGGCATAGATAAGATTTGGGGGTTGAAAATCAGCATTTCAGTTTGGCACTTGTTATATTTGAGAAATCTATGAAACTTCCAGATGGAGATGTTAAATAGGCAGTTAGATGTATAAGAATTGATTTGGGGTGAAGATAAAAATTTAGAATCTGCATACAGATAGTACTTAAATTCAAGAGAATGCATCAGAGGACCAAAACATTGCTTCATTAAGAGACCATAGAGAAGAGAATATTGAAGACACAAAGAGGAACTCAGGAGACTGGAGAAAACCATGACAGTCTTGAGTCCTAGACTCTAAAGGAAACAGTATATATCAAGGAGGAAAAGTGATCAACTGTGTTAAATGCTGGCTAAAAAGATATAGACTAAAGATTGAGCCTGTTTTTTCTTTATTGCTTCTTCCTTTGGAATTTAGCTTAGAAGGACCTTCAATGCTCTAAAATTATATACGTAATTACTTATCTTTGGTTTCATTTGTTATAACCAAATATATAGTCTAACTGTACTATATTTTTATTCATGGTGCAAGATAGGAATCTTTTTTTATAAATACACTGTTATCCATGTATTACATAATCTGTTCTCATCAATATAAAATGTTCAGCTCTGGCACATACCACATTTTTATATTCTGGAGCCTATCTCTAGAGTTTCTATTCTATGATAATATTAGCTGATATTTATTGAATTTTTAAATTATGTTTTAGCTGTGAGAAATTTTGTCCTTACAATAATCCTGTGAAATAATTTTTTATAACTTAACATGAGACAACCATAGTTTACCAAGATTAGGTCAGTTGCCTAAAGCCCCCTACTTCAAAGGTTGGCAGGATACTAAGCTAGTTAATCTTGTCTCGTCTTATCCTTTTATTCCATTTTGTGCAAGTTCCATACTTGTAATTAGTGTGACTTTATTAGATTTTAAATCTAATTAGCATGACTCCTTTATTCGCCTTTTAATATATTTATTTGGTCTAATTGATTTTAACTAAATATGCCCAAAAACCTCATCCCCAAAATATGCATTATATGTATAGATTAATTTAGAGAGTGTTGAGTTAATAATATTGTCTCCTGATTCAAGTAATTAGCATAGTTTTCCATTTATTCAGATTATTGTTTATATAAAAATTTGGTTATTTTCTTTCTGTAAAAGGCCTACGAAGTTAGACTTCTTCCCTGGTTGAGAATCTTTGTAATATGTGCTTCTGTTTTTCTTCTTGAATTGCTTTGTTCTGTGTTCTACCAATCTCTCTTCCTCCTTTTACTTAGAAATTATGAGTCTCCCAAGGCTCGTTTCCTCACTAATCAGGAATATTTCTTCAAACATCTCAGAGTGTGGTGGTGTTTAGTTCTGTTTAAAACACTTAAGTTTTATCTCTCTTAAAAGTACGAATACCTTGAACAATTTCTTGGTGAAAAACTGCAGAATATGGAAAATGTGACATCAATTTCCTGAGGTAAAATGTTGAGAATTGAAGAGGATGCTTTGATAATTAAATTTCTTTTACTTTGATCTCATAATAACTACAGATAACTAAATAAAGCTCATATTTCTTAGTAAAATATTTTCAGTTCAGTAAACATTCTTGAAGGAAACATTTGCTTCAGTAACCAAAACCCACTGTTTTCATTGAAGGTCCAAATTAAAAGAATACTGTTTCTATTCTATAAGGAGAGAAATCTTATGTTTCTACATGGACATTTTGAAACACTTCCCCTTCAAAATACATAAGGCTTTATAGATACCAGACCTTAAAATGAAAAGTATTAGTACCTGCATCAGATGTAAGAAGGCAGAGCTATTTATACTAAATATGCTTAAACAAATGGAATATTGAAAAGAAAGGGCCTTTTTCATTGCTAAGATATAACTTCAGTAAAGAAGAAAAGGCAGCTTTCTGAATTTTATCCTACTTTATTGTTGCCTTATTTGCTTAAAAATACACAGAACTCCCCAAGGATTAAGAATCTTCAGTGTGTCAGACCATGTTAATTCAAAACAATTGTGATTTAGAAATGCGAATATTTTTGACAATGGGATTATGGTGTTTGTTTGCTTATTTTAAAATATGCTATCTTACTGTAAGATTAGGAAACAATGTGTGTTTCTGTCTGAAATTCCAGGTGAGTGAGTTCATGTGTGGTATCGATGAGAAGATGTGACTGAGAATTGAAAAATGGAACCCCTGTTCTTTTAAGGAAATTTCGTGCATTGAACAAAAAGTAGAAACAGTAGTGGGCAGGCAGATGAAAAGGACTCTCTCTTGGTCATTTGCCTGTAAATAGGCAATTGAAAGAGAACAGTAGTAAGGATATGTGTGTGTTGTTTTTCCTTCAATGTTGGTGCTCAAAAGTAAATAAGTAGACAGATATATATAGGAATTCATGGCTTAACTCCTTAAATTATGAGAATTAACATGAAAATCCTGCTTTGCTGTGGATTTTAATAAAGTACTAACTTGTTTATCAAAGTAGGTTCATATTCTTGTGTGATAAAAATAAGCTGGAACTAAGTTACAAGTAGCTCCCTGAAACAGGGCATGCCCTCTCTAGTTAACACTGAATGGGCATGCGCTAAGATCATAGATCTGGTTTGCACCTTGTACCCCATTTACTTATTTCACTCCTGCAAGCATTTGGTTTTAGAAACCTGATCTAAAATTTTGAAGGACAAGATAGTGGTAGTGGAGTTAGAAAATGGTAAATTTGTAAACAGAATTTTAGACTCCTTAGTAATCCAGGATCCAAATAGAGACTGTGGTCTTCAGTAAGTGTAGGAATTCTGAATTAGATTAGTAGAAAGTGGAGGTTAAAATGAATCTTTTTGAACTATAGTGAGTTGGAGTAAGTAGATCCATACACATACTAATTATATTTCTGTATCTCCTTTTAACGTTCAGGTTTCAACACATTAGTATTTTTCCAATTAACAAAAGCAATCATTAAATTTCTACAAATGAGTTTCTATATTGTACTGACCTGTTATACTAATACAAAAAGAAAAAGAAAACCCAACAAAGATATAAAGACAGAAAGGATGAGATTACACGAGGATCATCTGTGGCTATATAAATGGAAAGGTTAGTATGAGAGTGGCAGGGGATTTGTAATTTCATGTTCCATGAAAATAGTTTGGTAAATTTATTAAACCTGACCTGACTGTATTAGGACTCCATGTTTAAAATAAACCACACAGATACTTTCAGACATATCCCAGAACATGTTCTAATGCAAACACATATGCAACACCAAAATACAAACTGTGCTATTTCTGTGTGTTCAAATACCTTATTATGTTTTGATTAAGAACAATAGTATTGGCAAAGTAGTTCTCAGCAGATGCCAGACTACCAGACAATAAAGGCTCCC
>NW_011889041.1:1678043-1722134 GCF_000151845.1 Pteropus vampyrus
TGGGTTGTGTTATGAGAGCTCCTACTCTGGTTTCACCCCATTGGGATTAAAATCTATGGAGCTCAACCACTGAGACTCTGATTGTGAGAGAGAAGAGGGGAGAGGACCAACAACAACCAGCATTGGGATCTTGGGAGACCAAGTTTCTTCTTGCAGAGCCAAAATACTAGTCTCAACCAGTAGCTTTGCTCATGGGCAGAAACAAACAGGTAGTGCAGTTTGACCAGGGAACTTGGCATGCTGAGGTCTGCCTAATTTGGGTCCCCAAACAAGGAGTGCTGGTCCTGGAGCCTGGACTACCCACACCCAGACAGAGGAGCTGAGTTGTTGCCCCACCAACTGAGGAACTAGGCTCCCTGACCCTCTCAACCACAGTGCCTGACTGGGAAAATTTGAGAGTTACGTGAATTGGGTCTCCCAGTCTTGCTCAGGTATGAGCCTGAGTAGGAGCCCGCCCCCTCCCCCCCACTACAGAGCATGGCCCCTAGTCCTATATGAGAGGAAGATCTGGCAAGAATACCTGGAGGCTTCCTAACCCAGGAACTCTTGAGCCAAGAGAGGGACAAGCAGTGCTGATCACACCCTGAGAAAAGCCATTAGCCCTGTATGGCCAGAGAACTTGAGGCACAGAAAGGTTTGAGTCAAGACTACGAAGAGCAAGACTGTCCCTGAATCAGTTTCTCTCACTATACCAGGGCAGGGAAACTAATTTTTAGCCCCACTTATTGCTGAATAGAACCCTCAGCCCACTAGACCAGGGAACCTAACTAGAACACACAGGAAGCTATATAGCCCATTTGACAGCCCTGTGTTCAGTGGCACTTCAATAGAGAAAATAGTCCATAGCTTTTCCTGTCTACAGAGCAAAACCAGGATGTTCAGTGCACACTCTTGCTTCACTGAGCCCCTAAACAGTGAGCCATGCAAGACCTATGTCCCCTCCTGCTATCCCACCAGAACAGGGAAGCTAATTCTTAGTGCCAACTACTGCTAAGTATAGTACCCAGTCACGACTGTCTAGTAAGCCTGACTAGAGAATCCAGGCAACCAGAGATCTCATTTTACAGATTCACTTGGGTGGAGAACCAAGCCAGCAGTCCTAACCAGCTTTTCTGAGCCAGTGGCACATTCGTATACCCCTGTCCTCAGAGCCCAAACAGTTGACTCACCAAAAATAGACCTTAATGGCAAGCCTCACCTGCCCAAAGACATTACCAGCAGACACATCCAGAAACCCAAACTGAAGTGACCAGTGAAAAACTATCTCTGCCAAAGCAAACCTGCAGCATTGAGAAATGGAGACCACTTGCTCAAATGCACAGATACCAGTGAAAGGAATTAGGATCATTAGAAATCAGGTAAATTTGACAGTACCAAAGGGAACCAATAAAACTCAATAACTGACCTTAAAGAAATGGAGATCTATGAAATGTCAAAGAATTTAGAATACTTCTCTTTAAGAAGTTTAGTGAAATACAAGAACATAAGGACTAAATGGAATTAGAAAACAATGCATGAACAAAATGAGAAGTTCAGCAAATAAAAACCATCAGGAAAAAAAGTTCTAGAGTTAAAAAATACAATAACTGAAAATAATTCAGTAGAGAACTTTTTTGACCATGCAGAAGAATTAGCCATCTAGGAGATAAGACATTTGAAATTATCAATTCAGAGGAACAAAAGAAAAAAATGAAAAGAAGTAAAGAAAGCCTATGAAACACTATGAGACACAATTAAAAGAAACAATATTCCCATTATGATAATATCAGAAGCAGAAGAGAAAGTGACAGTATATTTAAAGCACTAATGGCTGAAACCTTCCCAAACCTGGGGAGAGAAATAGATATTCAGATCCAAGAGACTCAAAGAACCCAACTAGGGCTACGCTGAGACATTATAAATAGTCAAAAGTTAAAGACAAAAATAATTTTTAAAACAGCAAGAGAAAAGATAGAAGTTACATACAAGGGAATTCCCATAAAAATATCCGAGTTCTCAACAGAAACTCTTCAGGCAAGAAGAAAATGGGATAACATATTTAAAATATTGAAAGGAAAAAAACTCAACCAAGAATAGTATACACAGTGAAGCTGTCCTCCAGAAATGAAGTAGGGACAAAGACTTTCCCAAACAAAGGCTGTGGAAACGCCTCACCACTAAACCTGCCTCACAAGAAATGCTAAAAGGAGTTATCTGAGTGTAACTAAAAGGAAGCTAATTAACATCATAACATGAGAAGGCAGGATAAAGCTTACTGGTAATGGTAAATATATAGTCAATTGGACTCTGTAATATGATAATGGTAGTGCATAATTCACTTACAATTAATATACTCATTGGTGAACAGTTTAAAATGTTTCTTCTAAGATCAAAAACAGCACAAGGGTGCCTACTCTTACCATTCCCATTAAACATAGTACTGGAAGCCCAGAGCAATCAAGCAAGAAAAAAAATATTAGAATTGGAAAGGAAGAAATAAAATTTTCTCTATTTGAAGATGATATGATTTTATGTATTAAAAATCTTAAAGACTACACCAAAAAAACCTAAATCTAATCAACAAATTCAGTCAAGTTGTAGGATACAAAATCAACATTTAAAAAATAGTAGTGTTACTATACACTAATGGATTATCTGAAAATGAAATAAAATGATCCTACTTACGATGGGATGAAACATAGCAATAAATGCAACTAAGAGAATGAAAGATCTGTACCCTGAAAATTATCAGATATTGATGAAAGAAATCAAAGAAGACACAAATAAATGGAAAGGTACCCTGTGTTCATGGATTGGAAGAATATTGTTAAAATGTTCCAATTACCAAAGCCACCTATAGGTTCATGAAATCTCTAATAAGATTCTAATGGTGATTTTTACAGAAATAAAAAAAGAACAATCATAAAGTTTGTGTAAACAACAAAAGAATAGCCAAATCAATCATGATACAGAAGAACAAAGTGGGACATACTTCCTGATTTCAAGCTATACAATAAAGTTACAGTAATCAAAACAATATGGCACTAATATAAAAACAGACACATATCAATGGAATAGAATGAATAGCCCAGAAATAAGCCAAAGCATGTTACAGTCAACTAGAATTTGACAAGGGAACCAAGAATACTCAATGGATAAAGGACAGCCTCTTTAATAAATAGTCCTGAGAAAATTGGATATTCACATGTAAAGAAATGACACTGGACCCTCATTTTATACCACTTACAAAAATTAACTCAAAATAGATTAAACACAAATCTAAGACCTGAAACCATGAAACTCCTAAAAGAAAATATAGAAAAAAAGCTCCTTGACACGGGTTTTGGCCATGATATACCTAAAACACAAACAACAAAATAAAATATTAAATAATACATCAAACTTAAAAAGCTTCTTCTGCACAGCAAAAGAAACAATGTAAAATGTCAACCTGTGGAATTATAAAAATATGTATATGTTAAAGAGTTAATATCCAAAATACATAAATAAGTCATAAATGCAATTGCAAAAAACAGAAATAATCCAATTTAAAAGTTGCCAAAAGACCTAAACAGACATCTTTCCAAAGAAGCTATGCAAAAGGCCAACAGGTACATGAAAAGATATTCAACATTGTGAGTCATTAAGAAAATATAAATCGAAATCACAGTGAGATATCACCTCATGCCTGATAGAATGGCCATCATCCAAAAGACAAGAGAAGTGCTGGCAAGGATGGGAAGAAAAGGGGACCCTTGTGCACTATTTCTGGCATTAAACTGTTGCAGACACTGTGGAAAACAGTATAAAGGATCCTCAAAAAATTTTTACAAATAGAACTAGCATATAATTCAGAAATTCAACTTCTGGGAATATAGCTAAAGCAAATCTAAATGCCAACTTGAAAAGATATCTGCTCCCCCATGTTCATAGCAGCATTATTTACAATAACTAAGATACAGAAACAACATAAGTGTCCACTGATGGATGACTGGATAAAGAAGTTGTGTATGCGCGCACATATACACAATGGGATATTATACAGCTATACAAAAAAACAAAACAAAACATGAAAATCCCGCCATTTGTAACAGGGAGGGACCATTATGCTGAGTGAAAGTAAGTCAGATAAAAAAAGATAAATACTCAAATACCATATGATCTCAATGAGGAATCAAAAAACTGAAATTCATACAGAAGTAATCAGATTTGTGGGTACCAGAGGTGGGGGTGCATGGGGAATTGGAGAAAGGGGGTCCAGAGGTGTAAACTGCTATCACAAGATAATTACTAGGGATGTAACGTACAACTTGATGACTGTAGTTACTAGTGTTGTGTGACATATGAGAGTTAAGAGAAAATCCTGAGTTCTTAGCACAAGGAAATTTTTTTCTTTATCTCTTGTATGACTAGAAATTTATTTGATGAAATGGTTTTGTTTAATAAGCTCTTGAATATGCAAAAGTAAATTTTTATTGTGAATATATATGAGATGATGGATACTAACTAAAAGTATTGAGATAATTATTTTACAGTAAATGTAAACCAGTTATTATGTTGTACATTTTAAACTTATATAGGATTGCATGTCAGTTATATCTCAACAAGACTGAAAAAAATTAGCTTAATAATAAGTAGTTAAGAGGTCCACTTCAACTACAAATTTTGACTCCATAGAAGACAAGGAGACAGACCTGCAGTGGTTCCTCACTAGTGATTTGAGAGTATTGATATGTCATTGAAAAAACCTATATTAAATTTTTAATATCGATGTGATTATTAACAGATTCATTTCTGTTTTTTGTTTCTCTAAATAACAGTTTCAAGAACATTAATATATTTGAATATTTCTCTTGTTTCTATGCCATATTTTAATAATAAATTTATTATTCTTAAACACATACTTGTCTTTATAATCATTTTACCCAAATAAGTTGCTGCTCTAAAAATGAGTAAGATTTCTTTTTGCCATATCTGACAGATCAAACTCATAAGCTCATTCATCTGTACTCCTATTTTATTCTTTCTTTTACTTCTCTCCAGTTTAAATTTTTTGTGGAAATTCAGGTAAATTTCAAATTCTATACAAAATTGATTATTTTTTTCTGAGATATTTTAAATTGTTTCATGATCCTCTTCACATTGTCTTATTTTTTTATGTCATAAGGCGTGATAAGAAGATGGAAGGAATGCAAATGGGTACAAAATTACAGATGTAGCAAAGATCAAAACATAATATGCAATTCTTATGAAAAGGTTATGCCAACATATTTGAAAACAGGTGAAAAAGAAAATACATAGAATGGTATAAATTATCAGAAATGAAAAAAACCTCATCAAATCATTAGTTTACATTGAAAACATCAGACCCAAATTATTTTATAGGTGAGTTATAGTAACTCACCTATAAGCAGGTAGTTTCAGGATTACACAAATATTTTCAGTGAATATTGAAATACAGAACCTACTCCCATTTTGTTTCACACCAGTAATATACTCTTGGTTCCTAAATCAAATAAGTATAGTATATAAAAGAAAAATTATGTCCACTTTCGCTCATAAATATTGATGCCAAATCTCGACTAAAATATTAGGGAAATCCAGTAATATGTAAAAAGATAACATAGTCTAGGAATGCAAATTAGGTTCAATATTAGAAAATTTATTAGAAATTACTACGTTAAAAGGTTAAAAAGGAAAAGACATGATTATTTTTATGCATAATATGTATAAATCATATCTTATTAATATACTTATCTTAGAGGTGTATTAGGTGTTGCTTTTCTAATTTTTGTTTTCTTACCTATAATTTAAAAACTGGTACTAATCACTAGGGGAGCAAAATCTTAAGTTACTTTAGGAATAGTAACTTTTACTACTTTAAGAGTAATAAACAGTAGTTGCTATTGAGGCCCTAGTGTAATATCAAGTTGAATTTCACTGTTCTCCCCCTCTCAAATTATTTCATGAGTCTAGTATAATCTTGCATCAATATTGTACAAGGACATTACAAGAAAGAAAAATCACGGCCTAATCTATTTCTTGATATTTTAAATAAAATATTTCTAATGTAATCCAGTGACATATACAAAAACTAATTCACTTCTACCAAGTTGTGTTTATTCCAGAAATTTTAACATTCTAAAAATCAATCAGTGGAATTATCTCATTAATAAAATAAGAAAAATCTTATATTATCTTAAACTATGTAGAAAATTATTTGACATGTTTAACAAAGTAGGAGATTCTAGCCAGAGCAATAAAGGAAAGAAGTATAAGGTATACAAATTAGAATGGCTGACATAAAATTATTATTCACATGTCATAATTGTATATTCAAAATCTCAAAAGTATTTTTAGATAAAATTAATAAGTAAATTTAGCAAAGCTACAGAATATGAATAGCATATAAAAATCAATAGTACTTCTGTATATACTAGTAACAAATATTTCATTATGAAATTTCCATTTGTAATGTTAAAATATCAAATAATAAAGAATAAATCTAACAACAGAGATATAATACTGCTTTATAGAAAGCAATATATAATATTATGGAAAGATGTTTTTAAAGATTTAAATAAATGGGGAGATAAAATAAATTTCTGATTAATTTTCACAAAATCGATCTATGGATTCAGTGCAAGTAGATTCTAAAATTGATATTGGACTGCAAATAATCTAAAATAGCCAAGGCAATCTGAAACAGGAATTTCAAATCTGGGAAACTTATCAAGATAACATTTCTTATTATAAAGATAAAATGAATAAGACGGAATAGTAATAATGAAAGGATAAGAGGATATAGTGCTTTCTTGAATGAAAAGTGCATATAACCGAGAAAATTCACATCAACAATGAGAAATCATTAGTATGCATGGAACCGAAGGTGGCCTAGAAGGACTTCGTACTGACCTGGAAAGGAATGTCGTGTCCACATTAAAAAATCAGACATGAGGTTAACGGTATATGCGGGCAGTCAAGGATCTTTAATTCACCTCTAGTTTTGTCTGTTTGTCAGAAAATCTTCCTATGTCAAAGGAGGGCGTAGTTGCACATTGGCTGTGTTCATAAATGAGACTAAATGTGCTATGAGGAAGCTAATGAATAGCGTTTAAAACCATAGTTGCCATACTGATTTACTGTAGGAAAAATGCTGAGTTATTGTGAGGATAACTCTTTACTGCAAAAAGAATGGCTGCTTAAGAATGTCTGTGTATCAAACCGAAAACAAAAAACTGTGAGAGACTGGCTTAACCAATATGGACAAAAAGCTGAAATACTGACATTGAGGCAGTTTCTTCAACCTGTTATGAAATGTCTTGTATTAGCCTAGCAGAGGTAATGATTAAGAGAACAAAATAGAAAGCTGATATTTATATATAGTCGCTCGGTTTGTGATAAAGGCATCACTACAATTTAGTAAGAGAAACATGATCTTTTAAATAAATGGTGCTTGTTCATTTGTATATCCGCAAAGAAGAAAAATCTTAACTCTTTTACTTCCATCTGTACATAAAATCAAGTCCTGGTGGTTTATAATATGGAAGTAAATGACTTGAGGAAAAATATTTTACATGGGCAGAGATTTATTACATAACATTTGCACTGGCAGAGATTATATTACATATTATATAATAAAGGGCTAACAAGATAGGAAAAAATTGATAAACAGGCTCCATTAAAATTAGAATTTTCTGTTCATGAAAAGATACATCATGACATTCTGGTATCTGCTCCACATGTTAAAACTTTGAAATTACCCTCATCAGAAAACTAAGATTATAGGGCAAAACTTCCACCCTGATCTGGAGAGACAGGCAAAACCAGAGATGTACAACCAAGATCCCCTTACCTGGTACGAACACTTAAAATGATTATTTTGACAAATTGCTGGAGGCTGAGTCTAAATAAGCATGAGACTGAGAAACTCCTAGAGCCAGACAGAGTCTAAGAGGAATCACCAAAATGTCATGAGTTTTACCTCCAGAAACTCCACCAGGTTCTAAGAATTAGGGTATGAAAAAGATCCTCCAGTGGTTAGGGAAAGAAGAAGGGAAGAATAATCACTGTGTAATATTACCAGAGCATTCCCCATACAACAGCCTATTCTCTAGGGAAGAAGACTTTATCAGAGTCTTACCCCAGCTGGTGAAGGGCATTCATCCCATTACAGTCCCCAATTGACTTCATGTCTCACCAAAGGGGTAGACAAATTGATACTGCTGAAGAAACACTTGTGAAGGTCACTTCCTGAGATACAGGCCTACTAAAAACATGAGATTTAATCATAAAATTATAGAATGCCTGCCTTCTCCTATACGTTATCACCATATCAACAATTCTGTAGTATAGTAACTGAATTATAGCTAAAAAAAAAAAAAAAAAAAAAAAAAAACAAGAAACAGGCTGTCAGGGACGTACAGAAACAACAAAAAAGAAAGAAGGAAGATAAAAATCAAGGAAACTAGAAAAATTCGAAGCCTCTGGCTGTTTAGCAACAACAAACATTAACCACAGCCCAAACTCTTAGCCAGATTCTCACACTTATTTGGCCAAAGCAAACTTCAGAATTAGACTTGGATATGCTATAGATGAAAGTATGCTCAGATAGGAAATTTAAATTAACTGTGAATAATGTTAAAGTCTTAAATAGCAACAGTAGAAAAAGAGGAATATAAGCAGAGAGGTAGAAACTCTAAGAAAGAATTGAAAGAAAATACTAGATTTTTTTTAAAGTAACTATAACAGAAATGAAGAATGCCTTGGTAGTCTCATCAGTACATGCCCAAGGAGACAATCAGCAAGCTTAAAAATATGTAAATGTGGAATATTAGCCATAAAAGTGAAATACTGCCATTTGCGGCAACATGGGTGGATCTTGAGATTATCATGCTAAACAAAACAAGTCAGACAGAAAAAGTTAATGTTATGATTTCACTCATATGTGGGATATAAAACTGAAAGCAACAAGCGAACAAGACAAACAAAACCTCATAGACACAGACAACAGTTTAGTGGTTACCAGAGGGACTGGGGAGGTAGATAAGGGTAAAGGGGGTCAAGTATATGGTGACAGAAGGAGATCTGACTTTGCGTGGTGAACACACAATGCAATATAAGATCATGTATTATAGAACTGTACACTTGAAACTATATTTTATTAACCATTGTCACCCCAATAAACTTAATTTAAAAAGAAACTTCATAAAACTGAAACACAAAGAAAAGAAGACTACACGAACTGTGGGATGATTTTAAAAGGTATAACATATGTGTTGTAATAACAGGAGAAGAAAATGAAGAGTAGAAGAAATATTTGAAGCAATAACAGCTGAGGATATTGTAAAATTAACGACAGACACTAAACTACTAATCCAGGAAGCTCAAAGAAAACCAAGCAGGGTAAAAATTAAAATATCTATCTATGAATATTATATTCTAATTGAAGAAATCCAAAGACAAAATCTTGAAAGAAGCCAGAAGAACATAAACATCTTACCTATAGAGAAACATAGATAAGAATTACATTGGATTTCCCATCAGAAACCATGCAAGCAACACGAGAGTGGGGTGAAATATTTAAAGTGTTGAAAGAAAAAAGCTAGAATTCTATATTCAACAAAATTACTTTTTAAGAGAAAGAAGTGCTCTCTCAAACAAAAACTGAGGGATTTCATCATTAGTGCATTTGCCCTCCTAGAAAGATTAAGACATTCTTCATAGAGAGTGAAAACTGTATGTCAGGAAATCAGACAGAGAATTTAAAGTAACTGAATAATATGTTAAGGGCTTTAATGGCATCTACATACGAAAGAAAGGGAAGAAAATGTCTATGCATCTAAACAGCCTAGCATCAAAATTCATGAGGGAAAACTAATAGAACTAAAAGAAGAAATAGACAAAATTCACTCTTATAATTGGGACTTTGAATACTATTTTTAATAATTGATAGTTCGAGCAGGCAGAATATCAGTAAAGATATACCTGTTGGAACAACACTATCAATTTGTTCTAATTGACATTTGTAGAATACTACATCCAATGACAGCAGAATACATATTAATGAAGGATGTTAATAGGAGAAATTGAATATGATAAAAAGTATTGTTAATATGGTAACTCTTTGTCCTAACTTCACTTTTTTTCCAGCAAATATAAAACTTTACCAAAATAGTTTATTAAAACAAAAAGAAATAAGTTATAAGAGTGAAAATGCCACAATGTGGGGAAAGGTATTTGCAGTTCATATATCTGACAAAGGAATAGTATACTGAATACATATAGAACTTCCAATTTATGACATGAATAAAGATTGATAACCCAATAGACTAATGGACAAATGACTAGAGGAGACATTTCACAAAAGAAATTATACTAATGACCATTAAGCTATGAAAAAGTACTCGATTTCACTAGTCATCAATGTAAAGTAAAACCACAATGAGATACCACTATATAGCCACAAGAGTTGCTAAAATTATGAAGTCTTATACATATTGATAAGAATGTGGAACACAAGCACAGTTTCAGCCAGTGCTGCTGGGGGTTTAAATTGGTACCTTTACTTTGTAACATACACATACTTTAGAACCCAGCAAGTCCATTCCTAAATTTATACAAACAAACATATACATATATTCACCAAAAGATATGTTCAAGAATGTTCGCATTGTTACTATTTGAAATACCCCAAATTGAAAGGAACTCAAATGTACGTTAGTAATAGAATTTATATATAGGTTTTGATATCTACATTTATCATTTATGAGAATTAAAATGACACTGCTATATGCAACATGATTGAGTTAAAATGTTGAATGAGAAACCAGATATGATAAAGTATATAAGATTACATTTATATAACATTCAAAAGCATAACAAAACTAATCTAGAGTGATAGATGTTAAGATGGGAACAAAATAATATAGGAGAGGGACATGAAGGGAGTGTCACCTTGTGCTGGTAATATTCTATTTTCTAATGTGGGTTTTTTTTACATTAATAATTCTTATTGACCTGTATACTTATGATTTGTACTCTTCTCTCTATATATGTTATAGTTTTTAATAAAAAAAAAAAACTGAAAGAAACCAGTAGGAAATATTCAAAGGACTTAATTAGATATTACACGCAAAAAGGAATACAAATGCCACAGAAACATAAAATATATTCAACCTTGCAATTAATAAAAATGCACATTAAAAAGAGTGATATCATTTTATACCTGACATATTGGCAAAAATTTTAAAGTCAGATGATATCCAGTATTGGTAATGGTATAAATTTACAGAAAATGTCACATACTGCTGGTGAGAATATGTGACAATACACCCACTTTTGAACAATGTTGCTCTTTATAGTAATATTGAGCATTTGCAAATTCTGTAATCCAGCAATTAATTTATTAGTATAAGCTCAGTAAATCTCTTGTATATGAACAGCAGGAGGCATGGCAAAAGTGTTTTTGCAAATTTGTTCATAATAAAAACTGAATTAGTTCCAATATCCATGTCAAATTAATTGGCTAATGTATTGCATATTTACACAATGACATATTCCATGATAAAGACTATCTAGAGCTATGTGCAACATGATAGATCTCAAAAACATAATAGTAGGTGGAGAAAAGCAAATTATTGAAGAATACATAAAGTAATACTCAGGTTATATAAAGTTCAAAAACAGTTAAAATTAGCAATCATATTGTAGCACTATAAAGAAAAACAAAAAAATGATTTGCAGAATTTTCTACAGGGATTGGGGGAACAGACATGTAGTTAAGGAGAGCTTAGAGAGATTCAAAAATATTGATGATGCTCTATTTCTTAAACTGGTAAGAAGTGTATTAATTTTATTATATTTTAAATGGTCTACTTTAAATATACTTTTCACATGAAAAAATAACAGAATTTAAAAGTTAAATAAAAAAAGAATGAAAAATGTCAGTGTAATGACATTTGGACTTTTGGCATGATTCTAAACCAAAGCTATTAATTGAAATTAAAAAAACAAAACCGTGATGTTAACTCCTATTGTTATTTTAGAAAGTGTCCAACTGATATCTTTAAGCCTGTGGTCATTTGAGAACAAAGTGGAGGGACTTATAGGGTAAATCACCAAGATTATTTACACAACAAAAAATGTGGCTGGTAAAATATTCTCTACTGATGTTTCTGAAACCAAAGACCAGAAACTTACTGTAGAAATGAGACCCTTTACTTGTCTTGCGCCAACACAAACAACAATTACAGCACTATGTGAGAAAAGTTGTAAGATATATTGCTGGGTTTCAGTGGTTCAACCAAGTCAGCAGATTTTTGTAATTATGGCAGAATGGACCCCAAAACTTTATAGTCTTCAGCAAGGAATGGCTCTTAGACATTAAACTGATCCCTGATAAAACAACCCGGGGTCATGGAAAGGCTACTCTGCCAATTTCATTTCACTGCGGGACCCACTGACATCTGGCTCAACTGCAGAAACTGGAAAACTTTAAAATGCTCTTGACACCAAAAATGGACATGTGGAAAACATTCTAATCTGTTAATCTTTGGTGCTCCCGAAAAGGGGACATTTGGCTTTATACTTCATGATGATAAATATGAAACCTCCACATCTAGCTGTAAATAACATGATGGCATTTGAATAAAGAATAGAATTTTCATTTCCCACATGTGCCGAAAGGTGAATATACACCTGTATCAACCACATGACAGAAGAAATGCCCTGGATTCTTTGTTTACACTGCATTTTATAATTTGTACCCTTTCACATTAGTTCTATTTGGCCAGTAAATATTAGCAAACAGTAGCAAGTAATTTCTTCTCCTCCTCTCCCATCTCCTCTCTCTCTCTCCCTTCAGTCTGTTCCCCACCCCTCTGCTAACTAGCTCTTGTGCTTGCTCAAGCACTCCTTTTTTTCCTCCCTCCCTCTGCATTAAATTTTTCAAATAATCAAGGAAATAAGAACACAACTATTTTTGCATTATTTTTATGTTATCAATAAGTGACCTTTGGGGTCATTGCATAAATGCCTGGCTTCATGATCAACAGTTTGTAGATGCTGCCTCTATTTTGTAGTATCCTCAAGGTATATAGAGTAGTAGTAAAATATACCCGTGATTTGAACTTGTTATTCCTCACTCTATCTTCCATGGTGATTCAATCTGCCAGTTGCTCCCTACTTCATATAGCTTGTTCCTTTGCTTCAAACTACTATTTGAGGGTGTTTTTTCCCCCCCCAAAAAGTTTTTTGTCTTTTTTTCCCAGTTTTTTGTTTCCACTAAATTTCTCTATTCAGCATTAATATATTTGATCCAAGTTCAAATACTATCCTAAAAGCCCTGGATTGAAACTCATAAAATTAATTAGAGAATAAAGGAAATATGCACAACTAAATATAGGTCTACATAACTCCCCATTAAATACATACTTTTCAAGAGGTTTGCTTTCCCTATCCTTAAGTATCATGTGTGGTCTGTAGTCAAAATAAATATGCCAATAATTAACTAAACAAAAATTAAAAGACTATGCAGGGTTTTGATTCAAGATGACAAATGTAGAAGGATTCTGGGCTCACCTTCTCCCTCAGACATACCAGATCTGCAGCTATATATGGAATACCTTCTGAAAAAAATACTAAAAATAGTCTTCACAACTCCTATGAATCTGGCGAACTAGAGGTCCACATCGAAGCCAGTAGGGACACAATCGCACTATGAACTCTATCACTGAAGCAACTCAGAATTGGGAAGGAATTCAAAACCTGGAGTTTCTCCCTGAGGAGCAAAAGGTTTGAACCCCACATGAGGCACCCAGTTTTTAAGACCTGCACTTAAGAGATGAGCCCCTAAAACTCTAGTTTTAAAAACCAACAAAGCTCAAGTCCATGAGAACTACAGGCTAAACAAACAGCTCTTAATGGCCTTGCGTGCTTGGACTCACTCATCCAAAGGCTCAGCACAGAATCAACTGATTGACAGGTGCCCAGACATTATGTTATTGAGGTTCATTTGCTAAACTTAAAGTGTCAGCCTGAGAGGCAGGCATCTAATTTATCACACCTCTAGGGGCCTGCTTGCTGGTAGGCACCATCTCCATTCTCTCCCTATTCCTCACTGGAGCAGTGGGCACCATTTTCTTCCCTTTTCCTGTGAGTGCTATTTATTTGTTTCCCCTCTGTCTCATTCCAGCTGGCAGGAGATTATTTTTCCTTCATTTTTTTCTATTGGTGGGTGCCATCTTTATGGTCTCCCTCGGCCATGCTCCAGAGTACTAGTTTCTCCCAGAGAGGAGCTTTTACACATGACTGATGCCCTGGGTTTTATGGCTGCTGCTCAGGGGATGTCCCCTTTTATCTCCTGACTCTGGAAGTCAGGGGCACTTGCAATCCTGGGTTCCATGGGATTATAACAATCAGAGAGACAATTCTTGGCAGACTACCACTCATAGAACACTGCACAGACATCAGATTGAAACACTCTCTATCTTTCTGTGGAAGAGGCCTATTTGTCTAGGAGCTTCAACCTGAGGGGCAGGCTTCAGGTCTGGCACACAGCTTTGGACCTGCGGAGATGCTCTTAGAGAACAGAGGCAGATGGACTCACCCTTTGTGCTTTCCCTTCTCTTGTTCCAGCTCTCCAGGATCCCCTAAGTCTTTTGGCTTCCATCAGGGGACACCAGGGGACACCTCTGTATTGCTTGGCTCTAGTGGCTAGTGGACTTTATGCCTGTGGGTCCCATAGGACTTAAACCAAAAATGAGTTTTTAAACAGCTTCTACCCCCCCTTCACACACACACAGGGCACAACAAGAAGCAACAAACCCAGGAGCTTAGTCTTTCTATTACCGTAACTGCAATGTGAGGTGCAGGCTTCTAAGTAAATACACCTAAGGGCTGACTGTAATTCTTTACAGGGACCCCCAAGAGTGGGAACTATCTGTGTACTTTACCAAGCTGAGCTTCAGAAGGCCATTATCTTCCAGAGTGTAGCTTTAACAAGCATCTGGTGCCCCAGTTTTTGTGGCTACTGCCTAGGGGATGCCTGTTGATTGCTTGGCTCTAGTGGTCAATGAGGCTTGTGTTCTCAGGTCAATGGGATTGTAACAATTAGAGAGACAGTTCTTGGCAGGCTACCACTTCCGCAGCACTGTCCAGATTTCAGACTGAAACATAGTCACAGTTTCTATGAAAAAAACTTCTTTGCTCATCCCAAAGCTTTGGCCTGAGGGTCAGGTTTCAGATTTGGCACACATCTAGAGGCCTGTGAACTGCTCTCAGGGGACTTATTAGGCCAGGGAACGCTATCTTTGTGCTCTCCCTTGGCTTCGCTACAGCTTACTGGTGATCTCCCAGAAAAGAGCTTACACATTCATATGCACCATAGGACGCCTCCAGATCACCTGTCCATGGCTGCCAGTGGGGCTTACACTCGCAGTCCCATAGAATGGTATATATTTGCATACTTTAAAAGCTGCTGCCTAAGAGGCTAGCTTTTAATCGGCCTAAATCTTGGTGCTGAGATCCTCCCCTTTAGGACATTGACTGGTCTTGGCACATCTTCAACTACTGGGAGCCATTATAAATAAAATAGGCTGCTTGGAAAATCACAAATATTTGAGTGACAAAACTGAACTATGAATAGAAAATCTGAATAAGCCAGTTACTACCAAGAAGAATGAATCAGTAACCAAAATGCTTCCCAAAAGAGTAAAAAGTTCAGGACCAGATGGTTTCGTTGGTGAATTCTACCAAACATTCAAAGATGATTTAGTACCTATCCTTCTCAAATGATCCAAAAAAATTGGAAGGGAGGGAATGCTTCCAAATTAACTTTATGAAGCCAGCATTACCCTGAAATCAACACCTGACAAGGACTCCACATACACAAAAAATTTACTTGCCAATATCTCCAGTGAACATAGATGCAAAAATACTCAACAGAATATTAGCAAACCTAATTCAGCAATACATTAGAAAGATCATACACCATGGTCAAGTGGGATTTATTTCTGTGTTGCGCAGATGATTGATGTCGATCAACAAATCAGTCAACGTGTTACACCTCATTAACAAAGTGAAAGATAAAAATCACATGATCATCTCATTAGATTCAGAAATGCATTTGACATTGGTTTTAGCAATATTTTTGGATATATCTCCTAGGGCAAAGGCAACAAAAGCAAAAATAAAAAGTGGGATTACATCAAACTAAAAAGCTTCTGCACAGCAAGAGATACCATCAGCAAAATGACGAGGTTACCTACTGTATGGCAGAAAATATTTGCATGGCAGAAAATATTTGCAAAGCACATATCTGACAAGATGTTAATATCTAAAATATATAAAGAATTCATAACTCAATAGCAAAAACAATCATTAAAAAATGGGCAGAGGATCTGAATAGAATTTTTTCCAAAGAAGACTTACAGATGGCCAACAGGTACATGAACAGGGACTCAACACCATTAATCATCAGGGAAATCAAAATCAAAAGCACAATGAAATATCACTTCATGCCTGTTAGAATGGCTATTATGAAAAAGACAAATAACAAGTGTTGACAAGAATGTGGAGAAAAGGGAACCCTTATGTACTGTTGATGGGAATATAGATTGGTGCAGCCACCATGGAAAACAGTACAGAGGTTCCTCAAAAAATTAAAAGTAAGACTGCTATATGATCCAGGTATTCTACTTCTGGGTATTTATTGAACGAAAACGTAAACATGAATTTGAAAATACATTTGCACCCCATGTTCTTGCAGCATTCACAATAACCAAGATCTGAAAACTGTGTCTATCAGCAGTTGAATAAAGATGTGAAAATATATGCATATGCACCTACATGTATGTATGTGTGTGAGTGTGTATATATGTATGTATGTGTATGTGTATGTGCATGTATGTGTGTATATGTCCATAAACACACACATGGAATATTTCAGCCATGAGAAAGAAGGTAATCTTGTCTTTTGTGACAACTTGGATGAAACTTGAGGCCATTACACTAAGTGAGACCAGTCGGAGAAAGACAAATACTGCACGATATCCTTTATATGTGGAATCCAAAAAATCAGAACTCAGAGAAAGAGAGTTGAGTGATGCTCACCAGGGGCTGAGGGGTGGGAGAATTAAGAAGATATTGGTCAAAGGGCATATGTGTCCAGTTATAAGATTAACAGTTTCTCCCTTTCTGCGATGATGGAGCCGAAAGCGAAGAAGGAAGCCCCTCCTAAAGCCGAAGCCAAAGCGAAGCCCTTGAAGGCAAAGGAAGCAGAGTTGAAAGGCATCCACAGCCACGAAATAAACAAGATACACACATCACCCATCTTCTAACAGCCCAAGACACTGTGGCTCTGAGGGCAACCCAAATATTCTTGGAAGAGCACCCCCAGGAAAAATAAATTTGAGCACTATGCCATCATCAAACTCCCCCTGACTACTGAGTCAGCCATAAACAATATGCTTATGTTCATTGTAGATGTCAAGGCCAACAAGTACCAGATCAAACAGGTTATGGAGAAGCTCTGACATTGACGTGGCCAAAGTCAACACCTTGGTCAGGCCTCATGGAGAGAAGGCATATATTTGACTGGTTCCTGACTATGATGCTTTTTGGATGTTGCTGACGAAATTATCTAAACTGAGTCCAGCTAGCTAATTCTAAATATTAAAATTTTTCACTGTAAGAAAAAGATTAACAGGTTCTGAGAATCTAATGTACAGCATGGTGATTACAGCTAATAATACTGTATTATGTACATAAGAGTTGCTAATTGATGTTAAATGTTCTCACCTCAAAAAAAAAATATTAATCATATGACAGGATAGAGATATTAGCTAATGCTGTTGTTATTTTGCAATGTTTCAAATCTTATGTTATATACCTTAAACTTATACAATGTTACATGTAAACTGTATTTAAATAAAGCTGGGAAAGAAACAAAGGAGTAAATGGCAAAGAGTAAACAAATATTTTAGAACAAGATAGGAGAACCTGCCTCATCAAATTCTTACCAGGAAACACTTCATTATGAGAAAGCAGCCTCCAGGACTGATTCTATCTGGAATCCTAAGCAGGTTCATAGTGCCTGGGATGTTAACCAAAGGGGTGAAGGGTTAAAGAAGTACAAATTAGTAGCTGAGAGGTGGTCATGGGGTTGGGGAGCATTGTCAGAAGTAATGCAATAGCTATGTGTAGAACCAGAGGGATAGAGTAATCAGGGGAGATTGTTTCATAAACTACGTACATGTCTAACTAGTGTACTATATACTTAAATCTAATAATAAAATAAAATGCCAAAAAAAATTTCTAAAAGGCTAAGAGTAGGAGAGGGTTCTGAGTATCAGGACTCTCACAGTGCTAGAAATTTGGTTTTACTTATGGAGAGCCATACAGAGAAAACCATTTTATTAACTCTGACTAAATTTTTAATCAATGAATTTGAGTCACAATCAGAACTGAATGTCAGGTTCATCTATTTCTATATGATTTGTTTATGTTTGGAGAACTTTGTTTTGTGTTATATTTATTTTAAATGTACTTTAGGTGGTTATCCATGTAGGTACATAGAGGCTTGGCAGTATAAATGTTTTCTTAAAGTCAGTGTGACACTAAAGTCACATTAATCAGTGTTATGTGTGAAGGATAGGACTTTTACATCTTTTACTTTGACATTTTTTATTTGATTTCTACTTGAAACTAGGGGTCTAATTTTCCATATTAATCTTGTGAGATTTTTTTTAAAACCAATAAATTGTCTTTATGAAAATCTAATGAGGTAGATTTAATTATGTATTTAGTTGGTAACACATGAGCAAATTAAGAGAATTTTCCTTGGAGTTTAATATTAATATTTTTCACAGCCATTGTCTCTAAAAATGTGCATCTTGAAAAAAATTTGATGCTAGGAAATTGTGTAAAAAGCCTCACTCCCAATTTTATAACTAATATTTAAAGTATATAAAAAGTGAGGAATGGAGCAAGCTAAAACCAAAATGAAATAAGACTTTAGTCTAAAGCCTTGTGTGGTTCCTGATTTCCACCTATTTTGTATTCTCATTTTTCAAATGATCTTATACATAGAGAGTATTGCTCTGGGGGTGAGATTCACAACATTCAAAAGAGCTTGTAAATATTTTATCCTGAAAGTATATCCCATGTGTTCTCTCAGGAAACAGTAGTATGTGGAGTAGAAAAATGAACAGTTCAATCGGAAATAGAACAAAAGACATCACTCATGTTCCTTTAGTGATGATTCCATCCAGAGAGGTACCTAGGGGTTACTTCATTTAGAGAAAAAAAGTATTTTGTTTGAGACAGTTGAAACTCTGCAGTTATATTGATGTTTCAAAACAAAATTTTTATGTTTCTATTGTATTTTGAAACACATGTCCACATGTGTTTTATTGTCTTACAGGAGTGCTTTGACAATTTGTATATTCTAGCATAACTTTTTGGGCATTTTCTCTTTGTTACAGAGTTCTAAATCAAGGAAACAAAGGCATAAAAGTAAATAAATTATGAATTATGGCATAATTTTTCATTTGCTTTAAAATAGTTACACAAGTTTTTACATAGCAAAGGCCACTTTTCGTACATATTTTTTTATGTCTTTTTCAGGCATTGTATGGACTCAACACCCCAAACAGCATAATTTCTTTATAAATTTTGACCATTATGCTTCACAGGGAAGAAATTATTTGTACCTTCTGTCCTGTTTTCCTTCATAAACTGTGTTTTTAATTGTGAAGGAGTAATTGTTATGTCTATACATTCTGCAGTTAACTACTCCTGAGAAGCCTACTGGCTGAAATGTATAGCAGAGATATGAAATCTAAAAAACTGTTTCCTCTGAGGCATACCTACATCATAGGAGGTTTGCATACTCAGTTTGATCTTAGGTGGTAGTCAAAATAATCCTTAGACCATTTTATAGCAGCTTATCCAAGCACAGGTAAAGATGGCTGACATTTTTATTGATCATTTTTGGACTCTAGATCAATTTAAAGAATTGGTAAGATTCTCTTGGCACATTATTATGGATGTTTTGAAATTTAAATCTGGACAAAATTAAAATCATGTAATTGTTATTCCAGATATAGAGGTTGAGGGCAGATATGTGAAGGGGAGAGGAGAATTCGGGAAGTCATGTGGAGAGAGAAGAAAGCTATAATGTGGTATAATTGAGAGGGGGAGCAAAACCCAGAAATTTAAAAGGTGAGCATACATGGTCAGCATCAGAATGGAGGAAATGATTTTATACATTGTTGCAACAGATAAAACAGAGTTTTGAGGAAGGCCAGTCTCAAGAGAGAAGATTGCAGCATTTGAAATATTTTAGGAAAGTAAGCATAGAGAACTAAAGCAGTCTTTCTTATCACATCTTTTTTTTTTTAATTTACACAGTATTTACATATAGTCTTCCTTATTTGTTCACTCTTGTTTTGCCAGAAGTTTTCATTAGGATGCCCCAAAGGCCCTATAATCTCATGTATATATAGTATAGCTACAGGAATGGAAGGACTGTCTTGATTTGCTCTATTTGTCATCCATGTGGATCACAATGAAACATACAAACTTTCTTCCATGTTAGTAAACAGCCAGCCTGAACCATATTCTTATTTAATTTTGCTACTATTTAACTTTCTAAAGTTAGACATATTATCACATTATTAATGTGCTTTAGGGTAATTTTGTACAGCTATGTATTTTCGAGCAGCTGGAGTGGCCAATATTTTATTGACTATATTGAGTACTTCTTAAGTTTAAGTCCAAATAGTCCAAGTGTACCTACATTTTAAAAAAAGCCATTACTTTGTGGATATGTTGGTCTAATTTTATAGTGCAATTTTCTTTACATTCTGATAAAATTATGGTTACCTTCTCTTATTTGAAGGGTGGTTTTAATTTTAAATATTAAAATAAGTCAGTTTTCAATAAGTGAATTTACTAGTCAAAGTAACATGAAGGAAAAAAAATTACTTATATTATTGGTGTTACTGTGTGCCAAGTATTTTATCCAACTTTTGCTTTATTTCAAAATTAGCAAATCTTGATTTCTAGTAAAGATGGCAGAATAGGCAAATACTGTGCTCACTTTCTCCCATGACCATATCAAAACTATAACTAAATTATGAAACAACCATCTTTGAGAATCTCCTGAAGACTAGCTGAACAGAACTACTATAACTAAAGATATAAAAATTAACAAGGAAACAGTGGCCTTAAATGATACATTACACAGATGGTCTTAATTGACATTTTTAGGACATTTCACCCAAAAGCAGCAAAATATACATTCTTTTCAAGTGCAGATGTGGAACATTTTCCAAGCTGGACCACATGTTGGGCCACAAAACAAGTCTCAGTAAATTTAAGAAGACTGAAATCATATCAAGCATTTTCTCCAATCACAATGAGATGAAAATAGAATTCAATTACAATAAGAAAACTACAAATACACATACATGTAAAAACTAAATAACATGCTACTAAACAAGGACTGGGTTAACAACAAGATCAAGGAAGGAATTAAAAGAGATCTTGAGACAAATGAAAATGAAAACTGGCTCAAAATCTATGGGACACAGCCAAAGCAATTCTAAGAGGGAAATTTATAGCACTTCATACCTACATAACAGAAATAAGAAAAATCTTAATCTAACCTTACACATAAAGGAACTAGAAAAATTCCAAAGTGAGTAGAAGAAAGGAAATAATAAAGATCAGAGCATAGAAAAAAGAAATAGCATCTAAAAAAAGAAAAAAATAGAAATGATTAATGAAACCAAGAGTTGGTTCCTTGAAAAGATAAAATTGACAAACTTTTAGCCAAACTTATTGAAAAGAAAATGAAAGAGAAGTGATAACTGACACCACAGAAATGCAAAAGAATATAAGAAAATATTAAGAACAATTATAAGCCAACACATTGGACAACATGGAAGATATAGATAAATTCTGAGAAACATATAATCTTTCAGATTGAATCGGGAAGAAACAGAAAATCTGAAGAGACCGATAACCAGTAACAAAATCAAATCAATAATCAAAAGACTCTCAACAAACAAAAGCTCTGGTCTATATGGCCTCACAGGTGAATTTTACCAAACATTTGAAAAAGAATTAATACCTATTCTTCTCAAACTACTCCAGAATTTGAAGAGGAAGGAAGGCTCCCAAACTCATTTTATGAGGCCAACATTACCCTGACACCAAACCTAGACAAAGTCACTACAAAAAAAGAAAATTATAGGCCAGTATCCCTGATGACCATAGATGCAAAAATACTCAACAAAATATTAGCAAACCAAATTCAGCAATACATTAAAAAGATAGAGCATGATCAAGTGACATTTATTTCTTGGTTGCAAGGTTGGTTTAATATCTACAAATCAATTAATATGATATACCACATAAAAAATGAAGGATAAAAATTATATGACTAAGTCACTAGGTGCAAGAAACGTTTGATGAAATCTAACATCCATTTATGATAAAAAATTTTCAACAAGGTGGAAATAGAAAGAACATACCTCAATGTAATAAAAGCCATATGTAACAAACCCACAACTAACATCATACTCAGTGTGAAAAGCTGAAAGCCTTTTCTTTAAGATCAGGAAAAAGACAAAGAAGTCTACTTTCACCACTTTTATTCAACATACTACTGGAAGTCCTAGCCACAGCAATTAGACAAGAAATAAAAGGCATCCAAAATGGAAAAGAAGAAGTAAAACTGTAATTGTCTGGAGATGACATGATATATGCTATGAGAACTCTAAAGAGCCCACCAAAAACTATTAGAAATAATAAATGAATTTAGTAAAGTAGAAGGATATAAAATTAATATTCAGAAATTGGGTGCATCTTCATACACCAATTATGTATTATCAGAAAGAAATTTTTAAGAAAACAATTCCACTTACAATTGATTTATAAATTCCATTTATAATAATCAAAAATTATCTTTTATTTATTTTAAAATAAATTTAACCAAGGAGGTAAAATACCTATACTCAGAAAACTATAAGACATTGAAAAAAGAAACCGAAGAAGATACAAATAAATAGAAGGAAATACTGTTTTCATGGATAGGAAAAATCGACATCATTAAAATGTCCATACTATCCAAAGCAATCTACAGATTTAATGCAGTCCTTATCAAAATACCAATGGCATTTTTCCAGAACTGGAAAATATAATATTAAAATTTATATGAAATCACAAAGGAGCCTGAATAGCCAAAGCAATCTTGAGAAAGAACAAAGTTGGAGGTATTATGCTATCTGACATCACACTATACTACAAGGAGGTATAAATCACAACAGCATAGATCAGTGGAAAAGAATAGAGAGCCCAGAAAGTAACCCACACCTATATGGTCGATTAATTTTTGACAAAAAAGGCAACAAGATTCAATGGGGTAAAGACAGTCTCTTCAATAAATGGTGTTTGGCAAACAGAATGATACATGCAAAAGAATAAAACTGAATCGCTTTCTTAAATCATGTACAAGAAAACTCAAAATGGATTAAAGACTTAAGTATGAGACCCAAAACCATAAAACTAGAAGAAAACATAGGCAGCACACTCTCTGAGATTGCTCTTAGTAATATTTTTTGGATGTCTCCTCAGGCAAGGGAAACAAAAGAAAAAATAGACAAATGGGACTACATCAAATTAAAAAGGGTTTGTACAGCAAAGGAAAACATCAACAAAAGGAAAAGACAACCTACTGAATGAGAGAATATATTTGCCAATGATCTATCTGATAAGGGCTTAAATCTAAAAATAAAAGGAACTCACAAAACTTAACACACACAAAAAAATCTTATTTTAAAAATGGTCAGAGGAACTGAATAGATACTTCTCCCAAGAGGTCATGTGAATGAACAACAGACATATGAAAAGATGCTCAACATCACTAATCATCAGGGAAATGCAAATTAAAACCACAATGAGATATTACCTCACACCTGTCAGAATGACTGTCATCAATAAATCAAAAACAGTAAGTGATGGTGAGAATGTGGAGAGATAGAACCCTCATGCACTGTTGGTGGGATTATAAATTTGTTCAGCCAATATGGAAAATATTATGGAGGTTCCTACTGTATAACCCAGCAATTCCACTTCTGGGTATTTATCAGAAGAAACCCAAAATACTAATTTTAAAAGACATATGCACTGCTATGTGCATTGCAGTATATACATAAACACACACACTCTCACACAATCAATGGAATATTACTCAGCCATAAAAAAGAATGAAACCTTGCCACTTGTGACAACATGTATGGACCTAAATGGTATTATGCTAAGTGAAATAAGTCAGAGAAAACAAATACGGTATGATTTCACTTATGTGTGTGATGTAAAAAATAAATAAATAAATGAACAAACAGAAACAAACTCATAAATACATAGAACAAATTGATGGTTGTCAGATTGGGGAGTGGGGGGAAGGGAAGGGGGACTAAAGGGATTAAGAAGTACAAAATTAGCAAATCTCAAATATTTAGTTTTAGCCCCCTCCCCATAATTGATTATTAGTTATCAAAACACTGGCTAAACCTTTTTGATAGCATAGTATTTGGTATAATATTGTTTCTTGGAGAATTGTATGATTTGCCTTTCTTATTTCATTTTTTGAAACTGAAAATACTGTACATGTGTCACTCACAGTTGGAGATTTCACAAAGCTGAGGAATGCATTCCACATGTTTCTTTTTTTTTACTCTCCAAAAAACCATTTACTCTCAAAAAAAAATTTACTGCCTTAAAGAATGTTTAGATGACTAAAATAATATAGTGGGTCATTATTCTTTTGGATTTTACACTACTGGCCAAAAAAAAAAAAAAAAAAAAAAGCCCCACAGAATGGATTTTAAAAATTTAGAGTTTTTTTTTTAGTTTTGCTTTACATATATATTTATACATAAATATATATAAACATATATATTTAGGGCATAGAGTTAAATGATTTTGGTTTCAAATCCTGTAGCAGCACTATAAATGCAAAAGTTTTAATAAAACACATTGTTTCTTATAAGAAGGTATTACATCTTTTATATGTCTCATAGAGATTTCCTACTTAGATAAATGTTTAAATGTTGCTAGTGTTGTAACAATAAATAAGAAAACTTATCTTTATACTAAATTTCAGATATTGCTGGGTTAAAAAACACACTAACAGACTTGAAAATGTTTATGCACGTGGGCTACAGAGCTCACAATTAACAGCAGAGTGTTTTTCCTCCCTTGAATAAAGGTGACAAGTGAATTCAATATTTTTCTTTTAGATGTATTCTGCCCATGGATCCGATTAATACATACAGTTTTAAGTATGTCTTTTTTGTGTGTGAAATTTTTTCTATCAGAAGGATACGTTTTCTTCAGTTCCCAGTGAAATCTATGACATAAAATATTTAGAACTGTGACTTAGAAGAGCCTTATTTCGTATTGAGAAACATGAAGATTTATAGCTCAGTGAACACGTTATTCTCTTTCTATTAAACATGCATTTTTAACTGTCATATTTTATCAGGAGAATAATATATCAGAAGCAGAAAATATTTTTATTTAATCAACAAGCCTTTACAGACTGCCTGCCAACCTTGTATGGCAGGTGTAAATATTAGCACTTTGAATGCCATTTTCTTAAAACTTTATATGAAGCTCTTAAGATTCTCTCATTTCCTTTACAATTATGAGAGTAACCATAAACTCTTTTCTTCCTCTTTTTTTTAAAAGAATATGTCTATATAATCTAAAAGTAAGACTTGGAAGGAAACTACTTCAACAGCTCACTTTTCAAATGTGTAAAGTGAGGCCCAAAGAAGTGACTTTTCTAAAGTCAAATATTCAGTTACTGAGGAACTGAAAGCAAAACCAAAGGCCTTTCTATTGTGTTCCACCAAATCTTGTCTGGTTTTAAATAATGTTTGTAAGTACAGCAGGTCCTCAAATAATGTAGTTTCATTCAATGTTGTTTTTTTATAACACTGATGAGATGCCTTAGGAACTTAACTCTTGCTGAAATCAATTAGCCTTTGATAAAATTGGTTTTGTTATATATCATTTTGCTTAAAGTCACAGAACCTATGGACAATGTTAAGTGAGGACTTACTGGATGTGGTTGATGAAAGGGACAAAAACTTGGGTAAAATTAAACTTGTGTTTTCTATGAATTTCAGTTGCCTTTCATTTGTCTCTAGCAAAGTCAAAATGAGTTATTTTTATATAAAAATGATTTGTTTTAAATCTAAATATCAACTTGAAAATTATATTTTTAGTTTTATAAATATTGAAATAAATAACCAGCACTTTCTCGCATAGTTATACTAGATTATACTACATTTTGTGTAAAGTTTTTTATTTCTTTTACTCTTAGTGGAATATGACGCTTAGAAGAGTCCCACCTCTGTAAAATGTCTAATATAGCTATATATGACAGAAGTATGCATGCATTTGTTATATGTCTCACAAATTTTGATATAAATTCTTCTTGGACATATGAGATGATGTGAGTAATTGACACAAGATTAGATACTGGATTGAAATACTGAGCAGGAACAGACATATATCTATAAAGAAATGTAGTAGTACTCATATCCTGTAGATATTACCTGTAATGAAAGTGAGAATTCTAAAAATTATGTGATATAACCAAAATATATACACACATACACACACACATAGATGGCTATAGATATGCATATCTATATATTTACATATAGATACCTTAAATGTTCATTAATGTAGCATTTACTGAGATTTTAGAAGTATTACATATGTGTGTATATGTAGACACATCATAATGCTAGCTTAGAAATCCATTCTATTAAACGTTGAGTTATTTACAACATTGCCTCTTACTCTTATTTATGTCCCCCACAGTGACTTGTCCATAGCAACCACTTAATAAATGTGTTTTAATAAATAGTGAATGAATACTATTTGGGATACTTCTGCCAAAATGTACTACACATCAGGAGGGATCCAGCATTATGTCATGGCTAATGTTAAATGTCAGTAAAGAAGAAACTTATTAACAAGTTCAGCCATTGACATTGATTTTATTTCTCTCGTAAGGACTGCTCCCCCAAGCCCCATACTCTGTCTGTAGAATCTTCCTGTTCTTCAAGGTCAAATTCAGATGTCATTTCCTCTGCCCTGATTAACCCAGGCTGAAATAATTTCCTTTCCTTTTGAACTCATAATATTTTCCTAATTGACCTGAATTAGTACTTCCCACAGTCTTCCTTTAAGTACTCATATATTCGTCAGATATTTTCTACTAGATTATAAGTTTTTCAGTCAAGAACTGTATCAAATATATTGGTATGTTAAGCCTTTTGCAAGTGAATAATTAGTAAATATTCACCAATTGCCTGATTTATTCTTTAGCTTACAAGAGACATTTATAAAATTCATATTGTATTGTCTACTGGAAATTAAAATCTCCTGTAATCAATTAGAGGAGACTTTCATTCAAGTAAACATATTTTATTTTATAGGAAAGCATAAATATGACCTCAATTAACTTGTTTATAACTTCATATGAGCTTTGGCTCATAATCTCTCTAGTCCATTGTGGTTTATTGATCAAAGACATTGTGGCTTATAAAACAGCAAAATGTTTTGTGATATGAAAGAAAGTACAGTGCCCAAAGATATTTTCTGTTCTATTCCTATGTATGGAAAAATTGCTGCTTGAGACTTCAATATACTAATGTTACTGACATATTTAAAATATACTTTTCCACAAAGTCTGACCCTGCCATGTATCTCATGTTATTTTCTAACACTGTCTCTATGGCTCCTTCTACTCCAATCACAGTGGTCTCTTTACTGCTCTCTAAACACATAAGGCATCCTTCCTTTTCAAGACATTTGTTTTGACCTTGTTCCTTTTGCCTTAAACATTATTATTTCAGATAAGTTCATAGTTCACTTTTCTACTTCATCCAGGTCTCAGCTCAAATTCTCTTTTATCAGAGTCATATTCCTGGAAGAATGGCGTAAATTGGCATCTCTCCCATCACTTGCTTTCCTGCATTATCCTTATCTTGTTATTTAACCATTGTGTCTTTCTCTACCACCAGGAAGTTGGATTCATGTGATCACAAATTTTGTATGCATTATTTTCCACAAATGTATAACTTTCACCCAGAGCAATATAGGAGCTCAGTAAATATTTGTTCAATGATACGATGAACAGTTGCCACTACTGAGCATTAAATTATGTTTTAAGTTTTCTAAAACAAAGGATATAGAGTGTTAAGTGTACTTAACACTAGTCAATCATTTTATCCTATTGTGCTTTAAATGGAATATATTGAGTGGGTTCTAGAAAAGGAATTTAGTAAATATTTGTTCAGTCTGCTCAAAATTACACCCATTTCTTCTAAGAAACTGTTCTCCCACCACTCTAACCATGCAGTTTTTTTCTGAAAACCTAGCACTTCCCCAATTCCTCAGCCCAGCCCATAAAACACACACACACATGCATGCGCGCATATACACACACACACACACACTCTTTTTCTCTCTCTCTCCCTTTCTCTCTCTCTCTTTCTTCTCCTCCCCCGCACCCGACCCGCCCTGCCCCATATATGGGAGGACTCATGGCTTTGTGCCAGCAATGTTTGTATTCTAGTGCAGTTGGCTTCAATAACTGGTTCAGAGGTGAACATGTGACTCAAGATAAGTTAATGAAGATTCTTTTCCCAAGAACTTTCTGGTTGGAAGTCATGAAATAAATGCTCACTTTTCTTATATAAAACCCTGTGAACTTTGGTAAAGCAGACATAAAAGAATAAAGCCAACACGTGGAGAAAAGAAATAACGAGGGGAGGAGAGAAGGAAAGGAAAGAGAAAAGGAAAAGACAGACAAAATAAAAGAAAAAAGAAAAAAAGGAAAAGGGAAAGAAAAGAGGAAATAAAAGGAGAGGAAGAGAGCAAGAGAAGGAGAGAAAGAGTGAAGGAGAGAAGGAGGGAGGGAGAGAAATCTTGCTTCCAGTTTCTCCCAAGACCAGCTCCACTAAATTCTTATACAGTTTACTTAAGTGAAACAATAAATTTCTGTTTTTTTTTCCACTTATTCAGTGTAATAATCCTGCTTAATATATGATGCAATATAGTACAATTAATGGTTAATATCTCCAGCAGGAGTTTTTAGGATAAACGTGGGGGTGGGGAAATCCCTCATCGCAGACATTTCTTTTTTAATGTTTTGTAATTCCTATCAATAAATGGAAGGAAATACCTTAAAATGGAATTGAGGGAAGTTATCTCTGCAGGAGTCTGGCCTAATGAGATCGGTTATATGTCTTTCTAGTGAAATAAATTGATATAAGAATAAAACTCATACTTAGAAGATGATGGACAGTATAGTCTTTAACGTGTCTTCCTTTAATTTTTTTCTAAGTCTATCTTTGACAAAAGCTAGATAGAAGCCAATTGAAGAATAAACTCTATGAAAAGGATGCTAGGATTTTTCAGGTTCCAGTCAGAAAGCAGGAGACACTTAACACTTAAATACAGGGATTTGGTTACACAGGTGAGAGCCATAAAACTAAACAGAGAATGAGGCAACCCAGAGGTAAGCAAGGATCTGGATTAGAGCAGGACAAACCAGGTGCATAGGATACAAAATTTAGGAGACACTCATTCTTAGGCACTCTATACTTGCCCAACCCTAAGAGTGAATGTGTCCTTAAATCTTGCACCCTGGGCATCCCACTTTTAAGGAGGCACCCCCGAGAAAAACACGAGCAGGAAACCACCACTGCAACATCAGCGAGCCCTCCAAACTGGTTGAACAAAGAAGAGGACAGAGTTACAGGATCTCAGCATTCAGAGTCACCAGGAGGAGGCCCAGAACCATGGTGGGCTTGTCCATCGTCGACAGACGGCATTTGGAGCCACAGAGGAAACACAGGCTCCACTAGAGATACTACCTGAAGTGAGAAGGGAAAAATTCTAACTCCCCCCACCCCCCTGCATCAGAGCCTTCTGTTGGCTGAACTCTGCAGGAGTCTAGATGATATGGGAATTCCGCGAAGTAGCCTGCAAGGATCAGACCTCTGTGAGAAGGAGCAGAAAAAGGATTGGCAAGCAAAACCTCAGAGCAAACAGGCAGTTAGTTAGTTGACTATCACAGAGTTATGTCTTTTGAATATCAGAGGTGTAAATGGCACCTTTCTTATTCTATTGTGAGTTGAGGAGACTAACTTATATTCTTGTCCAGGCTGGATATTTGGCCATATCGATATGGTTTTTTTCATAATTAATATTTTGGGTATTTTTTTCTTTATATCCTATATGTAATTTTCCCCTCAAATCTAAAGATTGCTATCTACTTATCTATTTTTATTTTTAACTAAGGGTGGCATTGAACTAAAGGTGCTTGGAAATGTTAAAGTTAAAAAAAATCCAAAAATACAGGTCATCTGGAAGCTTTTGTAAACCTAGTGGTATTTGGCAGCCTTGCCACAAATACCAAATATGTGTGGGTTTAGTACCCTTCAGGAGAATCTTCAACAAGTTTTTTTTTTTTTTTAACTATGTTTTATATGAATTTTCCTTGTCCATTGGCACTGGAAATCACAGTCGTATGCCATCTTGAGGCTTACTGCATTTTGCCTTCCCAAGAAGTCACTGTGTCTTTGCTTAGAATCTGCCTGTCGTATATTCAGATGCCAAGGAATGGACCTACTACAGTGTGTTGCCTCAAACTACAATAGCAGAAGCCCTTGATATTCTAATTTTACTTGTTTATGTTTATAACTTTTAACAGAATTAGGTGTATTGAGCAAACTAAATTCAACATGCATTTATAGAAACTCTACATGCCATAAAAAAGCCAATAGCTTCACTCACCGTAGAAGAGATTTTTTTCTATAATTGTAGATTTAGATTGCCTTTTATTACTTTCAGTGGCAAAGAACTCATAATTTTGAGAGCTAACCCATTTAAGTTTGGGCAGCATCAAATGACTAGAGTTACCCTCATAATCAACCACAATCTACCTTTGTCTATTTTGCTCTGGAATCATATAGAATATGTATACTTTCTTTACAACATAACCATCTGGAACTATGTAACTACAACTGTCATCTACCTCTGAGTCTTATCCAAGATAAATATCCACAATGCCCCAACCATTGATTATGTCATGTTTTTCAGATATGTTGGTTTGTTCTAAACCTGCTTTACCTCCTATATATTTAACTGCAATTATACGTATTCTTGCTTTCATACCTTCTTTGAAAAACTTGCTTCAACTGAGAAAAACACATTCTGATTTCATGTATACTTAGCTGTCTCTCTTCTTTCAAGTTGTACTCACTGCTTAGAAACAATACCATTGTTACCATAAATACCTTGTGAGGTATTCTGATTGATAGTGGCTCTAGAGTAAGCCAGGTCCTTGGTAAGTCATTTAGAAATCAAGTTGAACTTGAGCTGTTTGAAATGAACAATGAGGATATGAGGGGCAATACTCATACAGTGATGTAATATTGTAAGATATTTTAAACTTTATGTAAATATATGATAGTGTCCAGTTTAATGAATCCTTCGGTTTAATTCTTCCCGTCTCCCCAAATAAATATCTCCTAGTAAGTGTCTGAATACATGTGTTATTTAGCTTAGTCATTTCTCATTTAAAACACAGTCCCTTTTCTTCCTGCTCCTATGAGTGAGCTAATTTTGAAGTGAGTTTAAGTATGCTGCCATCAGAGGTTACCTGGTCTTATGACATTTTCAGTCCTCCCTTGTCACCACTGAGATGAGCCTCTCTAGCCCTTTCAGCCTCTGTCCTTGTGATGATAAACTATTGTCTATGTGAATATTGGCTTATACTCTCTGCATCTTCCTGGTTATGATTCTAGTTCCTTCATGTACACCAGTGCTCTATCAGTCCTACTGGGGGAAATGGGAAACTTAATATGCTTTCTCTGCCAGGTTTGAGTGCCCTGCTGTCTGTGAGGTTGCCTTGAGTCCTACTAGCTAGGCACCTCACTTCACCTTTGCTGCCATAACATCTCAGACAGCTGGATGAGAGCTTCTGAGTCTTGCATTCCCTCTGAGACTCACCTTTGGAAGCAAGACCAGTCTCCTCTGTTCTAAGATTCTACTAAACCTATCTAGAATTTCTATCACCCATTACCCTCTACCACACTCCTATTACTCAGCAGAGAGGAAGAGCCTTGGACTCCTCTCAGGAACCCAGGAAACATGTTGTGATATCTTTTTAAATTATTTTACTGCCCAATGGAGACGAGTTCTTTGGGTTATAAGAATGTTTAACCATTAATTTGACCATGACTGAAACCATGAAATCATCCCAGATGCAGATAAGCAAGTGAAAATGGGTACAATAAAAAATTGTTAGTTTTGAACAACCAGGAATGCATTAAGACATCATGTGTTAAATAGCCAGTTTTCTATATTTATGATATTCATGAAAGCAACTTCTACGTTTCACTTGAGTTGATACCATATTTCATTCCAGTTAACAGGTCATCTTCCACTAGTTAAACTAGAAATCACAATGTTAATTTCGCAATAACATTTCTTTCTTCCAATATTTCTTTGGAAACTATTTTACCTGAAATTTATTACTTAAAAATATTTTGTCCTTCCACTTCATTTTAAATACTTATCACCATTGACCTGATACATTACACTAATTTTCTAACTAGTATTTCTACTTACATATTTCTCAACATTCTATCCATCTCACGTATTGCTCCCTAGCTAATGAAAACTGAGTAAAACAATATACTGATGATGGCATGATTATTCATAAACTTTAAGTAGATCTTTATTTCCTAGACAATAAAGCTCATACCTGTAGAATGGCATTCAGGGCCTACTATAAAGAGCTGTACTCCATCCACAGGCCAACACTTATAATAAAAGTCTGATTAAAATCTCAGTATGTCCTTGGCCTGCTCTTCATGTGTGTCTTTTCTCAATCTGTTTCCTCTTTGTAGAATATCCCTTCCCTCACCATGTCCCACTTTTTAATACCCTTCAAGGCCCAGTTCAGAGCCAACTATTCATCCACCTTTTTACCCTACCCCTCCTTCCTTGCTCCATAAAATATAAAAACTGTTTCATAGGCGTTGCTGAATAGCTTTGTTTATAATTCTTATAATAGCTACCACATTCTACTTTGTATTATAGCTCTTTATGTTTATGAATATTTTCTCTGCCAAGTCATTAGCTTAATGATGTGTTAGTTACTACTCTTTGTTTCCAAGTGACAGTAGCCAGCTCCAACTACCTTAAGCAAAAAGGAGACTTTATGATGAGGATACCAGGATGTCTCATGGAAACCTCTCAGAGGAAGTATATACACAAGTCAAGAGCAGAGATTTGGAGTCTTTTCCACCTCATTCTGAATCTCAGCTTTTACCACTTACCAAATATGTAACATTATGCATGATCATATTAAATATTCTGTGACTCAGTTTTCTCATTTATAAAATGAGGATAATAATAATGGTACCTCTTCCTGGGACTATTTTATGGTTTAATGCATTTGGCACAGCTCTCATTAAATGTTATTTCAAAAATAAAGGTAGGGAGGAAATGAAGCTGGACCTCAGAAAGGACTGAAAAGCTGTCTGGAATTCAGGTAGCATTTCTCTGATTCAACTATTCTTCATTTTCCCTTTTACTACAGACTGAATTTCTTTGTTCCCTCTTGCTCATGGAAAATAATTGCTTGTCCGTTGCCATATGCTATCGATCTTACTTCATAGAAAGACAGATTCTGTTTTTTCCTCTGCTCCAAATTCTGGGAGAGGACACTGTGATTAACCCAATATAGGTCCAATTAACTGAAGGCAGGATTAATAAAGAGTCACTGAGCAAACAAACAAACAGTTTCCAGAAATGAGAAAGCACTTCCGAGACAAGAAGTTTTAGGAAGCAAACATGATCATGATCTACTGAAATGTTCATTTATTTTGGTCTCATTATGTAGTTCTGTGTCTCCGATTGAATTGTATCAAGTTCCGTTATTATCCTGTACAGACATGCTTGCACTCAGGTTTTGATATTACATGCATTATTGTTCTATGCATACCATTTGTTCAATTATTTGAAAAATATTTGAAGAGTAACTTGTTCCATTATAGGTACTATGCCATATGCTGAGGGTATATGAGTGATAGGGTGAAGTTCCTGACCTCATGAAGCTAATATATTGCTTGCTGTTTTGACTTTTATAAAAAATGTGGTCTTCCTCTTCTCACTAGCCACCCCCCCACCCCCACAATTTGTGAGTATTAATAACACTGTCAATTCTTTGTCAGCACTACTGTGGTTTTAATTTTTTTCTTTTAACTTTTTTTGCTTATTAGCATTTAGTTATATTTTCACAATATTAGGTAGGCTTCCCACTAACATTCATTTTGGAACTGGAAATCACTTACCTCGTAAAGAAAAATTACAAAAACATGAAAGGCTAAGTTCTAGCTCCATCTCTACATCTGAAGACCTCTGTGACTTTTGGTAACCCCCTAAAAGCTCTGGGGCTCAGTTTCCTTTAAGCCAAATATCAATCAATCAATCATTCATAAAAGGGATTTTAAGTAAATTATCCAGCTGTAAAAACTTGTGATTTGCAGATTTTTATGAAAAATACAGGGTGACTTCCTTTACAGATGCAGTCTTTGTTTCACATGATGTTATTTATCAATCTATCCCCTTCCTCCTACTCGTCCTCATTGCAGTTATCTCTATCTCTCTCTCTCTCTACACATACTGAAGTGTATTGTGAGAGCAGGGTAAAGCTTGATCTCAGAGAAGCAAGTGTTGGGGAGCTAGAAAGATGATCAACGCTTTCCATGACTCAGCAGATGAACTCAATTACTATGTTTCTTAAAAAAATGATCATTTATTTTCCTGAAGTTTCAGGGTTTCATTGTTCTTTTAACATATCTCTATGCTCCTGTCCTTTCTTTTCATTCTATCTTAAAGGACAGTTTTCTCAACTAATATTCTGACTTACCTCCATGTTTCTGCCTTAATCTCAAACTTATCCTCACATTTCTTAGGTTTCTTCTCTGTTAATTTTCTCCTTTATTGGTGGCATCATTCTTTATTTCCATTTAATTAGCTTTGTTCTTAATGGCTTCCAACTTACATATCTCACATACCCCCCATATCTTTTCATTTATAAAATCCTAATTCTGCCCCAAATCTCTTCATTTTATCACACATATCCTCTGCTTCTTATCTTTGTCATATACTTGTTAAAGCTAGGATTTATTGGCTGTTATGTACCAAGCTATGTGCTAAATGCTTTCCATAGAAGAATCTTATTGTATCATCAACAAGCCCATGAATCCATACTATTTTATTCACTATACAGTTGGGAAACAGAGAAGTAAAATAAAAATGTCAAGATAACAAGTGGCAGAGCAGGTTCAAATAGAAGTCTGCCTCTTGAAACCCATCCTTTAAGCACTAGGCTATATGCTCTTCATCTGTTTTTAAATCTAGTCTAATGCCACCTCTCCCTTGCCCTATCTTTGCTGAAATGACCCATTTCAAAATTTGTTAATGTTTTAAGTCCAATGGATTTTCTAGGCTCTCATTTTCCTTAACTATCTGCAGCATTCATCATTGTGGTGTAAGTATTTACAGAAACTTTTGCCACCCTGACTTATGACATTGAACTTCCTCCTAAACTTGTCTCTTATGAGCTCACCTTCTTTCTCTTACCTCCAAGAAGTAGTGTTCACCAAAAACCAGGACTTGAATCTCTGCTATTTTTATTCTAGACACATTTCTTCAGAGAACTCAGAAATAGAATAAATCAAGATAAAACTACTTATTTTCTTATTTTTAATTAAGAGATAACTGACTGCCTAAAGCAAAAAAGTAGCAATGTATTGTGGGTTTATATATGTAAAAGGTAGGGAAACAATAGCATGAAGGATGGGTGGAATGAATTGAGAATATACTGTCATAAGGTCCTTCTCTACATGTGGCATAAATATTTGAAAGTAAACTATTATTAAAGATGTCTATTTTAAAATATAGGTTAACTACTAAACCATTTTTAAAAGTGTAGAAATTAAGTCAATAGAAAGGTAAAATGGAATCATAAAAAAAATACTCCATTAACAAATGAGAAGGTTGAAAAAGAGGGAAAGCAAAGCAAAGAACAGATAGAACAAATAGAAAATGGCTAATAAAATGGCAGATTTTAATCCAACTGTATCATTGGGTATGTATGTTGGCTATGCTGATATATCAGTACACTCCAAAATGAATACCGGCTCCAACACATGGATGTTTGCTCCTCACTTATTAGACAGCCTATTGCACACATTCCTGACAGTGGGCATCTTTCTTCCAGATAGTCATTAAAAGACCCGGATTCCTTCCATTTTGTGGCTCACCATTTGTAAGACCTCATTGTCATCTGCATTTGGCTATTAAAAAGGAAGAAGACACATAGTTTTTGAAGTCTTGCTCTAGAAATGGCCTGTGTCACTTTGTTCACATGCCATTTGCTAACCTACAGTCACATAGCCACATCTAACCACAGGGCAGCTTGATAATATCTAACAGTCCTGGAAGAGGAAGACATATTTTTGGTGAAGAGGCAGCACAATCTGACATGGATGAACAGTTAAATCAAAAGGTTAGAAATTTTCCAACTTTATTATCCTTACAAGACATCTTGCAGTTTGGAACAATGCATATACTTGGGCTTTACAAGAAAAAAAAAATCTGATTTTGAGATAGAGCACAGAAATCTTTATTTTAAACTAGAACTTCAAATGGTTCTGATACTCTGATGGTCTCATTCTGAGAAACACTGCACAAGGCAGGAAGGAGCCACTGTGGTGACTGAAGCAAGACATATTGACACCTGAGATGTTTCCTGGAACAACCATAATCTGTTGCCACTCAAATATGTTCCAGAGTTTAGCATCTTCAGCATAATCTGGGAGTTGTTAGAAACATGGAGGCTTATACCCCACCTCAGACATTTAAATCTTATTAAAGTTTGAGGACGATTGGACTAAACATTTTGTGCCAATAGATTAGAGAGAATGAGTGGCTAATGAAGAAGTGTAGGGGCAATATCCACTCAAGCACAGACAAAAGGAGATGATTCTGAAAGGACTCATCTGCAGAATTAGAATTGAATCCAAGAAATGACAAAATAGAGCCTGAAGTTGGCCAGAATACTTTTTGGGTTATTGTAGTGACAGAATATGGGAATGATTGTGAAAGCAGAGTATATAAATAAGGTTCATTTGTCCTAATTTTTAAAAGTCTAGAAACACAAGTGAATCCTACCAAATATAGGTAGTATCTTGTTTTCTAATCTTTCATGTTCTTATAATCATTTGTCATACCATTAAATATTCTTCTAAAAATATTTATTTCATAATAGTTTATCTTACATAATTTGTTGACTGTTTCCCTCTTGTTGGACACTTATGGGCTTTTCCACTGTTATAAATAATGCTATGAAGAGAATCTGCCCTTGAACATAAATCTATATAAACATTTCTGGCTATTTTCTCAGATTAGCTTCCTAGAAATACTATTACTGGGACAACATTTACTTTCTCAGGTCTCCTGATATTGTTGCTAAGTTGTGTAGAAACTTTTCAGAAAGTTTAAGAAAGTCTCATAAGAAAATGAAATCTTTAGATTTGCCATTGCTCTCTTCCAAATTCACACCCTGCCCCCTGGAGTTGTTATATGGATCAAATGAAATAATGCGTGTTAAGTGTTTAGTAATGTGGCTGGCATGTAGTCGATCTTATTAAATGTTAATTATTAATATTGGGCAGTAGTCCACAGTTGTTAGACTTGGGTTTGCGTTCTTCCTCTGGGTCATCACTGTATGAAGTAGGAAATATCACTTGCCTTCTCTGAGCCTCAGTTTCCTCATCAGTAAAATAGGCATCTAATACTACTCACTTCATATTGATTTTGTGGGGTTTTATATGTAAAGCATGTGGTGCAATACCTGTGACCAGATAAGCATTCAATAAATGTTCATTAATATTATTTATTTTCTCAATCTTACTGAAATTGAGAAATTTCTTGTTACCTGTTTTTCTACTTTCTCACCACCCTTTATGTACAAACTCCCATCTTTATCTCAAATTGAAGTATACTACATACATGTAAGAATATAATCTATCTCACTGAATGTGGTAAAGCAAGGAGAATTGCAGCATGTAGAAAACCTTATCTAAGATGAGAGGTGTTATATGAAAACATTAGTAACCTCAATTAGCTTTGTCTTCTCTCAACAGCAATGTATATACTTGTCATTATTTACATTATTTATATTGGCATAAACTTCAGTTAATTAAAACACTGAGCTTTATGTATGCTAACTATTCATTGTCTGTGGCTTATATTGCATATTATGTTCACAATTCACAGGAATAGAAAATAGGGTTTTTTCTCAAGTAGTACCATAACTCTATATAGTAACTGTTAGAGTGCTGGTTGGGAAGCATCTCAGGGCAAGATCTGGGCTTACTGAAGAGTGCTGTGACCCATTAGTGATGCCTGGCCTGGCCACTGGAATAGAAGCAGTACCGAATATATGGATAATTGCAGCTCTTTGTTAGAGGGAATATTGGCTATGAGGAACAGCTGAGGAGAAAAATATTAGAAAAATAAGCATATTTTTAATCTTTTGTCTTCCATAAATATTTGCCTTTTCCCTCTGAGTAACCAAAATCCAAAAATGAATATTGTCCACTATCAAAAATTTCATTAAAGTTAAATTTAACATTACAGATTTTTAAAGAAAAATTTGATTTTAGAGTATATAGAGAAACTAGCTGTTATTTCAAAAGATAACGCTACTGGAATTTTATATGTTCCTTAAGACTTCAGTATCCTCAATATCTAAAATTTTAGATTAAATATTTTGAAATCATGACTATATAGAAGCTTATATGTTTTGCAAAATGATTTCTTTGACTTTTATTGTACTTTTGGGGGGAATAATAAGATCTTACAGCACTTTTTTAAGAAAAAAATCAAGATGGTACTTTTCTTTTTAGTTAGCGTATCAATCTGGTCTGGGCACCTATGAATCATATGGAATCAATACCCCTCAGAACTTGACTAAAATTGTAGTACAGAGTGATCTGTCTACAGCCAACTTTCCATTTTCCAGAAAAACTGGCCATTAATAGTTTATACATTTTCCTCAGCCCTCAAGCATATATCTGGAGAGTTCAAGTAGATGGGAGTATATATAAGCAAACTCAGCAGGTTTATTATATCCTGGGTTATGGGGAGATTTAGTTCCCTGAGCTCTAAAGAAAATTGTTTCTCATTTGATAATAGTAAGTTACTTCTCAGCGACATACGAAATATATAGTAATTTTAATTTCTAATGCTTCACTCATGAGCTACAGGGGACTTTGTATGTATTCCAAGTCCTTGGCACATAGCACACTTAATAAACATGCTCACGTTAAAGGAAGAATAAAAAATATATACTGAAATCACTGAACGACAGTTTGTGTTATACACCATGAGTAAAAGTTGCCTTATTTTAAGGGAAAATATTTCTTTGAATTATATAAAGCTATTTATTTATGTTTGCCATTTTGGGGGGCTGGAACACAGTGGGGTTTGTAAATGCTCAGCTTTAACTTGGTGGATTTTGGTGCTACATTGCCACCTTGTGGTCACTCGTCTAAAGATGTACTTCCCTTCCAAACAAAAACCAAATGCTTTGTTTTTGCATTAAATGGTGCAAAACTCCCTTTGTGCTTATGTGATCTCTCTCTCTCTCTCTCTCTCTCTCTCTCTCTCTGTGTCTCTGTGTCTCTCTGTCTCTCTGTCTCTCTGTCTCTCTGTCTGTCTGTCTCTCTCTCTCTCTCTCTCTCTCTCTCTCTCTCTCTCACGCACACACGCACACGCGTCAGAAACCTGAAAGTCTTGAAATGAAGGCTTTATGTTTGGAGAGGTAGGAAAGGGAGTATCATTCTAAGAATAATCTTTTAATGCCGATTAATTAAAAAATTAATCTCTTATATGATAAAATCAGCTAAGTAGCCCATCAATTATTTTCAAATATATGATATTATCATATCTGTAATGGCATTTATTATAATATTATTCCAATAATAAAGTACAAATATGTCCCCTTTACTTGCCATAAAGAATTAACGAAGAGAAGAAATAATGTCCTTTTTTCTCACTCTGCTAAGAACTTGTTTACATCATATTACATATCATTTCTAATAGGATAGAGAAGTAGATGTAGAGAAAACATACATAGTAAAATCAAGTTTCTTAGATAACTATGATTGGAAATTTCTAATGCAGCTTGTTTGGAAATAAGAGCATATTGCTTAGTATGGGTAACATTATCCATTGAGAAGATTGTTCTGTGAAATAGAATTGCACATTTAATAGAGGACAGAATTTAGAGGATATTGACAAAAAGATATTTTTAAAGTAGTGGGAGTTTTTGAAGCGAGGTTTTAAAAGGAACTAATATCTTAATATTCTCTTTCATAGGTAATGTATACTTTAATAAACTCTCTTTAAATTTACTTCTTTAAACTTTAAAACCATCTTTTGATCTTAGAATCGATTCATTTAATTTGTGAAGAGCTGACTGAAAGAGAATCCATGTCAGAGCTAGTCTGATAGCAGGAAAAAAAAAAAAAAGAAAAGAAAGACCATTTTCCAGGTAAACTTTTACCCAGATCATGTCTACCTTTATTAGATTATGTATGCAAAAAAAGCCTACAGTCTTGGACCCTGGAAATATCAGTTAGGTGTAAAATAATGATGTTAAGAAATTCAGGGTCTTAGATTTATTTGTGCTCAGTCACATCGATTTACTATCATTCTACTACAGGCTAAAGTTTGGAGGAACCTGTTTTTTTCTACTTTTGTAAGTAGTAATTAACATTCATTGTGGGCCACTGAAAAACAAAGATAAACAATTAAAATAAATTACCTGTAGTCACAGTACCCAGTGATCACCACCGCTAACACTTTGGTATAGCATTCAAATCTTTTTTTTTAGAATATAGAATCATTATTCTGTCTTCTGTTATAACATCCTCTAACCTATTTTTCCCTTTAATTATGCATTTACATAGCATTTATCATTCTATTTTATAGCTATATCATAATTAATTTAAATTATTTCCCATTACAGACCTTTGGATTATTTTCAAATTTTATTCTTATAAAATGACTGATGAATCTATAGAGGGATGCATGTGTGTGCAGAGTGCTTCATGTGCAACACACATACATTCGCCCATATATATTTGTTATTTCTTACCTATTTACTTAGGATTCATAAAAATATTCCTAGGAAGGACTTTTTTGATAGGAACTTGCTGCAATGATGGATTTTGGCAATTAAGACTAATTGCTAATTAATTGCTGAGCAGAAAAAAAGTTGCAGCTAATTTCCTACCAATTTAAGTGTTCCTGTTTACTTTCAATTCCAACAACATTGCTTTTTGAGTCACCATATTTATCGAAGTTTAATGCACATACAAAAAATTGGCCACATTATAAGCTCAGACTTGTGAGAATTTTCACATACTGATACTATCTGTGTAACCAACCCAGATCAAGAAATAGAATGTCAGCACCCTGGAAGCTTTCCTTTTGCTCATTTTTATTTACATTTCAAAAGTTAACTATTAGCCTAACTTCTAACAGCATTGTTATCTTACAAGTTACCTAAATGGCATCATAATGTATGTCTTCTTTTGTGCCTGACTTCTTATGGATTTGTCCATATTGTTGAAGTTGTAGTTTTCTTTTTCACATTCTATTGCTCTATACTTATTTTATTGCTAACAATCTTTGTCAGTCTGAAAGTACAAAATGCCATAGTATTTTAGTTTTTCTCTCACAGTCTTTGATTTAATGTGGGATAAAAGTGTTTTCCTACCTTCACTTGCTATTTGTTTGTTCTATTTTGACATTGGTTATTTATTGTTTCTCTTTTGTGACTCTGGTTACTCTTATTGTGAATAAACTTTCACATTACCCACCCGATAAGTCACATTGATCATAAGTTACGAAGAGGGACTTTTGTGTTTTTCACTGTCTCCCAAAAGGCCAATTAAGACTGTTCTTTTGACAAGGCAACAAGTGTCCCTTCTGTAGTTCTGTAGTGTTTGCAGAATCTTAATCCTCAGTACTGGGAAAAGGAACATGATGTGTGTATTCCAGATACCAAGAGTGAATCAGACCTCATGGTGGGCTGAAGCCATGTCTCACTCATCATGCTCGTACTGCTGGTTTTTGCTACCTCATATATATATATATTGTATCTGCTTGCAAAAACTGGTTTCCTTGAAAAGTTGACCAGTCATGATTAATTGTTTTCTTCCCCAGGCAGGGTGCAGAGCTTCTCTAAAATTAAAACTGACTCAGACCCAGGGATTGATAAAGGATGAGTTGGATGAGAACCTCTGCCTAAGTGGTTCCCACACCTAGTTACACAAAAGAATCACCAGGGGAACTTTAAAGAAATACCAATGCCTCACCCCATTGCCAGAGAGATTGTGATTTCATTGGTTTGGGGAGAAACTTGAGAGTTAGTTTTAAAAGGTTCCAAAGTGATTATAATGGGTAGACAGTATTGAAACCACCAAAACTATCTTCATGAAGGATGAATTCTACAGAATTGATAGTCTTTGCCTGTAAGTAAAGAATTCCTCTGCCTATTAGATGTCATGGCGGACTCCCAGAGATGGGCCAACGTCCTAACATTTGTCTTTCCCAACTACTGGACAATACCACAAATTTCACTCCTAGAACATAATTCCTTACATTTGCTATTTTGATTCACATCAAATGTAGATACATTGTCCTAAATGGACCAGTACTTTAGCTGGTCAGGTATTAACACCTCAATATGATTGAGCTTGTCAGATCATTATTTGAGAGGTTGTGATAATGAAAGAAGAGCTTTTGAGAACTTCCCATATTGAAGAGTATAATGAGGAGAAATGGAGGTTCATAAGCAAACAGATTATATTTGTAAACTTGCTTCGGGTCCCAAAGACATGTAAGGCTTTTGGACTACAGTTCTGCCCCTGTGAGCCTTGGTAAATATATTCAAGTCTCACAAGGGAAAATCTACATCTCAACTTGAGCAACAAAATATATAAAGTAAGACTGGATTAGTACCCAAAGTGAAAAATAAATACCTATGAATCTCTACTGATATAAATGATTGAATAAATAAATGTGAAAGAATAGACGAATCTCCTGTAGGGGAGAATTCCAAATAAATTATTCTTTACTCCTTCAGTGTAAGATGCAGATGGTGACCTTTTTCCAAAGAGTACTGTATAGAAAATGGGTGGCAGAGGGGTTTTATCGTGCAGAAACCTGGCAAACACTCCCTCATTAGTCATAAACCATTTTGATAGTATGTAACAATGTGGGGAGGAGGGAAATTTCTCCACACCAACTAGCAATTCAGATACCAGTTGGTTGGTGTCCCATCATTTCTCAATTCTGACACTACCTGGAGATGGCATCAGATCTCACAGGTTAAGAGTTCAGCCTACAAGACTGCATTCCCAGCCTTCAGATGCCCATTGCAAGCCCAAGTTGTTACCTGTGCTTCTAACCCGCAAATACCGATTAGAGGTTTTCATGACCCCCTCCTTTTATGTCAGATGATATTCACAATCCAGGTTATTCCTTGTACTTTTTGATCAACTGGCTATAAATCAAAGGTTTCCACAACCTGCTCCTTTGGTTCAATTAATTTGCTAGAGTAGCTTACAGAACTCAGAGAAACATTTTACTTATTAGATTTTCAGTTTATTATCAAAGGCCTTAGAACAGCCAGATGGGAAAAATGCAAGACATGGATAAAGGGTTGAGCTTCCATGCTCTCTCTGAGCAAATTACTCTCCCAGCTCCTGCACATGTTCACCAACCCAGAATCTCTCCAAACCCTGTCCTTTTGGTTTTTATGGAGGCTTCTTTACATTAAAAAAATGGACTAAATCATTAGCTACTGGCAATTAATTCAACCTCTAGCCTCTCTCTCCTACCTAGAGGTCAGGGATG